>NC_087552.1:1628779-1928779 GCF_036250125.1 Pseudopipra pipra
GACCACAAATAAATAAATAAATAAAAATCCCCCTGTTGGGTTTGGCTTTGTCCCCCATGCTTATAGCTGTGGTTTTGCACTGGAGATGGATCAGAAGGAAAACTAATGAAAAAACCCCACTTAAACATATACTTCCCTTTCAAACAGACCCTATGGATTGGTGTGTATGTTGGAAGACAAATCTAAGAGCAGGGTTTTCACAAGTGCCTTGCTGCCTGTGGGACTAAATCCTCATTCCAGAAGTGGATACAGCTACATCCCTCTGGAAAACAGCAGTAAGGGCTCTCCCTTCCTCTGTACTTGAACTAAGACCCTGTGAACAGGTCTGCAGGGCTGTTCACCCTCTTCCTCAAGTTGGTTTCCAACAGGCAGAACCTCTGGTTTGGCTGCTGAACATATGAACGATTAAAAATGAGCCAAAAGGGGGAAATAAAGATCTCAAGAACTGCCCTGAGAGAGTGGCCTGGGGAAAAATGAACTGGGGCTGTTTGTTGTCCAGCCTGTCACTGGCAAGTACATTTTGGTGATTTTTCTCTCTCTGGATGTCTGGTTTTGTTGCTGCTCTGACTGTTCTGGGAGGCAGAGCAAGGGTCACAGCTTGGCCTTCAGCTTAACTCGTTCTGGACCCTTACTGAATGCAAGGCAAGTGTGACAAAATGGCACAGAGATGAGCCTGATGCCTGGCTGGGGTGGAAAAATACCGATGGTGGGATGAGACAGGAGTGGTTCTGGAAGTGCATTCCGGTCACTTGATATTCACAAGCTGCTTTTTTAACTCCCTCTATTTAAAGACGTGGCGTGGGAGCTGAGGGCTGCTGAGGGAGGACGTGGAGAATGGAGCACACGGGGAGTTTGGGAGGGTTGGGCCTGTTTGTGAGGTGCTGCCCAGAGCCTCCTCCGTGTCACTTGACTTGGGATCACTTCGCTGCACCTGGAGAATCTGTTCTGGGCCAGGAGCAAGTGCAAGAGCAGAAGGAGATGTCCTGGATCTCAGCTGCCCTGTAAATATGTAAGCCTCTCCAAACACTCAGCCTATTTGGAGCAAGGAGCCTGTCCACACGTTTTGGTAGTTTGCATCCCTGTTTGTGATGAATGGAGCTTGGCATGGAAACAGGGATGGGGCAGCAGACCCACCACTGCTGCAAATCCGTGTGGCTTGAGCAGTTGCAGCTCCCTAAATAGGTCTGAACAGATTTCAGCTCAAGAGCTGGTCTGGGCAGTTGTTCTTTAAGAATTTAGTTGGTTCTACTGTTTACCATCCTCAGAGTCAGTCAAATTCCCCATTTGTGACATCAGTGCAATGTTCCCAACCACCAAGCAGGGGACATGGAGCAGCCAGGGTCTCTGCTGAGTTTTCTCTGTGATGTTTCCCTCCAGGGCTGGAGGCAAAACATAATGGTTATTTGGCAGTGCCTCTGCCCAGCACTTCCCAGCACTGTCAGGCACAGTGGGAGCCAGGGCAATTCCAAGCAGACTTTAATCCTCTCTGCTTTGCACCAGGAAAACAGGCTGAGGTAGGACAGCAGCAACAGTGAATCGCCACCTTAATGGGACACCCCCCCCGAAAGGTGCTCAGTGCTTCTCCAGTGCTGCTGGCAGGTAAGGACAGGGATGTCCTGGTGGAATGTCCAGAGCAGCAAGGACACATGCACACTACCAGCATATGCACTGAAATCCCAGCATCCCTGCCATCCCTGAAACAGCCCCAGCAGGGAGAAAGCCGAACTCCACCAGCAAGCTTTTAATTTAAGTGCAGGAAGTTGTGTCTATCTCAGCAAGCACTGAACCTTGCTCCAATCAATAGAGTAATTGCCATGACTGAATATCAGCCTGTTCTCTGACATCCCCCCCCATTCCCTGGATCCAAGAGCCCTGCTTGTGGGTGCACATGACCCTGTTCCCACATACCTGGTGTTTCTTGTCCGCCGTGGGAGACGATCTGGAACGCACATGCACAGGGACTGGCTGATTGTCGTACCTATCGAGCAGGTCTTCCACAGACACCGATTTCCCCGATTTCCTGGCGGTGGAGGGTGTTTCAAAGACCTGTTCCTGGTTCCTGTAGCGAGGCTGGCCCTGCACACCCAGTGGGTCTGTCTGTGTGCCTTTGGTGAGCTCCGTCCTGGCTCTGTAATCCCGGCACCTCTCTGCTTTTGGCCAGCTTGTGCCCGAGCTGTCCTGGCGCCCCACCTTCTCATCTCCACTCGTGTCCAAGTAGTCCACCAGCCCAGGTGGAAGGGTAGAAGACATCCGTCCCGTCCTGGAGATCCGCTCTAGGGACTCTCTCCGTCGGTAAAGGTTCTGGTCCTGCAGGGAATTCATGCTGGAGGCAGAGGAAAGGCTCTGGCTGTCTGTGCCCCCCACCTGCAGGTAGGAGCTGTGGGAGCGCTCCCTCAGCAGCCCCACGTCCTGTGAGGACGGCCGCCTCCCTGTTTTCCGCTCGATGTAGTCGGCGAGGGCGCTCTGCTGGAGCTGCTTGAGCTCGGGCTTGGACAGGCTGGCTGTGGAGGAAGCCTTGCCGTCCCTCTCGAAGATCTTCCGCCGGTCAGCCACCGTGTTCTCCGGGAAGACAAAATGGATGCTCTTCTTCTGGAAGGAGAAGGGCGACGGCTCCCCATCCGAGATGCCCACCTCGTTCATCTTCTCCGGCTCCGAGTAGGAGCGCTTCTTCTGCTCCGCCGTCAGCCGCCTGCGGCCCCCGATGCGCAGCACGTGCTGCGTCCTGGCGTAGTCCAGGGCGGAGAGGCTGTCTTCCGTGGGCGTGATGCTGTGCCTCTCCTTGGGCGTGTGCGGAGACGGCGCCGTGCTCCTCAAGCCCACGTGGGCCGAGGCAGGACGCTGGGGCATCCTCTTGGGAGTGCTCCCGAACGGGGGGCTGATGCGACGGAACGAGGTGGCCCTCAGCACCCTGGACTGAGCGTCCTTAATGCTGTTCCTGTAGGCCCTGTTAAATGGCGTGTCCAGCTGCGACCCGTGGGCGTCCTGGATGTTGTCCTTCCAGAGGATGTCCTTCTCAGGCTCCCCTGCCAGCTGGAACGTGCTTTTACTCCGCGGCAGCTGGGCCGCCCTTCCTTGCCCCTCACTCTCAGGACACAGGCCGTAGTAGTCACTGGCTCTCGCCTGCTTCACCGAAGCCGCCATCTGCAGCTCTACGGGGTGCCAGTCAGCCTCGTCCAGCTTCCCGTTCCTGATGGAGGGGCTGGAGCCCCTGGCCAGCTCCGTGGGCATCTTGCTCCGCATGTCCTCTGGGCTGAGCAGGGAGCCTCTCGTGCCGGAGGGCTGGCTCGTCCTGCTCGGCCCGTAGTGCTGGCCGAAGCTGGGAACGCCAGCACTCTGGGGCCGGGGGGTGCTCTGCTCCCGCTGCTCAAACTTGCTGACCTTCTCCAGCACCGAGCAGCGGGGCTTGCCAGCCTCTGGTTTGCCATAGGGAAAGCTTTGGGTGCTGCTGGAGCTGAGCCGGCTCCTCCCGAAATCTGAGGTCTTTGGGTGCTGTGGAGAAGGAGGCTCTTTGCACTTTGGCTCGGCAGCATGGAACAGAGCCACGCTCACATCCTCCTCCTCCTGCCTTGTGAAGGCCTGTGGGTCCACATCGCTCCACTGTCTGTAGCCCTGTCCCCTGTGATCCTTCTCCTCTTTGCTGCTGCTGTTCAGGAAGGACAGTTTGGTGCTGGAATAACACTCGCCTGCTTGCATGTCTCTTAACTCGGAGCTGCTTTGCCTCCTGGAGCTCTCTGGGATGTTCTGCAGGGAGGAGAAGCCGTACTGTTTGGTCTTGCCGTGACCCCACTGGTGGTGAGTAGTAGCTTCTCTCTCGTTTAACTGCCCGTTGCCATTTTTGTTCTCCTGGGATCCAGGTGTCCAGTCCTCTTTGGGCTGGTAATGGGATTTTCTCTCACTAGCATCCCTCAGCTGGGGTTGTGGAGCCTGGAAAATGGGTTTGGAGGCCTGGGTGGTACCTGGGGTCTCACGGTGGCTTTGTGCTGCCTTGTAAAGGGGTAACAGCTCCTCCTTCCTTGACATGGCCAGGGAGAGCTCCGGGCCTGCTGCACTGGGAGGTTTCTGCTGGACAAGTTTGGCTTCCAGCTTTCTCTCAGCTGGAGGGGGCTGGTAGAAGACGGTCGATCTGTTTGTAGCGCTTTGGTTTCCATTCTCATCAAAGCCCAGGGTGCCGCTGGCTGCGGCCTTGTCGTAAGAGACTGGGAGGGATGGAGAGTACCCGCTTTCTTTGGCCAGAGCTGGGTAAAGCGTCCCGGGATTGCCCGCAGAAGGCTGGGGCACCTGGGCATAGTGCGGCTCTGGGGAGGGCACGGCATAGACACCAGTGGGCAGCAGGGGCTGCCCCGGCTGGGCTGCCTGGGAGTAGCTCTGCTTGGGCTTCATGGTGGGGCTGCTCTCCGGGCTCTTCTCCACCACGGTGTGCAGATGCCCATCTCCGAAGGGGGGTTTCAGCAGCGGGCCCTGGGACAGGGAGCTGATCAGCGGCGTCCAGGCCCCTTTAGGCTGGGTCCGGCCAGGCTTGCTCAGGTCCAGGCCGGCGCCCGAGCCGGGCCTCTCGTGGTGCCTGATGGCCGCGTAGCTGTCGCTGCGAGCGGGAGGCAAGGGGGGTCCCCTGGGGGGCTGGCTCTTGCTGTCGGGCTGTGCCCAGGAGGGAGCTGCGCCGTGCCGGCCCAAGCCGAGCAGCCTGGCATGGCCGCGGCCATCCAGCGAGGCCCGGGCATCGCCGCTCGGGAGCAGGGAGGGCTTCACCTCGTACTCCTCGGAGACGCGCTGCTGGGCGTCGTACACCGTCCGCACGTACCTGATGTCCGCCTGCCTCAGGCCCTCCTGCAGCCCGGCCCGGCACTGCGCGCTGTCCGGGGAGCAGCACTGCTCCTTGCCGAACGGAGCGGCGGGATACTCGGGGATGCTGGAGTTGGTGGAGAAGGAGCTGTAGGCAGAGTCCCTCTTGCTGTGCAGGTGGGAGAGCTGGTCGATGCTGTTGGTGGATTTGGCCGGGGACAGGTGACAAGGGTGGTAGCCGGGGGAGGAGTGGTCCAAGCTCTCCATGCTGCCCCGGGAGCTGTACTGATCCGGACTCCTCCTCAGATAGCCATGCTCATAGCCAGAGAGATCGCTGGTGGAGGAGCTGGGGGAGAGCGAGACAAGAGTGAAAACCCACTGACAGCAGAGGAGAGGCACAACTACTTATAAGTGAGCTCAGAAGCAAGATGTTTAGTTTTGAGATGAAAACCCTTATTTGGGCCTTACTCCATCCCCTGTTTGGAGTCATCCCAGTTCACAAAGAGGAACTGCTTGACATTGCAACACATGGCTCTTATTTACCACAGAAGGGTGGGAGGGAAACACAGACAGAAAGACAGTGCATCTCTGGAGCCAGGGAGGATCGACCCCACCCAGCAAACCCATCCAAAGCCCTTGGAAAGCTGAATGAGCACCGACGCCCCCGAGGAGGAGGAGAGGAGCACGAGGGGCGTTCTGGGGGGAACCTAATCTCTTTCTTTTTTTCCCATTTCATTTCTTTTTATGGAGATGAGGGCTACGCCCTGGCAGGCTTCCTGGAAATTCAGCTGTCCCAAGGATAGTTTGCTTGCTGAGAGAAAACTAAACTGACAAGACAGGGAAGAGATGCATGTGTTTGTGCCTGGAGGAAAGTGGGGTGCAGCCACAGACACAGTCTGAGAACGCCCAGGAATTCTGCACAGCCGCCTACTCATGTAGCTCAGCAGGTGCAGGTTCACCTTGGCACCCCCTCTGAGATACACATATGTCCAAAGAGGATTTGTGGCTGCCAGAGGTGTGATCAAAAATAAGGATATTCAGAGATCTTTCTATTTGTGGGAAGGGAGCTCCTTGTGCTGGCCACAGTTCTTTTTTTACACCTCACAAGGGGCCATCACACATTTCTGTGGAGTTTGCTCTGGCTAATCTCCCCTCCCAGATTCAGGCAAATACAGTGAGGATCAGAGAGCATAACCTGAGGATTTCACTCTTCTTCCCTTTGTTCCCAGCTGCCCTTCTGCAGATATTGCTTTCTCTAGTTCCCTGTGCAACTACATGCACTGTCCTGGCAGAGCCACAGAGAAGCAGCAGGAAAGGACAGGCTGTGGCAGGGCAAGGCACAGAGCTGGAAGCTTCCTCCAGATCATATCCCAGCCAAAGGATGGGTGGTGTGGAGAAGGCTGATGAGGATGAGGAAGGGCAGAAGGAAGCCTGGTCACAGCAGCTCTGCAGAGGGATGCAGAGGAACACAGACACAGGCAGGAAGAGACGGCAAATGTCAGATTAAAGCTGCTTTATCCATTTAAATGCACCACTCTATTTTGGATTCAAGTAACCATGTCCCTGGCAATGCCCAGCACAGCCCTGGCCAGCTGGCCACTAGATGTTCCCCGTGCTCCTCTTCAAGCACCCAGGAGACAGAACTGTGCTGCCAAAGGCTCTGCCAGGAGCTGTGCCTGGGAAGCAAAGCCCCTTGGTGGGAAAGGAGTATGCTTCAGCATGAGTTGTAGTGAGGCTACAGACCAATACACATTTCTCCTGCAACCATCCCCTCGCTTTTTTCAATGCTCTGTTTTCTCCTCCCTCCCCTTTGCCAAGGCTCAGCCCTGCCTGTAGAAGAAATGATGTCTAAATCCCACAGTATGTAAGGAGAGTTTGAAACCCTTCTGCCTTTCCGGGGAAAATCCTTCAAGGGCAGAATTTAAACTTGTCCCTCCTCCAGTTGCCCCAGTGCTGAATGTGCCAGAAACAGCCCCAACCTGCAGGGCACTGCTTCCCACCTGCCTCTGCCAACATCTCCCCACCACATCTTCTGTCTCCCTTTCCTTCACTCCACAGCTGTGTAGTGCTTACCTGGAGTGGTAGGACTGATGCCAAGGGGTGCCAAGCGTACCCTGAGATATTTGCATCATGCTGGGATCGGGTTGGTTCTCCGCAAGTTTGGTTGAATGCCACGAGTGAGGTCGGCCTGGAGTTTCACTCCGCCTGGGTGGAAGCAGAAGGATTTTGCACATCAGCAACAGGCCAGCTCCTCCAAGGAAGAGGAATGTGAAGTAGCACCGATATTTAACACCAACATCTAAAACTGCTCGTGCTCACTCGTGTTCCACTGCTATGTTCTTGTCTATTCCGAGCAAATCCCGCAGCAACCACGGGACGTGTCTCTGACATTCACACAACAAATCCCCCTTGGATTTGCAAGGCAAGAGGTAAGTGGGTTATCACTGAATGCCAGGGGGTCTTCCCCTCTACCTCCCAGCTAGCCTCACTCCTCGGGGCCAAGCCTGGGGGCCCATTCCCAGGGATCAGTTTACAGGCTGGGCTGTGCCTGGATCCACACAATGCAGGGTGGCTGATGCGGTTCTTACGGATGCTGGAGGAGGATTTCTCCACAGGTTCCCTTCATTTTAAAGCGAGGACTGGCAAAGCCATCGAAAGAACCACATGCCACGAGGGGGTGGGAGCCTGCACAAGGCTCTTTTGATCTCTTAAAAACGCAGGAGAGACGTGACAACCAAGGTCCAGCAATGCGTGTCCCTCGCATCCCCCCCCGGCTGGACAGCTGTCCCCAGGGTGTGTCCCCAGGCACGGCTGGCCCTCGGTGGCTGCAAGCACCAGTGCCAAGGCCTGGCCCTGTCAGCACTGAGGAGAAACAACCCACCAACGGCCTTATTTAAAGCACAGTGGTGCAATGGAAGGTCAAAGCAGGGGATTAGTGAGTCCCTTGAACAGGCCACACAGATGCTTCCTTGCCCCAGCCTTTGGGCTTGTCCTCAATCCTCTGCTCCTTTCCAAGGGGGATCTCTCCTCTGCTCTGCAGATTCTCACTCTTCCTGTGAGAAGGAGGAGCAGCACTGGACCTGGGTACCACTGAAATGTGACAGCCTGCAGGATAATGCTGACTAAATAAATGCAACAGGAGGATATAACACACCTTTAAAGTTCTGTCTCACTGAAAATTAATTCACAGTACAGCACGTCCTTTACAAGTCAGGAAATAGATTAAAATGCCCTTGGCAGATGTAACCCAGACACCAAGAGAGGACTCTCCTACTGCCTAAGATTGTGAGAAGAAACAGTACAGGAAAGTGTACAAAGCAAAAAATGGTTGTTAGGGTCAGGTCTTTTCCTAACACCAGTTAAAACTGGCACCAGGATGGAAACGAGAGTGAGAAGCAGAACCATTTCTCCAGTGATTTTTCCATGCAGATGTCAGAAGTGCTGGTCATTCTCTCACCTGCTAAAAGAAGCAAGAAAAAGGGACATGCTTTTCCTTTTAACATCTGTTGTGGCAGGACTGTCTCAAGGAAAGCTGAACTTAAAGTCTGCAGAGGGCAAGCTGAACCCAGCACCATTTTACATTTACATGTGTAGGTGTGTTTGAGACAGACCTCTTCTGTTAAGCTCCTTGTCCAGAAAACAAGGAAGCTGGAAAGTGCCAGATGGGAAGTTGACAAAACTGTTTATTAAGAATAACCCACATTCTTGCCTTTGTCTCAGGAGGTTGTAGGACTTCAAAGTGCAGAACTGTAATAACAACAACAACAACCCAACCTCATTGCCTTATTTTTTATATATTCCCAAGGGCTGCACCTGTACTGTACTTGTGAAGGTGTCTGGACAATCTTATTACTAAAAAATTCCCTACTCCAGATAATAGAGAAAGTGATCCCTCTATTGTAAGTGCCAAGGCTGGAAAAAGAGACTCCAGGTTCCTCATGGACACCTCCAGTGATCAGATAACCTGGGCATCCAGGTCAGGTTGGCATCATGACAAATGTGTGGGAGAGAAGACACCTGGGGAAATCAGCGGACCGTGATGCAATGCTGGCACCTAAATGGCAGCTGTTAACACTGATTGCAGACCTGATACTGCCAAATTCACCCTGTACACTGGAAAACCAAAGGGAAAAGGAGAGTCTTTAATCTTGCCCAGCTGCTGTTATCTGGGTGCTCCCTGCTGCTCCGCTGGTCCCAGCGTTTGCAGGCGGAAACGTGCCCGGCCCATTAGAGGCTCCTCGAGGCAGCCTGGCACAGGCTGGATGCAGTCTGGGCTGCAAGGACCACACTCACATCTCTGAGGCCCTTCCCCAGTAACAGCTCTGCAGCTTTCTCTTATTAGGAAGAGCTGAGCATGGTCTTCTCTGTAATCCCTGGGTTTTATACTTCGTATGCAAAACAGGAATGGAACTTTACGAGGACACCTTGGCACAAACACTACAAATGAATCAGCATCAGAGGCTTTCTTCACAGTGCAACTGAAAGGCTGAGTTATCTTTTTCCCAAGGTTACAAACTAAAGCCATCCAGAACAGAGCATTCAGTCTGATTGCTGTTCTTCACATACTGTTCCTCGCCGATTCCGGAGCACACGCACAACCCGAGCGCTCTGCAGTCCAAAAGTACTCCAGCCCAGCATCCTCCAGGAGTGCACAGATACTCTGGTGTGAAAGGCCCATCTCTAACCAAAGCACACAACCCAGCTTCCTCAAATTGCCATTTGCACCCTTCCTACATCCTTAGAAAGCTAACTGCAATCCCTGTGGATGTGCTTGCCCCCAAAGCCGTGTGGCCAGGTGGCTGTGTGGGAGG
This sequence comes from Pseudopipra pipra, assembly GCF_036250125.1. Classification (NCBI taxonomy): domain Eukaryota; kingdom Metazoa; phylum Chordata; class Aves; order Passeriformes; family Pipridae; genus Pseudopipra; species Pseudopipra pipra. The sequence goes on from NC_087552.1 coordinate 1,638,370, forward strand.
TTACTGGAGCTGGAAGGGACAGCCATGGCCTGGAAGGGATAGCCACAGCCTAGCCCACCATCTGGGGAGGTAGGAAGGGCCCTGCAGCACAGACCCTCCTCCTGCAGGAAAGAAGAAAGGTTAGGATGTGAGTGCAAAGCTTGTGCCTCCTGGCTGTGATCCCAGGCACTGAGTCACAAGGGAGTGAGCCAAGAGGGCAGTGCCCATCCTCACCTCATCCTCCTCACAGCAGGCAACATTTCAAGCTACTGATAATTCTCACCTAACAAAACCCACATGGCAGAGGCAGGATGTCCTAAGCTGTGCCACACTGCATGGAGTAGCAGGACCTTTGTACACTTGATCCCAGCAATTCACCTGTACTCTCCTTCCAGGGTGACTGTGCACCTGCATCCACAGAAATCATCTGAATTCTCACCAGCGTGGACCTGGCTCCAAGATGGACACATCTAAAGGAGCGTGAGCACAACAGGGAGACATTTTCCAGACATCCAAACGTGCTGCTGCAGCCCCTCTGCCTGGCTGTTGGGCAGGAGATGAAGGAAAACTAAAGCACTCAGAAGCCTATTAGGATTTCGACAGAGCAAGGCAACAATCTACTCAAAGCAATGTCGCTCTTAATTAAGGTTCAGTCATGGCTCTAAAAATAAGCAGAACAGACGAGGCCAATTAGAAAGGAGTTGGACCAGAGTGGTGTCAGCTTGATGTGTCTTTCACTAAATCTCTCTTTCTAGGCTCATAGAGCCCTTCTGGTAAATTCTGGGTCAGGAGAGGTCTGGAGTGAGCTCTGTCCCTTCACAATTTTGACTAAAAAGAAGGAAGACTCCTTAGAGAGAACTGAAGTGTATGAAATGATATTTCACATGATGGATCTTGGGCAAGAGTGTCTCCTCATCTATAAAGGAAAGGTAAAATTGTGTTGCAATAGCCCAGGCCCTGAGTGCCATGTGGGAACTGGGAGATGGGTACCGAGCTTCCTGAAGTCTCTCTGGGATGAGGAAGTAGAGAATCAGAGGTTTCTGCTCAGATTTCCTACGATTACCATCATCAACTCTTTGAGAAAAACTCCCCACCATGCCCCTGGAAAGAAAATCCCTGTGTGGAAGCAGAGATGAGAATCACGCATCTGGATCTACAGCCAGATTTTTTCTACTGGTTTTTCCTGACAGAAGTGCTTTCCACCCCAGGCTGCAGATGGAAGTGCTGGGATCGCTCCAAGGTGATGGCAGCTGTGAGCAACGGGTGCTCCTTCCTTGAACTTAGGAACAGTCAAACATTGTAATTAATGATTACTGGTCCTGCATGTCACACCTCTGTGTTATCACGTTTCTCTGGGAACCCCCAGGCTGCCTTTATCCAAGAAGGGGGCATTTATCCATTTTCCAGCAAAGGAAACAGAGTGCAGGGCTCAGAGCTGCTTCACCTTCCCTTTGCCCCAGCACAGGGCTGACAGGCAATATTTAGACTGAGGACCTTTCCCTACACAAGGAAAGAGTCCCACTGCCATTCCCTGACACTAACCAGACACAGGCTTCAGTGGGAACAGAGGTGATGTACACAAACTTCACTCTGGCTGATTACTGGATTCAAGGACTTTGTCCTACCTGGATCTTCTGACAGCTCTCTATTTTAAAGACAGTATTACCAAGCAACGTGACAAGTAGGATTTAAATTGCAAAATAAGGGGTATTTCCGGTCTCTTTGTTGAGAAAGTGCTTGCCACCAGGATAGAGTCCCTCAGGACTGCAGCTTAGACATGGGAGAAGCCAGGAGAGTCTCCAGCCTGGTACTTAGAGCATGTGTAGGCTACAGTGAGGAGCTGGGAAGCACTGGAAGACTCTCTGCAACTTTCCTCTTCTTGCTATGATTTTTCTCTGTTTCTTTTGCTGGAAAAAGAGGAAGAAAGAACAGATGTGGAAAAGAAGCAGCTGACTTGACTTACAGTCTTTGAGAAAGACCCTATTATTCCCTGTCTTCTCCAGGGATTCACATCACCTCTCAGAGCACGGGTGGAAAATCCCAGCAGCCAGAGCCTGCAGCGACTTCCCCTGCCCGTGGCTCTGCAGAGCTGCACTGATTTAGCCAGACTGATGAACCAGCCCAACGGGCTCAATTCAAATAATTTTTTCTCATTCTTCTCCAGTCAGTAAATTAGTTAAAAAGACAGAAACCCAAGCATAGCTTGGATTCTTTCACACCCCGATATCCAACACACAGCAACTTGCAACAGGAGAGACTTGGAAACAATGGAAGGAATGTGTTTTCCCTGTCTCCTTCGGTGCTTAGGAGGAAGTGGGTGGCTGGCAGCAGGAACGCTGCCCTGAGAGCCCGATTATCCAACGGGAACGTGGACAATGAGGCACGGCAGGTAACCAAGGGGACTCGCAGGGCAAGTGTTTCAGGCAGCAGCTGGGCTCTCCTCTGAGCCACCAGGCTACAAATCACAGGCAAGGCTCCTAAACTCCACATCCAAGTGCTCCTGTAGGGATGATAACCGGGAGAGAAGCAGCAGGTCCTCTAGGTGGATGTATGGGGGGTACACATGTGTTTGGGGGGGTAAGAGCGAGTCTGCAGAAAGCGAACCTGGCAGGGAACTGCACCCTGTGCTGTGGCCAAAGCAAAGGCTGCTGAGTCTGAAATACCCTCCCACACTGAAATTCTTATACATTAAAGCAACTTCCTGCTTGTAACCAAAGCTCCAGCCTGACTTAAACCGAGTGCATGCACACACAGCCTCTGACACTGCTGGAGAAGTAAAGCAAAACATTGGCTCTGCACCCAAAGACAGATTAATCCAAGTGAAATGCTAAACTTTGGAGCTTCTGTGAAGATCTGCTACTAAACTGATGGGCAAGAAGGATTTACAGAGGGCATATTCTGAATGATTCATTGCTTATAGGAAAGTGGTGGATGTCTGGGAGCTCCTTTCCCAAATTCGCCGTGGGTCACATACCTGGGGAACCGCAGAGTCCCACCCCACAGTCAGAGATAAATCTCTCCTTGATAAAACTACCCTGAGAATTCAGCCTCTAAAATCTGCTGTAGCCGAGGCAGGGCAGGACCAGCATCTGTAACTGCAGTGGCCAAAAGATGAAGCATCTCCACTAAGGTCAGGGAGTTTGCTTCAGAGGTGTGTCCTTGCCGCTAAGATCAGAATGTGACTCCACATGTCACATTCCCTTCTCAGCTGCTCACTCACAGGACACATTTCCTCCAGCTCCAGGAAGTGGGTGCAGCTTCAAAAGTCAAGGTCTGGCCCAAATGCAATGTTGCCAATAGAAGGCACTGCTTTGACTTCACGGTGTAAACCTCAGAAGACTGAGACAAAAAATCTATGAGGTCATCCAGATTACATCTGACTGATGTAAGAGGCCCTTCTGATGCCAGCAAAAGCTCTGCCTGAGTAAATGCTGTAGGATTTGGTCCTAAACTGCACGGACAAAGGAAGGGAATCAGGCTCTGCCACAACACCAGCCAATCCAGAGCAATTCAGGAAACCCACTTCTGAAGACATTTAATTGTTTAAAACTGCAGACAGGCATTCAGCAACCATGAATGCCAAGCTCCCACTGAAGCTCCCAGGCTCAGAAGAAGCCAGGTGATTTTGGAAAGCCAGGCACCTTAAGCTGGGGAATCACAGCAGGCTTACACCACTTCTGTGGAGATATTTTGGTCCAGCATCTCTGTTGACCTTTACCAGCACTGACAAGAGCTTTTGAGGAGAAAGGACACCTCTTCCAGGACCAGTGAGTGCCCCTCAAGCACATCAGTATCCAAAGCACAAACTATTTTACATCCAGCCCTATGGAGATGGACATCCAGCAATGCTGATGGTCCAAAGGGTGAATTCGTTTCCCTGGGGCTGTGCTGAGGGCAAGGAAACCTTGGGAAAAGGTGGCTGTGAGGTTAAGAAACAGCCCTGGACCTCCTCCACCACAGGCACTGGGGATTGCCACTGCTCCACCGTGGAGTTTGCCAGAAGAGAGGCCACGAAACACACCCTGCACGCAGGGACACAGAGAGAACATTCTCACCTGCTCTTCAGCCGCAACTTAACTCCTCCAGACCACGTGGCTTTGCTGGGCTGGAAGTCAGTGCTCACACAGTCGGGACCGAGTGGGCTGGGAGACAGGTCGGTGCATCCCTTTGCTGCATGTGTGTCCCTGTCAGAAGAAACCAAGGCCACATAAACACCACCACACAAAAACCTCAGCCCCTGTATCCTGTGTTTCATCAGCATTTTAGGAAAGACGGCATTACACAGACCCAGGGGGCAAGGCAGGAGCATCAGTCCAGTTTTTAAAAAAGCGCAAAGAACATGTCACAGAAAGCCACATGTATCCCCTGTGTAAAGCCACGTGTATCCTTCTTTTTCTCTAACCCAAGCAGTGCTCAGCACTTGAGAGAGTCCCTTGCACAATCCCACAGTGCTGCTTCTCCCCACGCAGGAGCGAGATCAGCTGCAGCACCCCCGGCACAAAACTCATTATCCTACAGCTGCATCTGGGGACCCTAAAATTCCCAGAGGGGGAGTTCAGGGGTTCCACCGTGGGACATGCCTTTTCCACACCTCACAAGAGCTCAGGGAATGCTCTGAACACACAAGAGAGAAGCTAAGAGTCCATACAGTGGGAGGGAGAAAGAGAAACTTATCCTCCCCCTACTGATATTTCCCCAAAGTCAGGAAGCACAATATTTACCCCAGTCCAGCACACGCGTGCAGACGTCACACAAACACCGTGCCAGCATCGCTTCAGCTCCTTCCTTCCCCCAGGCACAGGAGAGCTCGCAAAGCTCCAGCATTCCCACTTCAGCACCGAAACGCAGGAGGGACTGGAAATTTCGGCACGCCCAAGGAACCCCCCGCGCCGAATAAAAGCGGGGCTGAAAGGCCCCCTGCGCCTGTCCCTGCCCGCGGCAGGCCTGGTCCGGGCTAAGCTGGAATCGCCTCTTGTTGTGCGCTGAGCCCACATGCCGGCATCTGGGGCTTTGGATAGCTGAGATGGCTTGGATGCCATTCCGGTGAGAGACCGGCCGTCTTTGTGTCCGGCTGGGTCCTCCCCCACGCTCCCTCCCCGAGCCCCCACGTGCCAGGCAGGAATGTTAAGCCTCACACAGCGGGTGAGATATCCCAGGGAAGCGCAGCAGCACTTTCACCTAGATTAGGGAAAGCGACTGGTCTGGAACGGCCTTTTCTGCTCGCCCTGCTTATCTTCATCCAGATTTCACCCCAAATCCTGCCTTGGCTGCCTTTTCTTTCCCTGTGCCAAATCCCGTCCTGCTTTGTCTGTGCCACCCCTCTCCTCTGAGATGATGTCAAGCCTCTCATCAAACCAGAAAGATTCCCTTCCCTGCTCCCATTCCAGCCTTGCTGTACACCTGGAGCACAACCTCCTCTACTGCAGCCCTGGGAAGCGCCAATGCCAAACCCCTCAACTGCTCCAACTCTCTTTGCTCACCGAGTTTACCATGAGAAATCACCAATTTCCAGAGCCAAGGTGATTTCTTTGACACAGTCCTCAGAGTGTCGTTCCAACCCGTCTGAAACCAGATACTGCCAGAGGAGATCTTTGCCATGTTACAGGAGAGGTCTTGGATCTTTCCTAACTTTCCTGATGAGTGCTTGTCATAACTTCCCTGTTTCCTAAAGAGCAGAGTTTGGCTCTCGGGGGCCACACCACAGCTGTACTCCTGCAGTGAGGAAAGCTGCTCATGCTTTCTCTCCGGCCAGCTGTCTCCAAAGGAGCCAGTAACAATATTTAGGACTGGGAAACTGCCCCGTGCCAAAAAAAAAAAGAGTAATCAGCAGCCTGAGAAACTGATATAAAGCTGTGAGTGCCAACAGCTCCCTGGGCACCACAGCCTAGTGATCTTTCAGCACTTGGGCTCTTTTTTTTTTTTTTTTTTTTTTTAAGAAAAAACAGCTTTTGAAACACGTTTAGGAAGCAAGAGACAATGCAGACTCTAAACTGTGCTGCGAGCAGAGCTTTCTAAGTCACTTCCAAGTGTTCCCATACGGATGCACACAGCTCCGACCCTCAGTGGGCAGAGGGAAGGAAGGTAATCAGCTTGGGTGTTCCCCCTCCCAGGGAGCAAGCCCTGCTTGCCAGCACACATAACTTTGGGGTTTACCTCCCAGAGAGACAAAGACCCGTTAATTAGTGCCGGCGTGGGCTCTGGAGGTGCTGTGCGGGGGGAACAGGGAAACCTGACGGAGTTTTTCTCGAGCCTCTTCAAAAACTATAATGACAGAGCTCTGTGTGGCACGGCGGGCTCAGTAAGACATTGAAAACTAATCAGCCAGGCTATAAATAACAGCATTAATCAGGGCCTGTGGGGAACACAAGACATGAGGACCCTTCCACCCGGGAAGCACACAGACCTCAGGGATGGAGCACAGCCAGAGGGGATGGTCCCCATGCAGGGGTGTCCCTGGTGAGAGCAGAGCTGGAGGAGCAGGGAGAATACCTGAGGGGACCCTAAACCCAGCACCTGTCCTCTCCCTGCAGCTTTCTGCCTTAGCTGGCTGCTTTTCCCAGAAGGTTTTCCATGCCATTTCTAACTAAGGCAGCTCAGTCTAACAACCAGGAGTGTGTTCATCTCTATAAAGACACTTCTTCCACCATAACATGGAGACAGCCACCCTGGTACAAAGGGGTTGAGGGCCTACCTTTGCTCTTGGCAGTCACCACTCACGGTCTTCTCCTTCGAGTGACCCTTCTCCAAGAGCTGGAGCTGCCCTGGGACGGCTCTCTGGGAGAACACTCAGCCCAATGGGATGCTCTTTAAGGCCTGGGCTGCATTTTATTTCGGGATGTTGCAAAGGGCCTCACAATTCCATAGCTAAAAAGTATCCCTGGCAAGGAGGGGCCTGCAGTTGTTCCTTTTGTTATCGTGCTGTTTCTAAAGTTCTCAAGTGGGAGACAGGAAACCCAGCACACACAGTCTATTTAAAACTCCTTTACCTCCCACCTGAGGCTGGCAGCTGCCTCTGAAATCTTTCCTTTTCTGCAAAGTTCATGTTTAATTATGAATTGTTATTTATACTTGCCAGTTCCACAGTGCCTTTGGTATTTAATACCACACATGTTCATGAGTACAGTCTGCTCAGCTCTTCCCTCATCTAAAAATACGACCTGGTAGGATTTTTTTCCTTGATGCAAAAGAACACGGTACTAGAGATTTAAGCCTTTTTTTAAGGACAGCCTGCCCCTCAGGAGTTTCAGTGGCCCCTCCAGAAGAGAGGCAGCACGTCCTGAGCCCACATCTCTCTCTCTTTGCACAGCCTTGCTGCAGCAGCCATCTGCAAAACCTTTCCCTATTTTTTACCCTGTTCTTCAGAGCTCTTCAAGAGAGCATGTGTGGCCTTATTTTATATTAATCCCTACAAGACTGGTTTGCCAGTTGCTGCCATCACTGTCTCGTGTCTTTCCCGAGTTGCCACAATCCCTGCGGAATTCAGTCGCTGTTTTTGGGAGATCCTTTGCCTCTGACTCTGACCTCCTCTGCCTGCTTTATCTGCCTCCCTCGCTGACCTCCCATCACCTGCATACTTGGAAGGTTTCACAGCACTTATCTTAACCTTTTGGGCTCCTGGCTCTTCTTCCTCACTTTCCTCAGTCTTCCTTATCCTTATTTATAATTTTCACATTCCAGTACAGACTGGTTTCCTAAATCCAGCCTGGGCAGTAAGTGTGGGTGTGTGCCTCTGCCCAGCAGATCCCTCCAAAATTACCTCTGAGTCTGCAGAGATCATATTCTTAATTAATTAAACTCCACATTTCGTAACAACAGCTCCCTGGGTAATGGAAGCAGCATAAATCAGTGCTGCACTCTCACTGGGGAAATGCTGCCATGTGAGCTCAGCTGCCTGGCTACAATTCCCAAAGAGGAGATTTTGCACAGGGGGAGCTGTACAAAACCCAACTTGGGAAGTTTTGTCTGCTCATAGCATTTCTTTCCCAGCACAGCAGCCTTACACTTGGCTGCACTACCATCCTGTACTCTGCTTTTTTGCCTAGCTGGCTGTAGTTCCAGGTATGAATCTAAGATATGGCTGAGATTATCCATAAACAGCACTTGGAACTATGTTTAAAAATTATTAAGGTTGGTTGGGTTTTTAAAAAATTTTTTAAACCAGGTATTTTTCAATGGTCCCACCTCTTGGAGCCACGACTACTGAGTTTGGTTTGCTGCCACGGTAAGAGAAGACCTAAGTCCAGAGGATAAAATCCCCAAATGTTAATAGGTTTAGTAATTTTTAATGTCTCTTTACTTCTAAGTCCAGTGTTGTTCCTAGAAGAGAGGATGGAGGTCAAATTGTCATTTTTAAATCATTTGGGATCAACAGGAGTGTTTATAACCACTGCCAGAATTAAAAGAAAAATAGCTGCTCACAGGCTGATTCTTCTGAAATTGAGATTAAAGCAAGGAACTCCTCTTCCAACTTCTACAGCTGCATTTCCTGTTATTTTTGTCCCTTTGTCTTAAATCAGATGCTAAGAGGCAACCCTCCTCCACTACAGCACAGCACAGACACAAAAACACAGAGAAGCAGCAACAAAGCCAAACCCAGCTCTGCCAGCCAGGAGGGATCCAGAGGAGTTAAAGCTGCTGGCTTATCCTCACAGCACCCCACATTACACAATGTCACAGGGCAGCCCCAGATCCCCACCCAGCCCAGTGACATGAGGAGAGCTGGGCAGCTTCACCTCTGGCTCTCCTCATCCCACAGGCAAGCTCTCCTCAGCTGAGGAGCTGGGATTGCATCTCCTTGGGAATGAAAGCACTGCAGCCACGGCAGTCCCCCATCTCCTAGCAAACAGCAAGCCCTCCTGCCTCCTCCATGCCATCAGGGAGAGGGCTCCCCTGGGGAAGGGATGCAGAGTTGGGGGGGGGAGACCACACTCATCCTGGGCACCGACCTTGTGCTCGCCTGTGGCCATCCTGCCGGGCAGATCCTCCCGCTCCGCCTCAAGGGAAAGGACTGGATTGCTTACGTATTTCTTATTTTGTTACCTCCTGTGGCTGCTCCAGAAATAGCCCCTAATCCACATCTCTGTCACGCTCACAGAATCTCCTTGAGCTGCACTGGAAGTGCCCCATGTGTCAGAGCACAGAGGCCCAGGTGCTCTCCCGGTGGCAGCAGTGCCTGCACAGGTTTGTTAGTCTGTGCTCACGGGACCCCTGAGCCACACCAAGAGCCAGGACCAGCGGGAAACACACAGAGGAAACAACTTTTTCATAACAAAAATATTTATCAATTGAACTGAAACCTCCTGCACTAATAACCTCTAAAGCTTTTGCTAGAGAAAGTCTCTCAGTCCCTGGAAAAATCTCTTGATTGCCACTTAGCACACTTACTGGAGATGGGAAAGAGCCAGGTTCAAGTCCACAGCCTACTAAGGCACACAAGGAATTCAAGACTGTTACATGGATACCTCAAAATGCCAACAGGCTCCACCTGTATAACCACTGGAAGCACTTTTTCATCCTGAGGTTTGAAATCTCAATAAGGCTCGTTTAGCACATGAATCTTGGGACCGAATTAGGCATTCTTCCCAGAGTTCTGCAGCAAGATCCAGGTCTCAAGCAGGAACAATAATATCCATGTCTGGGATTCAGATGGGTCAGTAAAGCTCAGGGAAAAAAGCCCCACACAACCCAAAACCATTCAGAGAGGTGCTGTCTGCTGCTTCTAAGAAACAAGACTACTTAATACACATTTTTCTGTACACATCACAGGCACAAGCCTGCTGATACCTGTTAAAACAGGATTACTAGAACTGATCTGTGTGCCATAAGCCAATCACCAAAAGGGAAAAGAAGAAGTTTTCCAGGCACAGAGCAGAGGTGGTTCGTGCTTTCCTAACTGCACAGGCCGTTGCTTGAAGGCAAATTAAAGAAGTCACAGGATGGCCAATTTTAAATGGATGCATCTCCCACTGAAGCAGCCACCCCTTTCAGTCTAACGGCTCCTGTGCGGTGATTCCGAGCACGCAGAATTTCAGGGCAAAGCAACAGAGGTTGAGAAGTCACCTGGAATTAATCCAGACCCACAGCTTTCCTTCTTGGAGGGCTCTTCACTCATGCGACTCCAACTTAAACAACCTCAATGAGCGCTGACCTTCAGGTCCACTCAGAAAAAGCCTGGAGAAAGGAAACCACGTTTTCCCTGTGCAACGCTGTCTGGTCCTACTTGTCCAGCATTTTTCTGGCATCCCTTTTCTGTGAGACTGGATGGGTTTTAGCTGACCTGACCTCAATCCCCCAGTGTGGCCGTGCTGTGTTTGCACAGCCCCACACAAACCAGCTGCTCCGGCGCCGTACCTGTTTGCAAGCAGGGAGCTGAAAGGAGCGCTGGCATTCATTTGGGTTCCTCACTTCACTGGCCAAGGGATCTTTGAGAAAATGAACTCCCTCTTTGTCTGGGAGAGAGAGACCTAATCCCCGTTTTGCCCTGGAGGATTACTGGGTACTTAGAAAGGCACTCACATGCACATTTTTGGTTCGTGCCAGCTGCATTTGGGTCCACAATGTGTAGCGTTCCCTTTGGTCTTTAGCTCTGACAATAGGCATTCCACTGCACCCAGACCTCGACCCCAGAGACTGCCACCCTTTTAAAGGCACCCTAAACCCACGCTCTCTGAATTGGGGCCTTCTCTGCTTTGCATGAGCAGTTGGCCCTGGCAGCCCTGTGTGAATTCAGCTGGGCACACAGCCCTGAGCCCACAGCCCTTCCTTGTGCTGCCAGCCGGAGCACACGGCTGCCTGCCAAAAAGACCTGGATCCCAGCTGGAAGGAAGAACCTGGAGGGATGAGGAATTAGCTTTTATCCCTACTCAGTTCCTGGCTTTCTGTAATAGAAGTTTATGGTTATACTCAATTACAGCTGTTTGTGCCCCAGTGCCACCCAGAGAGCCTGGTGTTCCCACAGGGGCAAAGTGTGCCCTGTGCAGCTTTGCCCGAAATCTTTCTAGGATTGTGGCTTAATTCTGTAAAGTACTAATTTGGGAGGTGGTTCAATGGAAGCAAAGAACTCTAAATTAGTACCAACTTGAGCAGCACTCTGCCTGCTCAGGGGAGAGCTCACCTTCTCAGGAGGTCACAACTGTCTTGATCTGTCTAATGGTCCCACCACAAAAGAGTGGAGTGGGATCCATGCTGCACCCTGACTTTACTTACAAGGAAAATGCTTTCCTGCACCTTGTACTCAGAAAACCCCCTCAGAAAACAGACCTGCCTACTTGTTGTGTCAAAACAGGAATAAAAATATAGAGAAATGGCATTTTCATTCTTTTCTACCCCACCACGAACAGGACTATCTGTAAACTTGCTCTTGACCACTACTGAACATCTCTTGAGGTTTTTCAGAGACACCTTTGGAGATGCTGTAGGATCAGCTTCACACAAAGGTCAATCAGTAATGTTAGTCTTGCCAGGTTCTGGGGTATCCCAACGCTGAATCATGGGGATCAAAAGTCATTCTGTAAAAATGACAACGTTTAACCTTTCTTATGTAACACACACCAAAGCACAAAGTGGCTCTAACTGACAAGAGTAAGTGAAACAAAAAGTATAACTGCAGCTCCTACAAAGAAAAGCAGCCACAAGGAGGAAGCAAAAGTCATACTCTTATAAATAAGGACTAGTTTTCAGGATTTGGGAATTAAAATGATTCCATGGAAAAAGACTACAAACCCAGCATGCTGAAGGAATGAAGTTACGTTCACAGCAAGAGACTGGATAAGCAGAAGATATTTCCCCAGAATTACTCTTTTTACACTCACCCTTCAGAACAGTGATGTTTTCCAGCTACAAAAGGGCCATCCTAGGGAGGGGTCTGAATGTCAGGCAAGATGTGTCCCACCTGGGACCCGTCCCTGGGGTGCAGACCTGAGACCTGAAAGGCAAGCCCAGCCCTCAGTGGGAATGTTTTCCAGCAGCAGCTTGGAGTTGGGGCCAGGCTGAATCTGCTGGTGCAGTGGTTTGCGTGAGCACTTCCTAATGTGTTCCACACAAACCTAACTAGGTCAGTTCAGACCAACAATTTAAATGGTTTAAAGCTAAAGATTAAGGGAGTGCTTACAGGAACTGTTCCAGGGGCAGATGGATGAGGTTTCTGGCACCGATGAGCAAGCGAGGGCATTAATCTCTTCCACCAGCACAGCTGGATCTCTTTTCCTCACCTGTATATGTGGTGCACTTTATGGAACACACCCTGAAATTCTACCCTAGCAGCTCTCCTATGGAAATATGGATGTCACCAAAGTGCTGGAACAGTGGCTCAGCTGCTTTTTGAGAAACTGGTCTCAGGAATGACAATCTGAGCATCTCTTCAGAGGAGGCAGAAGAAAGGCTCATACTCACATTTGTCACAGGCACTCACATTTGGACACTCAGCACTGAAAAATCTAGTCTGCAGCTGAGTTGTCTCTCCTGATTATTTTGCACTGCTTCCTGGTATTCCAGATTTTAATTGCAGTGACTTGAGGGGTGGAGTGCACAGACCTAAATCCCCTTTACAGGTGTAGCAATGCCTAATCCCAGAATATGAGCTACTCCTTATGAGCTGCTTCTCCATCCCACTCATCACCCTCTTCCTGGACACATTCCTGAATACTTTACTCAACACAGCATTCCATTTATTTCCTGGAGATTTCAGCAGGAGATTTGCTCAAATGAGAAATGAGGATAGATTGAGTAGGGAGATGAGGACTTGGCCAGCTTGATGAGAGTGCCCCAGGCAAGGTACAGAAATGCTGGCTGCTAAGCTAATAAATAAATAAATAAGCGTCTGCTTGTCACTCGAAATATTTTTAGCATCTGCCAGTCTGGCAGAGATGAGCTTGGGCAAGGATGAGGACTGCAGCCATGACAATACACAGGAGATGAGAGAGGAACCCTTGGCCCCTCTCACCTGCTCCTACAGCTCAGTGCCAGCAGGAAATCTCATTCCCATCACCTTGCCTATTGTGTTTTGGACCAAGGATCCCGACTCCAGACTCAAATCATTCCTTGGGCTCAAAGCAAGATCTGCGACTTGGGATGTTCTGTGCAAGCGCTGCGGGGCTGGATTAGCACCTGCAGAGGCTTGGGAAGCTCACCTGGATGAGGTCAGGGGCTTCCCCAGTGATGCTGCCCTCGAGTACCAATGAGGTGAAGCACCTCCAGGAACAGTTAAGAGAAATTCCACTACAGATTAACATGTGGCTTTGACTTCCAGGGAAAAACTCTCAGATCCTCCTGAATTTCCAGTAACATGAAGGTGCTACTCTGTAGATGAAAAACATCTCACAGCTCTTGGGAATCCCAGAAAACCTCACTTAGCCTAAACACCTATCAGTGTTTAGTGGGACTTTCCTCACTTCAGACACATCTCAAAAATCCACCCCAAACACTCCGAAACAGTATGAACTGCTTTTCCTTGGAGCAAGCACATGAAGAAAGCGGGGAGGAGATGAGCACCTACTGCAGTCTGACCTGAGCTCTTCCACAGCAGTTACACAATAACAAGAGACATCAAAAATTCCTCTTGGAGCAGCAGCACCCTCTCAGAAGAAGCTGAATCTTTGCTATGGACCTGCAGTGACTGGGAGCCACAGCCTGGAAATCTCTGCATGTCAGTAGGAAAAAAGGGGAGTAACACATACCCCCAGTCTCAGCCTCTCCCTGTACACAGGACAAGCTGTTACCATCATCATTACAAGCACCCCTCCCAAAATGAAGCCTTGGTGGAGCCAGTCCCAAACACAAATTGAGTCACAAGTGCCAAACTCTTTCACAGAGAGAACAACAAACCCAAATCCTATTAAGCAGCCATCAGTGTCAATATTTATTCCACACAAATCAGGGACAAGTGGCCTAATAAATGGTGTCAGACTGAGTGTGGTGAGATGGAAGAGGAAGGGGATAGATAGACTAGGGGGAAGGACACGACATTAATCAGCATCACTCCTGCAAACCCCTTGACAGAAACAAGGTAGTAAACTCATTAGCCACTTAGAAACTAAGCTCCCTTTTTGCCTGGACAGTGATAGCTCCCAGTTTCCAGCCTGGAGGTTTGGCATTCTTCACAGCAAAGCCACTGGGCTCCATAAAATGTTTTTCTCTCAATCCACCTCTCAACACACACCTCTCTCTGGTCCAGAGAGGCTTTGCTGGCTCAACCACTCTCTTCCCAACACAGAGCAGACCTATCCTGAAGTCTGGGCTGCAGGGAATTAAGCACTCAAACCAGCACGGGGTAAGGGGCTCCCAGGCAAACAATGTCTGCACAGGAAAACAAACAAATCAAAGGATGATTTCACAAGGCAAACTCCCTGGCTGCAAGAGCCACTTCACATATCCCAGCTTCTCCTTCTCCCTGTGCATCATTCCTGCCCCTGGGGGGTGGTATATGCCGTTTCCTTCTCTCTGCCTAGGTGGGAAAACACAGTATTGAGACAAACACACTCCAGGCTGGATCTTTCCACCAGAGCTTTTAGAGCCATGCCTTACTACAGCACACATTTGCTCCCATGTATCCAGGGAAATTTAAGCTGCCATGGCACAAAGAGGATGCAGCCATCTCACACGGGGGCCCCGTCCCCACTGTAACTGTCCTGGCCACCAGTTACCATCATACATTTGCTTAATTTAGGCTGAAATGGAGTCTGTCTCCAGCCCGGAGCCTGCTTGTAACTGCAAAGGAATCTGTGCCCTCCGTAGCACACGAGATGGGATCAGGTCCCTGCTGGAGAGCACTTGGCCTGGCTATTTTTATTGTCTCCCTGAATACTTTTCTTCCACGTCGTTTTAAGTTGCTGAAAGAATAGTAAAGATGAGGGGTTTTTTTTAAATAACAGACGCACTGATAATCCATCGGAACCGTGTCCTTTTAACTTTTGGATGTTTCTCAAATCTCTGCCCTTGTTGCCAGGATGCTGAAGGCATTTTGAAGGCAGAGCACGATGAAATCTAATCAGGGTGAAGTGGGCTGGTTTCATTTCCATCAGATTCCTCTTTCAAAGGCACAAATTTACCCTTCTGATCCCGACCACTAGAACTGAGCCAATACAGCAGTTACTGCTACATCAAAAGCCCACCCAGTCCCTCTCCATCACGAACAACTGATGACTGGAATTCCTCATGGTTCTTTAAACCCAAAGGACACTGCCACTAATTCAGGCCTTGGTGCAACTAGAATGTAAAGGATTAGAGAAGTGGCTCTCATCTGAACACAGGCAAGCATGCAGCACATCACAGTTAGCCAAGCTTTTCATTCCAGTTAAACTTGGGAACAGCCCCCTAAATCATCAGCTTACACCCATAATGCTGCTCCAGAAGCAGAGGTACTGCTTCACCTGGATGTCCAAAGGCCAGACACCGAGCTGTGGTTACCAAACACCCAGTGCCAGCCATAAGAACCCTCTGTCTGAACAAATGTTAGCCAAGTGGGAATCCCACAGGGGCATTATACCCTGTTTGATGTCATATCCTGCTTCTTTATTTACTTACACCACCGCTGAGGAGAGGAAGCCCAGGGATGGACCAGGCCCCACTGTGCCAGCTGCTCTGCAAACACCAAGGGAAGGACGATTGCTCACCCAGAGGGCTGACCATTAAAGTAGGGTCCACCCTAACTAAACAAATGCAGGAAGGATATTTTTCCCATCACTGCTGTTCCCTCAGCACCCCTCTCGAGTCCATCTGCTCACCGACACATCCTGCTTCTCCCATTGCTGCCAAGAGCAAGGCCGCTCTCCAGAGCGAGAAGGGCTCTACATCACCCTGCTTTTCTTCTCATAAAAACCCCCAGGGTCTGTTCAGGTCTACTGAACACAGGGATTTTTGTGGAGGCTCCTGGCTGCTGCAGAACCACAGCTTGCCCATCTTCCAGAGGCAGGACTCCCACACTCCGTGGCAGCAGCCCTCTCCAAGGAGCAATGCCAAGGAGGCTGGAGCTGACCCTGTATGCAGTTGTTGCCTTCTGAGCAATGTTTTATAGTTAAACTTCTGGCCTGCTGACCTCTGGAAGAAAAGCCTCTGGGATTATTAAATGACAGCCTGAACTTTCCCATAAAAAATTACAGTAATCCTTATTTCAGTCGAACTGAACTTCCCTCTTCGATTTAAGAACCAGAGGTGCCAAGCACCGTTCAGCATGGGACAACAAGCTCTCAATCCTCTAAATCCCCATATTGTGGACCTGCAGAGCACCCCTCCTTCTCCCAGCTGTAGGCTGGCCTGGACTTCACCTCTCTGAGTCAAAGGACTTTTAGGGCACTGATTTCTCCCTAACATTGTTTGTGCTGGAGTCAAGGAAAATCTTGACAAGCATCATGCAGGACCCGAGTCAGACCTCCATGGCTGAGGAAACACACTGGGACCTGAGCTTCACCCCACTGCTGACCGGGCTGAAGAAGGCAAAATAGGGCTGAGGTTTGGGATGAAAAATGCACGTGCTTCAACAGGTGCTGCTGGTGTCACATAGTGTCACCCTAATTTAAGGCTGGGTATAGGCAGAAGAACGTGCAGAGGTCAGTCTTTAAAAGGCATTATAGCAGGGAATGAGGAAAATGGACCTCTGCACCTCCTGGGCAGAAGAAGAAGAGAAAGTTGGAGTGACGGCAAATGAGGTCTGTGAGTCACATTCCTCCCAAATTTACAAAGACAGATGCTGGCTGATAACGTTCTATTTGAACACAATTCTTTTCCTAGCCATTTTAAGGAG
The DNA here is from genome assembly GCF_036250125.1 of Pseudopipra pipra. Classification (NCBI taxonomy): domain Eukaryota; kingdom Metazoa; phylum Chordata; class Aves; order Passeriformes; family Pipridae; genus Pseudopipra; species Pseudopipra pipra. Next base: position 1,655,084 of record NC_087552.1, read on the forward strand.
TCTGGGGGTCATTCCAACCAGGTGACAAAATTTCTCAGCTTCTGTCCCAGTATCCAGTTGCAAGGTGCTTGCCAGCAGAACTCCCTCCAGGAACACTACACTGCTTACTAAAGCATGCAACACGGTGAGAGCACCCACGAAACTTCCTGCTGTTCTGATGCCCGGCAATTGCCTCTAGAGAAAGTGCTGTGAAGGGACCCTCAAACCCGGCAGCTCTCGCCCAGCTGCAGCCCGGACCCAGCAGGGCAGCGGATGACGCGGTCCAAGAAGTGTCCGTGCAATCACAGCACAACGACGGGATTTAAATCCCACCTGGAGAATCCCTCCCGAGTAACAAGCTTCACACGCGGGGTCTGATCCTACACCCCCTCCCTCCCCGACCGCTCCTTCCCGGCATCCAGAGGCTCCGAAAACACCAAGCAAGAAAACAGCAGCTGGAAGGGGAGGGGGCGGGCGCCCTTGCCCGGGAAGCTCCGCCGGTGCCGGCGGGGCTGCGGGGCCGCCGCCTTTTGTTAGCCCGGCCCTGGCAGAGGGAGGGCGGCCGGCCCGCACCGCGGGCAGCCCCCGCACGCCGGGTCCCGCGCCCCCCGCTCCCCGCGCACCCCCCGCAGCCCCGCAGGGCCGCACTCACCGTGCCCCGGGGCGCCGGCGGCTCCGCGCTCGCAGCCGCGCCGGGCGAGGGCGCCGGAGCCCAGCGGCGTGTCCGGCCGCCCCCGGCAGGTGCCGCGGCGGGCAGCCCGCCCCCAGCACCGCCCCGGCCCGCGGCAACCCCCCGGGCACGCCGCGGGAACCCCGCCGCAGGCTGCCCCGTCCTGCCACAGCCCGGCCGCCGGTCCCGCAGCCGGGACCGAGCCGCCATCCCCCTCCGCCGGCGCGGACCGCAGTGAACTGCGCTCTCTCCGAAGCGCTGCCGTTCTTTCCCCGAAAGAAGTCCAGCCGCAGCATCCCATAAACCAGACCCTGCGCTGCCCTGATCATCCATGGCTCGGTGGTCCCGCCGGGGTACCTGAGAGCGAGTGTCACCGGCCACAGCAAGCCACTGCAGGGGTGGCTTTAACAGCGTCTGCCGTCACCTGCTACGTTTGTTTCATACGGGGCATTTAATCAGCAAATGAGCTACGTGAAATTAGTTTAAAAGCTACATGAAACAACTGTTGTATCTCACGAAAAGATCTCACGACAGGCAGGGACAAGATAAATAAACCCTTCCCATTTTTCAAATTGCTGTGAATAACTAAATAAAACAAAACCTTTCAAGCCGCAGAATGATTTCTGGTACACACCAGGGGAAGGAGTTCAAGTTTAAGGCAGGATTTTGTACTTCCAATGCCCTACTCTTGGCTGGCACGAAATGAGCGCTCCTCTGCAGGCTGCTGGGAGCACCAGAGAACTATGCAGAGGGAAGATGGCAAGTCTTCCATCTTCCAAGTGGGGGAATGTGATGCTTATTCCCTGAAGGAAAGTACCTTTTGATCCCAAAGAGGTGACTGAAGGAGATACTGAAAAAGCTGTTCTTCACAACAAGAGTATCTGGCCCATCTTTTATCCAGGAATGTCCAAAGGCCACCCAAAAGTATCCCTATTTTACATACAAGGAGACTGATATTTTATAGAGGGAGGAAAAGTAATGTGCCCTTAACCTGAGCAGGAAAGGATCCCACTCCCAACATGCTCTTCACAAGAGGCACTGGCTGCCCCGAGGCCATTTATTCACCCACCATTAAGCTATCACACCAGGTTACACAGATAATTTTATTTCTGTTTATAAGTAACTTATTCTGGCCTAGCTGTGGTTCCCGTCAGTCTCATTTGAACTAAAATATTTGACGGGTGCATCTGTATCAGGTGAAATTATGTTCAACCAGTGCTGCTTTTCATGCTGACGTCTCTCTCCCTCTCTGCAAACTCATAACCACCAGCCTGAAATGTCTAATGCTTCACCAGCTGCAGAAATTGCAGATAAACCAGTGTGGGAGATGCAGAAGAAACACTTGAGGTGAGATTATAAAGGCAGAGAGCATTAGCTCCGAGTCCTAACTAGGAAACCCACATGAAGTAGCACCTCTCTCAGCAGGTTAAGTACCATTCCCCGTATTTTTTTCACTGGTGCTTCCTAGGGAAAATATTTTGTCAGTATAAAATCCAAGGTGCTCTCACACACCTGGTCTGGGAGGACTTTGAGCCCTCACAGCCACATTTCCATCGGGGACACCACGATCCTCCTCCTGAGCACGTGCCTAAGGGGATGCGTCATCGGGACGGGTTAATAATTCCAACAGCTCCAAATCACTTTCTTATGACAGGAAAGGGCAGGTTTGGGAAGCAGGATTACACAGCCTGGTAATAACGGGGAGGAGGGATGACTCAGGTGGCGCCTTCCTGCCTGCCTGGCCCCTTGCAGATGGCAGTCATTAAAGGCATGGCTTTGGCTACCACCCCTCCTGATGGCAGGATTTCTCCTCTCTCTCACTGGAAAGCTACGTGGAACGCTGTACCTTCCCACACTGGCATGTGCAGGGCATGTCACCTACTCAGGAGCCAGAGGGACCAACACTAATTTGCTTCATGAAATCACTCCAGATGGTTCTGTTGAGATTTTAAACATTTTAAGTGTACTTTGCATCTTGGCCAGTAACTCTGTGAGATAGCGGGTGGCAAACAGGTTCACAGACGTTACCAGGCAATGAAACAAAGTCCAGTTTTGGGATGTGATCATAAAAGCCCATGAATGTTTGTCCTTCTGCGATAAAAACAACAACAAAAGCATTACCACCCGCAGCATAAACCTGAGGCTTCCCATAACCTTGGAGTATTTACTGAAGCATCAAGTACTTATGATAGCACAGGGACTTGCCTTGAGGCAGATGACAGGCAGCTAATCCAAGTGGGAGTTCACTGGGAGGGATCACAACAAGCACAGAGTGCTGACAAAACGAAACCTTCCACACCACTTCCAGCCAGGCCACCCTGGAGCAGCGACCACAGCTTCCCTTAGACTGAACAGGCACGGGCAAAACATCCATGCCAGGGAGCTGAGGTGCTGCAGAGACCAGGCTTCATGGCCTTCGGGGCTTACTCTGCAAAGAAAAGCCCTTCCAGACAAACAAATGAAAGAATGTCTGTAACAAAGCAGGGTTTCTCCACCAGGTGACTCCTGTGGCCAGTATCAAATGTTATATCCTGCAAGGGTTAAGAATCAGGAAGGAGACTCAGAGGGCTGTTTTTATCAGCCTAAAAAACCCCAAAGTATACACACCACCATGGCACTGGCTGCATTTGCTTTTGGGAATAGATGAAGATGCTCTAGTACTATGTACCATCCACATCTCCCTCCACTTTCCTGTGTACTCCAGCAGAGATGACAGGAATAACTCTGCTATGGGAAAACAAAGGACTCAGCCATTCATCCCGGAATCTTTTCTCCTTCGCTTTTGTCTAGTCACCACAAAAAAACCCTTCAAACCCCTAAATGAACATCAAAAATATGAGAGACTCATCAGAGGACCAACAGCAAATTAAAGACTAAATGGCAGAATGAGAAAGCCCAGGTGTCACAGAGCAGGGGAGTGCTGAGTGCATTTTTGGGAGGCTGTATTCCCCTGATGCACCTGGACCCTCAACAGCACCACTGGATACAGAGCTGGGATAGGGCTCTTGTTCACAGAGATGGAAAAAGATCTTATTTTTTAAGGCTGAGAGGACAATGATAAATGCTCCCACAGGAGCCTGTCCTGTGGCTGTAACTATGCCCCTGGCTCTCTGGCCACTGCAGATGCCAGGCTGAGGACAGTTGCTCAGGTGGCTGGTGTGAAAGGCGAGACCCGCGTCACGTCTGCTGGTGGAGGGAGGGAAGGCGTGGGATGGACAGAAGGAATTGGTTTTTGAAATAAGCCACGGGCTGCACTGAAGGAGGATGATTTCCTTTGGGGAGTGCCTGCAGCACTGACCTACCCACGGACCATGAAGAGCGAGAGAGAGCACGGAGGGGCTGGAGCCAGGGCCATCGATCACAACTCCCCAGGAGGCTCCGCTGTTCCAAAACGTGCCCAGGCGCCTTTTGGTTTTGCAGACCTGAACCACGAGTTGTTCAGAGCCAGGACTGTTTGAATCCAAGCCCATAAAGCCAGGGGAAGTTTAGAGAGACTCCCCATTGGCTCATCTCCAATTCAAATTAACTCCTGGAAGGTGAGGAGCTGTTCAGATAAATATCAGAAACCGCTCTCTAATGGGTCAAGGCTGTTTTTTCCAGTGAACAAAAGGGATTTTTCTTGGATCTCTCTTACACTGCATATCTCACACTGAGCTTAAGATAGCTGTGAAAAAAAATAAGGATTGAAGAAGTCCAAATCTTGCAGCAGTGAACAAAATCCATTATTAAATTTTCTCATGGAGATTTCTCCCAAAAAAACAGTTTAAGATTGAACTGAGTCTGAACACAGGAGGTTTGTAGGGAAGTTCATCGTAATGTCAAAGGGAATTCAGAAAGAAATTACATATTTACATGTGCAAACTCAGGAAAGTTAATTCCTAATGTTTTTATCCAACTGCCCCATCCTCTAAACTGATACTTCCTAGATCATGTCCCTAAGTTTTTCCTTGGTTCTTGGTACCACAGTCACTGGGAGCACCACTCTGTGAGTGGAGATATCCCTAAGGGTAGAAGTAAATGAGGATGATGATAGCACAAAGAGGAAATAGTGGAAGGCTTCCTAAACATTTCAAGGAGAGGAAAACAGCAGAAAAGAGATGTCCACCTACTTTTCCTCCAGCATCCCAGAGAGGAGAAAGGAAGGCAGATGGAATGGCAGTTTTCTCTTGCTGTGAAAAAAAATCCCCTCTTTGCCTCTGAGCTACTGACAAGAAGATTTAGGGAAAAGAAGAGGAAAAAAGGACATTTGTACAGCAAAGAAAAAAAGGAGAAGGCTTTGAAGACATAATTAACAGACTGTCCCAAGTCACTTCAGTTCAGCTGCATCACAAAAGTCTGACAGAGATCCATGGGACCACAACAACCTGCCCAAGAGAATAAGACACTAAACAAAACCAGTCACTCCAAAAACCCACCCCCTTCCAAATCCAGGGGGCTGGGAAGGGGAGGAGGCTGCAGCTGAGGGCCTGTTTTCCTGCTCACTAATAAATTTAGTTTACAGAACCTTTTGTGAGTCCTTTTTAAGGTTGTTTGTTGATTAAAGCGGCAAACAACAAACTTAGCCTTAATTTATGCTTCTTTTAACATTTTGAGCTTGGGGGGGGGCTTTTTTTAGGAGTTAATGAGGCAGAATAGGTTCTTTATGGGGAAGATATTTTCTCACCAAATTAAAACCTGTATTGAAAATAAAATAATGAGATGGAGGTGGCTTTTCTTTCAGAAGTAAATAAATCTTGGAGTAGGAAACTTCTCACGCACTTGGAACTGTCCTTATCGGGGAGATCTGAGAACAGCAGGTTCACAAGATGTTCCCACTCTCTTTTATTTTTTTATTTATTTTGCCTTCCTTCTTTCACAAAAACAGTAATAAAGCATTATTTGCTCAAAATGTGCAAACAGCTCCAGCATGTGAGAGCAAGGAAACACTGGGAGCTGTTCCCCTTTGGCACAGCAGAGCCATGAAAGCCCCCGGCAGGGACTCGGCCCCACCACAACCCAGGCAGGGCAGAGGAATGGGCCACATGGTGCCACCTCAGGCACCTCTGCCAGTCCTAAAGCAGCTCCCAGCAGAACCCCAGGACTGAATTTTCTAAATCAAAGCTTCCTTGCTGCCTAAAATCAACTCCATTTTGGCAATCTGGTGTAGCAGCACAAGGAAAATAAAGAACCTGAGTGGGCAGTACTGGAAGCTACTGTAATCAGCACCGGATGCCATTCATTGGGGACAAACAGGCAGAACAAGGTCCCCAGGTGATAGGAGAGCATCAAGCCTGGTTCCTCTCGGAAATGGGGAAGAAAGCCTTCCTTTCATGGCAGCTCCAAGCACCCTCGAGGTGATAACCGTGTTTGTCTTCGCCGGAAGGACTGACTGAACGCCGGCCTCGCAGGGGTAAAACTGGTCGGTGCAGTCTGTGCCGTGCGTGGTGCTGGACGTGCAGCTGTGCTTTGGGGGGTCCTGGTTTTCAATGAAATGTCAGGATTTTCTCTGGAAGAAGCCCACCTCTTTGGCTTATTCCTTACCAAGGCTTCTGGTGTTTTGCTAATTATCCCATGTTATGAGTAAGAACAGGGCTAAGCCTGCTCTGGAGTGCAAATATTTCCCTTCTATCTCTGGAAATCTGTAGACAAGATACTTGTGAGCAGCCTGTATCTTCCCCCAGGATGCCAGGAGCTTTGCAGGAATGCTGTCCTTATCCCCCTGCTGCAGGCAGGCTGAGCCAGGACAGACAAGCCCAGAGCACCTGCAGGCCGTGGAAAGCCGTGGCAGTGACGGTGCCTTAATGGAGCCAACAGCTCACCTCAGATTTCAAAGCAGTTGTAAGACTCAGCACTGTCACAGAAGGGTATGAATGGGGCTGTTTTCATATCTCTCATGCAAATGTCTCTTAGCACAACAATGTTATCCGTTGTTATCCGCAAACAGCAGGATTTTATCCGCCGGTCCTCCTCTCTGATCATGGAAAATGTATAAATGGTGTAGTCAAAGGAACTCGAGCCAACAGCCAGCCACTCCCCGGGAAAACACAGCGCAGGAATGAGAAAAGGAACTCAACAGGCACCAGAAAGTCAACACCCAGGGAAATTTCAGCCTTTGGTAATGGCTGGGGGAGATCAGCCCCTGCAAACCCAAATGCTGTGTGGGGCCAACCTGCAAAGAAGCTGTGTGTGTGTGAGAGAGAGAGAGAGAGAATGAAATCAGCCAGAGAATGACTAAGAGAGGTGAAAAAAAGAAATTATGTGCTCTCCTCTCAGTCCTTGAAAGCACAGCAACAATGCCCTGGCATTAGCTGCAGACATGCAGCCATGGAGAGGCATGGAGGCACTTCAGAAAGAGGTGAAAAAACAAGGAAATCTCTGCAGAGAAGTTCCCAAAGTCAGGCAGGGAGAAGAGAGGGTCTCCAAAGGGAACAGACTGGCTAGACTGGGCTCAGTAAGGTGTCAGTGTCAATGAAGTATCCAGCAGAAAGATTTGCAAGCTGTGAGGCCATCCAAAGGCAATCCAAGAGACATGCAGGCAAAGGAGGGAGACTCTAAGGGCTAAAATCACATAAGCTGGATGAAAGCATGTCCAGCCTGTTGGAGTTTGGAGGGGACAGGAAGCAAGGCTTCTTCATGAGCTTCCCCATTGCTCACTGTGCACACACCCACAAAGGGCAGACTGAAATTCTCCAGGACACTGAACATCACCTGGGAATGCTTCCTGGCCTCTCCCACTGGAAGTGATCATGTAAATAAATGGAAAATCCCTCTTAGGTGCTGTGGACGTGATGCCTGATCCAAAGCTGCTGAATGGGATGGAAACCCTTACACTGAGCACCTGCAGCTCCCCTCAGTTACGAACGCCCTGCACAGCACTTACAACTCCCTTTCTTACTAAGAGCCACAGAATCAATCAGCATAACTCCCTTTTTCCTCTGTCTCTGGTGATGCTGGAAGGGAGACCCCTGTGGTGCCTTTGCAAGCTCCAGTTGTCCCAGTCACAAGACAGAGGCTGCACCTCCTTGCAGACACAGCCCTGTGCTGTGGGGCAACAAAAATAGGCCCCTGGGCTCATGAATTCAGTTCTCCTTCTCATGGGGACTCCCTGTCACAGACACAGTGTTGGACCTTGGAATGGGATGGGAACTACACTGGTGAAAAATTTACTGCAGACACTGATTCTGTTCAATGAAATACTGCAGGAAATGTCTACTGATTCACTCACAAGGTTAAAAATAAATTGAACTGTTTTCAGGGTTTTTGGAATGAAATCAGAATCCTCCAGATCTCCCTCTCACATGAATAATTTATTTTGTTTTGGATTTTTTTGTCACTGAATCCTCTATTTCAGACTTTGAGTCTTTCATTCAGGTTTGTTTTTTTACAACCTTCTGGCTGTCAGTTCCTCCACCGCAATCTCTCCCAATTCTTTCTCCTGTGGTCCTTCTAAACCCTCTTGTCTTCAAGAAAGGATGCAGCTTTTAAAATAAAACAGACTTTTTGGTAGGAATTGAAATTTGAGATATTATCAGGAGTGAATAAGCTGAATGAAATTTGCTCTAACATCTTCCAGCTGGGTTGGTTCTGCAGCACTGAAAATTATTCAGAGAACTCAACATTTTATAATCTCTCACACACACTGGGGTCCTGAGGAAACACGTGGTGTCTGTACAATACTCTGGATTAGCTTAATAAGCCAATGGATGTCACTGTTGCTCTGCACAAACCAAAATGGGGGAGCGCAAAAGGATAATTAAACCAAAATAAATGTATAGGAGGGAGTTCTCTAGCCTGGTGTGTGCCAGTGAGGCTGGACAACTTCTTCAGGGGCTTCCTAAGTGCAGGTCTAAGGCCTTTGAAACTATTGTAACTACAGAGATAAGGACAGGCTGACAGCTGGGTGTAAAGCAGCAAGGTTCCTAAAAAAGGAACTTCGTGGTTCCTGCCGTTTAACCATTTAATTTCCAACCTCTCCCAAATTTCAGCAGCAAGAAGCGTTTGCTGATGAGTTTACTGGGAAGGATCCACCCCTGTGCAGCAAGATGCTCAGGGCTGGGACAAACTAGGTCAGCAGGAGGCTACTGCAGGGCTGGCCAGGGCTGCAGCTGCCACATTTCTAGGTCAGTGGTCACTCCTGCTTTAATGGGTTGCTAAAGGTTTAAGGCACAAATGGGGTTTTTGCTTGCATTCCTGGGTGCCAGGCAGCAGCCTGGTGACTAACGAGAGGTGCTGTCCGTTGAGCCTCACAGCTGCAGTGGGGGGTAGTTTACACTGAATTACTGACACGGCTCAGGGAAACCAGGAGGGAAAGGGAGAGTCACCAGAGCACAGAAAACATGGCCCGAAAATAGAGATAAAAATTTGAATGGTGTGAGGGAAAATGAAGAAAACCGCTTGGAACGGTATCAGGAGCACGAGGCTTCTGATCCAGGTCTAGTTCTGTCAGAATGTGGGAGCTGTGGGCTCAGATGCCCCTTGTATACATGGACCCCTCTGTGAGGAGAGCTCAAGGCAGCTGGAATTTGTTTCCTGAAAGGAAGGATATTATGTAATAAAAGGAAACAAAAGTGCCTGAGGCTTGCCTGAATTTAATATATTTGAATCTAAAATACATGTGGGATCCCTCAAAGTCTTGGTAAGAAGAATAGTTCCACATGAAGAATAGTTCCACATGCTGTTTCACAAGTAGCCACTGTGCAAGCCAATAAAACGAAAAAAGGAGCCTCAAATGCCAATCACTGAGCTGAACAGAAGCCCTGAGTCACATCGGTCCCACCTGCTCTCCAGCAAGGAGCTTGGGCTGAGACAGTTTCAAGATGCTGATGAAATGAATTCATTTGTTATCCTAGGAGATCCCTTGGGAAGATCTTCATGCTCTGTCTCAGAATAGACTGAGCTCATTTAAGCCTCTCCCCAGAACCAGAAGCCCGTGAGTTGTCCCATTGTAACGCAGAGGAACAAGCCTGTGGCCAAGCCTGTGCCAGGCCCTGCTGGTAGTCACTGTTTGTGCCTGCTCCGAGGACACGAGGCTGTTTCCCATGGCAGGGACTCCATCTGCTCTACCCTGTCATTAGTCCTCTGAGAGGCATCTCACCAGCTCCTTCCCAGAAGGAGAACTGCACTTACCATACGTGTAGAGGCACACTTAAATCAACCTTTAATCTTTTTTTAACTTTCAAATCTGGTCTCAAAACCTTCCCCCCATGCTTACGCCCAGCAGTTCCATCCACTTTCTCCAGAAGTTTTGCAGTGGCACTTTCAGAACCTGCTGTTTCCCATCCAGCCCTGTGATCCAACAGCTCTGGCAGAGAGAAAACCCCTCTTTCTCTGGATGCCCAGGGAACTGCTCCACATTGAACTCCTGTGCCGTGCTACCCTGATGTAACACACCCTGTGCTGACATCAATTAAACTCTTGTTAACTTCCAGCACTCAAACAAATTGTGGTTTGTTTACACTGGAAGTAGAGGAATTCACACTTAGCACTTAAATTCAAGTAACACTTGAATCTGTAAGTGGTAGAGAATGACATAACCCAGGGTTGGGTAAAACACTTAAAATCTTTGACCTCTAAATAAAAATGCCTCAATTTAAGTATATCTATGCTGCAACTCATGATAATTGCCTTGGGATTGTCATAGATACTAAGTATTTCCTAAAAGCCAAGCCAGGTGTATCTTAATTCTCAAACATTTCGACCCCAAGAAAAGGAGTGAATGAACAGTGATGACTTCAGGAATCACACAGTAATCCAAGACTATGTGGCAACAGAGCACTGAAAGAGTGTTCATTTAATAGTTGAAAACAAGTCCATGCCCTCAATCCACCAGCCAGACACCTGGGAGCAATCTGCACTAAGTATGGTGGCACTGGCAGGCACAGTGCCCTGGCAGAAAAGGAAGGTGTCCTGGAATTTTATAGACTCAAGATTAAATTATAAGCTACACTGGTGCTATAAAACAAGGCTGCTCCACACCTGCTATCATTAGGCCCTAACTCCTGTGGGGTCAAAAATCCTCAGTGCCACCACCTTCTGTGTCCCTGCAAAGGCAAAGAGGTTTGTTTCCTAGAATCGGACTGGAAGGATTGCAAAGTCAGTGTTGGGGCTGCAAAACAGATCTCTCTGCAGTCTCTGGTATTTCAACTAACTCCTGAATCTCATCCCCAGCCCCTGAATAAACAAACCATCAGGAAAGGAGCAAATATTATGCATTTTATACAGCTGGTGATCAAACATGAGAGCCAAGCCAAGGCAGGACTTGTCCGAGTGACACAATGCCCACCTGTGATTAAGCTCCCAGGTGATATGATGCTGTTCTGATCAACCTGTCATCATCTAAACACCAGAAACACTCATTCTCACAACATGGAGCCCATACAGAGCACGACACAAAGCAGCCAGCAAACCAGGCACGCACAGGTTGGTGCAAGCTGGCACTGCTTCGCAGCTAAATGCCATCTCCTCTGCCCAGCTGGTTGCACCAGCACAACTGGGCTCACCTGTACAGCTTCATGCCTAAAAGAACAAGAAAATGACACCAAACAGAGCGAGAGGCGACAGCAAAAGGCAGCATCCCATCCCTCCCAAAACAAGCAGCACTGAACTGCTTTCAACTGTCACCAAAGGGAGCTTAAGTTTTCCCGAGGGATGCGGAAGCCACAGCAAAAGGCCCGGGTGCCCAAGGGAGGTGTAAAATCCCAAAGGGCTCTGCTGCAGCCTGTGGAGCTGCGTACGCACCGTCGTGGCACGGTCCAGAAGGCCAGGATCTTCTTCAGGGCGTGCAGGTTGTCCTGCATGGGGAGTGCTGCCAGGAGCCCGTGCTCAGAGAGGAGGGGAAGCTCCTTCACCATCAGGCTGCGATGGGCAAGGTGAGGCAGCGCGTGGGGAGGCAGGCCAGGGGCAGGAAGGAAGGAAGGAGCCAGCCCTGCTCACCCTTTTAAGAGGCAGGCAGGAATAATGACAGAGCTCTGCTCTCCAGCAGCCAGCCAGCCGTGGCTTTGCAGTAATTGCCCTTGCTGCAGGCACTGAGCTGAGGAGACAGGACAGCAGAGCAAGGTGACTAAACCGAGGCAGGAGCAGCAGAAGGGATGCAAGGGGGACAAGGTGACTTGTTGTTACCCCTCAGAAAAGTAGTGCCATTGCTTTGGAGCTAAGGCTGGGCCCCGGGTTTTAGTGATCCTGAACTGTCTGAGCTCAAACAGACCAGTGCTGCCCCAAAGGCTTGCACAAAGGAGTGATGGTTTATCCCAGCCTCATGTGATGCTTCGTCCAGAGCCTGGAATGTTTTTAAAACTGTAAAAGCTCCTGCTCCAGTGTCACAGTGGAGTCACAGCTCCTTGGGAAATGATAATATAAAGAAACCAAGGCCATGCCAGCAGTTCTCCCTTCCTTCCTGGTTTCAATCGGTTCCCTGTGTGATCTCTAACACTCATGAAGAAAGTTTGGAAGCAACTCTTACTGCCAGTTTCACAACCACACCTGCGGGTGCTCTCAGCCCAGCCCTTACACTGGGGACTACAGGCCCTGGCTGAGTAACATCCTGATCTTTCCTGGCTCAGACACTGCCTCTTCAGACACTGCCTTTCCTCCTCCAGCAATGAGAACCGGTCCTGGGAACGTCCTGTGCTTCCAAGTATGGAGTGACACTGCAGGGCAGACCGGGGAAAAGCTGCTGTCACACGCGTCCCTCTTCTCCTTCTCTGCTGCTGCTTCCCTCTGCCCCAGGGGGGAAGAGAAAGAGATGAAAAAGGAGCAGTAGGATGAAATTAATAAGGAAACCCCGAAAGAAATGAGGGAAACCACAAAGAAACCCAGAGAAAGGCAGACAAGGGAATCCTTGTGAGAAAAGGTCACCTAACAGAACCACACAAGATAACCTTTCTGTGCGTATTTGGTGCCAGCCTATCAAATTTACAATTAGGTTTCTCATAGAGGGTACTATAAGGCATTGATTAAAAGGATTTCATTCCTTATTATATTCTAAAAGGTAATGCCTCAGTTAGGCCCTTCATGTACTCATCTGCATTAAGTTAAATAGTGTTTTCCTATAAGGGCATTTTTTCCCTACTGCCCCTGTTTCGGATCCTGAAGGAAGCAGGAATTACTTGACCTGTCGTGTGGATAGTGAAGCTGAAGCACTGCTAAAATTTTTAGATAAAGATCTTTAAAAAGCAGGTGCCTAAATTCATGGCCTGAGTTTCCCCAGCACAGAGCAGTTTGCAGCCCCCACCGACTTCAAAGAGTCCGGCTCAGCCATTCACACAGTTTTGGGAAAGGAGGAAAAAGATAAGGATCCCTTTTGATGGAAAGCTTGGCCTGTGGGTCAGGACTGGGATGGGAAACAGGGCTGAGCAGAATGAAGGTGCAAGCACATCACAGGTTATTGTCCCCTCCCCATGCAAGGGGGCTGTGTCTTCTCACTGAATCGGTAACAGGAGATCAGACTACCTTCAGCTTGCTTAATGATGTGCTGAAATCCGACTTGTTTTCTTTAAGGAGTACACAGGCAGCAGGGCAGTGCTCTCCTTTGATCTTCAGCCTGCTCCTTCCCAGATCACTTTGGATACTGAACTCCCCCGCACATCCCAAAGGACATACCTCCATAACACAGGAGGACCAGAAGCAAGGAAAGTACCAATAATCCCACTCCAAAACCAATATACCCACTCCACATCTCTAATTACAGACAGCCAGGACAGATCCACAAGCCCTGTGCTGGAGACAGGAATGTTTTTAATTACACAAGGTCACCAGGCTGCCAGGTAGCCAATGGCTCTCTCGAATCATCCTGGTCTGGTTTCTCCCTCCTCTTTGGATACATCTGGGGTTTCACAGACAAGACTCACTCAGGAATAGTTCCTCTTGGAATAGTTCACCAAAGGTACTGATGGATGTTACTGAGCCAATACAGAGAACTTGGAGGGAAACTCAAATTATGCAATTTGTGACAGTGGAGAACCTCCACATTGCTAAAGAAAAACAGATATGCTTATAACACAACTTTTCACTCAGTTATCCTACTGTGAAGTAGTTCACTCAGATGAAAAACCAGATTTTTCCTTCACGTTGTGAAAGGGCACAAAGGTTCCCATCTAACATTCTACCTCCTTCCATTAGCAACACAGTAAAATCCTGATTCTTTGGAGGCAAAATGATTTCTGAGAGGAGGGCAGGGAGGCAACTTGGCATTCAGCACTTCCAAGACACAACACTGGTACTTTTGTCAGTCTGAAGTGCACGCCCAGGGGCTTTGCTGAAAGCAGGCTCCTGATTCCTTATGCAAGTATTCATACATAACTGATGTTGAATTAAAACCCTGTCTGTTAATTTGGCATAATATTACCTGTGAGCCTTCCTGTTTGCCCATGGCAGAGATGCTGCAGAGCGACCTTCGGCCGTGCTGGCGAGAGCTGCCAACGTGCTGGGAAGGTTCAGGAAAGGGAAAGTCAGGGTGTATGACGGGGTCTGGCTGCTAAATGACCTTGGTCCAAAGTTTTCCTGTCTCTGAGAGGAAATGAAGTTTCAAGCTAAAAAGTAAATGCTTTGTTTTGAGCAGAAAATGATGGTTATTTTCATGAATAAAGACAATGCCATCCAACCCCTGGATTTTTTATTAAAGCTCGGAACTGAATATTTCTGAAGTTCCAATCCGAAGGTTTTTATTTGTGCCAGAAGTGCTGCTGGTCTCATGAGCTGGGACTGGAAGCAGAGATGCAGCATGTCAGCACTGCCAGCAGGAGATCCTTCTGCACAAGAAACGTAGTAAAAACTAGATAAAATCACTGACAGGATTCAGAGTGGCCTTGGATCTCTCTTTGCAAAGGCCAGACATTCGAGGTTTTATTATTCCCTGCATATACCATATCAAGGGAAGAACAATTATTCCCCATTTACTCCAGAATAAATGAGAAGAGAATCAGACTCCACAGTAATTGAGAACTGGGAGTGAACTTGCCCTGTAAGTCTCTGTAAGCCCCGAGCCACCCATCATGCAGACGGTATTAATTTTAAGGGGATAAATAACGCAGGGCAAAGAAAAAAAAAAAAGTAAAAATCCCACGCCACCAACCTACAGCATTCCAGAGCTATTTACTGGGTGGGTTTTTTTGTCATTTTATAGTTTTTTTAACAGTTTTAAACACTGTCCTGTTGATTCACTAGTTTGGTCTCCAGTGAATAACTGGAGGTTTTTACAAGACTAGCAAACACTCTGCTATTATATTATTTTAACCTCAGTTGTAGCAGCGGTGATCTGTGACAGTTTGATAGCTGTTGTATACAGAGAGCTGGGGCTTGCTTTTTTTTCCCCCTTTCCTCCTTTTTTCCCCCCCTTTTGGTGAGAGCTGGGGGAAAGCCACGGCAGACAATCTTGTAACGTGCTGATTTGTTCTGCTGGTGTCTCTCACCCTCCAGCTTGTCAGATGTGTTTTTCAGCACACACCAAAAAACTAATCAAAACAGCCCTGCGGCGTGAAAGGTGCAGGCGGCGACTTTCTGACACTGCCATCAGGAATTGCCATCACTGGGAATTCTCATGCCCCACCACCCACCCTGAGTAACCTTCATAACAAAACAGGGCTCAATGCCTTCAGAAATGATTCAGGTCAGAGCAAATGTTGCTCGTGTTTTATCACCCGGGAAACTCAGAAACTTTCCAAGAATGAAGTTATGGGAGCGGGGCGAGCCAGGGAGCTCTGCTGGACTGTCTCCCATAGACAAGGAGGCCTCAGTGTCAAAGCAACACGTCCAAGGGCAGGGAGAGCGGGGAAGAAAGACACCCTGAGAACCTGCAGGACACTGGTTACAAACAGGTGGCTGAATGCTAAAGAAAGAGACACAGAGAGAACAAGCAGCAAGACACAGGCATGAATGGAATATATTTTACAGCCTGGCATGAGGAATTTAAGGAATTAAGACGGTTCTTTTTTGTTTCCCTGCTTAGCAGAAGTATTCAGGCTTTAATTATCGCTCGTCTTGTTGATGGAACATAAATCCCCAAGAATCCCCTTCTGGGGCACTCTGCAGTCTTTGACTTACCTGACACCCAGAAAGAATTTGATTTTGTGCCTGACATCGCTGTCAGCAAAGAAGAGAAGCTGGTGTTAGAGGTTTTAGCCTCCTTTGTTGGTCTTGGCTTGCACAGTTTGAGGACTTCAGGCAGATTGGCATTAAACAAAAAAGTCCAATGTGCTTTTGCCCTAAATTCCAGGGTGCCACTCTGTGACAGGATTGCTCGTAGTGACCCCTCTCCCTTCCTCCAGCACATGGCCCTTGGCCCCTCTATCCAGGGGCTTGATCCTGCAAGGCTGTGCCCACTGTCCCCACAACCAGCACCAGGGTAATCCAGATCATTTCAGTGCAACTACTCACATTCCTAAAGCTGATCATGATCTTAAAAGCTTTGCTGGATTAAACCAGAATATTTGGCAGTGTGGAGGACTGGGTAATTCAGGAACCACATCTTTTGGTGAATCATATTCTATGACTCTATGAGCCCTTTTGCTTGAGCAGCCCAGCAAACACCCCCAGTAAGAAAGCAAAGGCAATGAAATTATGAGGGGAGCAATTTCCAAACTCTGGGATGGGTCAGAGCCAGTCGTTCATTTTTGGCTTGCCTTTGACTGTGTCAGTAGCTGTGAGCAAAGGAAACCTCCCGAGCTGCAGGCCTGGAGCAGCTCCCTGAACTGCTGGGCTCACCGTGGAAGGCAGGTTGCAGGTCTGAGCCCAAGGAGAGCATTCACATCTTCAAAACTCTTTAGCTCAGGTTTCAGGGAAAATCTCCTGCTAATTCACCTTGGTTTCTGTTAGAGTCCCAAAGGGTTTAAAGACAATGTCAGGTGAGAGATCTGCAGGGAGTTAAAGCCCTACTTCAATCCCCAGTGGGGCAGGATGTGTTTGGGTCTTTGCTCTGGAGCTCTGGCTATTCTAACCACATCCCAGGAGCTTTATTCCACCCCATTTGCTCAGCCTGTTTCCTCTACTGGGGTCACAGGAATGTGACTGAGAATAAATCTATCAGCTAGAGAGAAACCTCCTCTTTACATCTCTAAGGCCTGATGGAGTTTAAGGACAGGATTTAAAGCAGCTCACTCTGTTGTTCCTGTGCCCTCTGGCAATCCACATTCAGCGCAGGAGCCAGATTTTATAGCATAAACAAAGCAGGTTGCTAAATAATTGAGCTGACAAACTGGTTGGAAAGGTTGTGCTTCCAATCTGGCAAAGAGGCAAAGCTGGTCCCTTGACCTCAGGAACAAATCCTGCCCCTGCTTTTAGGGAACAGACATCCCCCTACCCTCCTGTCCTGTCCTTGTCTCAGGTGATCACTATGGTTAGAGATCAGGCCCCGAGACATCAGGAATCCTGCTTGGCCTAACCTTAAAACACACAGGCTTGCACTCAAGCAATCACCTTTTTTGTTTGTTTTTTTGATGCCTGGGCACAAGATGTGGGGACAATTCCCCAGGATCCTCTTTCCAGTCCCTACCCCATTTCTCTCTCTTTCTCCAGAAGAAGGAACCAGCAAGATGTTGGGTATCTGGAGAAGAACCAGTGGCAGAGCTCAGGAACTACGAAGAGCACCAGAGATGCACAACATCACAATGAAATCTTCCTAAAGGTAATCAGCGAATGCTTTCCCTGGAATACCATTATAAACTTTACTCGTTCCTGCCTTACAGAAGCACCACCGTGTACCATCTCCCTCCAGCATGAGCTGTGATTGCTCTGTTCAGCCAGCAAGCAATCCCAGCAGCTGTTACACTGCACTCCTCATTTCCCTGGAGAGGAAGTGGGAATGGCAGTGACACTGAACAATAAAAACCTTCTTAACAGGCAAATTTAAGCCCTGGTGAATCCAGCTTGGAACACTAGCTCCTAAGAGCAAAGGCTGGTAAGGAACCTGAAATGTGACAGCATCAACTCCGAGCTGGCATATGATTTACACCAGAGTCATTTTCATTAAAAAGATAAGATCCTTCAGAATTCCTAGGCAGCTTATGGTAACTACGAACCCTTATTCCTTCTCTAAAAAAGCCATTTGTTACAAACTCTCATTAGCCCACACACACACAGGGGTGAGTCAGATGAATGATGTCTATTTGTTAAGCTCCATGACAGAAAATATTTTAATGACTTTGAAATTAAAGCGAGATCCTCTTAATGTACACCTTAACTGGGAAAAAATAACCCTCAGCTCTTAGGTCTGTTTTAGGCAAAGGTAAAGCACAAATCCAGTGGTGAGGGATAGAGCTGGGAATGGAAGGGGGTCTCCCATGTCTGAACTAATGGACTGACTGTGGAGCAGAGGAAGGCTGCAAGGATCAGTTACACCACCTCTGACCAGCACAGGACTGGAGCTACCGGTGTTTGTCACCAACCAGCACACTTTACAAAACATCCCTTTTCAGAGCTGTCCTCACACCAAATGTCACTAATAAAATAAATGGTTTTGGGCTGAGTAACTCTGTGCTGTGCCCTCACAGGCAATACACTCTGTCACCAGTAAATGTGACCTGCCAAGTCAGCCCTGGAGGTTTCCGTGTGGCCCTCCGGGCTGATGCCGACTGCCTGATGCTGCAGGGCACACCTGGAGATTCCTGCTGCCTCAGGGCCCGGCTCTGCCTTCGGCTCTGCTTTTGTGGCAGCTGATTCCTAACCCAGGAGATAGAGCCATGCAGATAACAGCCAGCAGTAATTCAAAGCCAGTGTCCTGATTCCTGCTGCACCCAGCACACCTCACTGCCTCCGGCTCAGCACATGCAGGGCCCTGCTCGGTTACTTGGAAAATGTTTGGTCTTGATTCCCTCATTCCGGCACTCCAGGACTAAACCTGATCCAAAGCATGGAACCAGCTCATGAAGTTGACCAAGCCATTTGTACAAAAAGATACAGGACATTGCAAAGGAGTTGTTCCAGCCTGCCACCTACTAAAACCGAAATTCAGGATGGGTCATTAACACTCAGTTCAGCTGACAGTGCTGGACCGGTGTCCATTGTCTGGACAGCACATCAGCTCCTCTGCTGCCCGTCCCTCAGAGGCTCTGACAAAACTGGGGCAAGGAACAAAGCACCTTTCACCCCAGAGCATGTTGTGGGTCACAAGGTCGTAAGACACAGCTCAAATTAACATTTTGTCTGTTGCTAAAAGGTTCAGGGCCCTGGAAAATACTGCTCTGCTCATGTCCCAGGATGGCGCTGGGAAGAACAAACATGAGTGTGGGCAACACTTGGCAGGTCAGGCCTGCAAACTTTACTCACTTGAGCAATCCTTAGTGTCTGATTAGTGCCACTGCAGCCATGGGGGGGTGCCCATGGAAACCTGCCTAAGGAGGAGAGCCTTTAGCCATGGAAACTGTGCTGAGACATGCATGGCAGCATTTTATCAGCCACTTCTCCTGTTGGGACTTTTCCATGTTTCCCTTTGTTTTGCCTTTCTTTTTCCTTTAGCATTTGTCCTTGTCAGTGAGGCAAAAGCCCCTGGAAAGGTTTCCTGGTGGCCCACACATGTCGCAGGCTGGATGTGCTGGGTAGCAATGTCATCACAGAATAATAAAGGTTGGAAAAGACTTCCAAGATCATCAAGTCCAACCTTTGACTGATGCCCCTCCTGTCAACTAATCCATAGCACTACGTGCCGCATCCAGTCCTTTCCTGAATGCTTCCAGGGACAGTGACTCCACCGCTTCCCCGAGCAGCCCATTCCAATGCTTAACCACCCTTTCAGTGAAGAAATTCTTCCTGGTGCCCAGGCTCAGGCTGTTCAGTTCTGTTCAGGCTGCACCACCACTCGTGGGGTCAGTCCAGCACTTCCTGCTGCCTCCCTAAACAGCACAGGGAGGAGAAGAGTTCTTCCTTCCCTACTTCCATGGAAAGACACGTCTGAGCTGCAACTTGCTTTTAGTGACTTGCTGGACTTGTGTACGTAAATCACATAATGAACAAAACACCCCAAAAGACAAATGGACAATTTACAGAGCATAACCCAACTCCTCGTTGTCCCTTACTGGTTTTTTCCGCTCACAGATCTCTTACTTTTGATTTACTCTGAAGCAATGCATGTGCCCACACCCACCCACACCCATTCCCAGCCCCGTGGCTTATGATTTATCTCCAACTGCAAACAAACAAAGAACATAAAGGCAGGTACAAAGCTGAGTTTCCCTGGGTTCTCCTCTGCAGCAGAATTGCTTTATGGTACCTCCTTTATGGCTCCTTGTCATGTGTTCCTTATTCCTGGTGAACCCTGCAAGAGCTGGAGCACTGCAGAATCCTCAGGGGTAGGGAAACGCTGGGATTATAGGCGTAAAAGTGATTTTCAGCACAGATCCTGAGTTAAGTGACAAAACCTTCAGCCTGTGGCCGACTGAGATGGCAGGGAGCAGACCACAGTCCTATGGACTGTCACACTTATGGAGAGCTACAAGTACCTGGGGTCTCTGTTTATTGTCCATACTTTCAGTCCCATCATAAAGAGAGAACAACCAGTCAGGCACTGAGGAAGAGGGGAAGTAGCAAGGCCGAGGTCATACTCCAGGCCCCCATCTTCCAAGCCCTGGATGGGAGGGAGAATGATCTGTTTCTCCCTTTAGCTTCCAAAGGCTCGTTCTTGGGTGACTGTGGCTGAGGAAGGAGATATTTTCTTTTCTAAGAAGCAGCTCTCACCATCTACTTAGCAGGAAAATCTGGGCTGTGGTTACAGCAACCAAAAGTACAAAGACATTCCTCTGAAAATTAGAGAGGAAGACCTTATATTTCTCCTTTTAATTGCCATTTTGTACCTTCAGTGGTGCAGTGTGTTTTGCAAAGTGCTCTGCACATGGTAATTAAGCCTCACAACATCCCTCACCTTAAGAAGGACTGTCACACGTCCTGCCTGGACACAAAAATGGAAGTACCCAGCAGTAAACATCTTGCCTCCCATCCCACAGTGAATATGAATGAACCCCAGGCATCCTGACCCTCTAATATTTGTGCACCTACTAATCAGACCTTATACAATGTAACTACAGGCCTTTATTTTAATGTTGTCTATGAGGAAGGAAGTATACTGCTGATTTTTTAACAGCACATATTAATTATTCTTTCCTTAATCTTCTAAGGGGATTAAACAGTGAGGAATAATAGCTGCCTTACTCCCAAATTTAAATGTTAAGTGCTGACAGTTTGTGTTTTTCTTTGCCCCTAAACATTCCCCTGAAGGCTTGTTGTGCCTTAGCATATTCACATATACTAAGATTGTAGACAGGTCTCCAATATTGAAGGGCTCCATTTCAGACACACCAAAATGCCTCCTTGTCCTTCACGGTGCAGAACTGAACTGCTTGGTCCTGGATAGATGGATCTGGATTAGATGCTTCCCCTCAGCCACTCACTCAGGCTAGGACTAACCTTCACACTCTGCAATAAAAGGCAGCATGGACCTTCTTAAAACAATCCAGGGAATTCTACCCCTTCTCCACAGACACATCCACCTCTGCTCGCTGATAAACTGGCACCTCACTTCAGTTTGTGCTTATGTTTAATAAAAACCCAGAGCTGAAGTTGCTGGGATCCGTTTCTAGAGGGGTGAGGTCACTCACTGCCTCAGTTCCAGGCCTGCAGCAACATAACTTGCTCATGTCCTGAATGATATCACAAAGCTCATGCCTTTGAAAGACTTTTTAACAGCAGCAGGAAAAAGAAATGCCTGGGAGGTTCCAAAAACTCATGTCTGAAGGCTTGATAGGTTGATTTATGAGTCTGGGTCTCTCCCACTGTGGCTCTAAGTAAATGTTCAGTTAGGATTTTGTGGAGGGCTAGTGATCATTTCCTGCTTTCTCAGCTTTATTAAACGGAGCAGCCACTGTTCCCCTTCCAGAAACAAGGCCTCTCTGATAAGAATAACTTGAAAAACAAGAGCAGTTTCAAATTCCAATAGCACTAATTCATCACTAAGCCCAAACTCCTTTTCATGAGATCCTCTGAAAAAGCCTATGCCAGGCAAGGAGGCCAGAGGTGAACAACATAGAATAGAAGTGCTTGGATCCTGAATAAAACACAAAAAATGCTGCTTGCACTTGTTCAGGGAAAAGTTTCTTCCCTGGCAATCTCCAGGAGGGACAAGGCAGAGGGATTTCTCAGGTGTGCTGGCAGCTGAGGATAAACATCAGGCACTTCTGAGCATTTGGCAGGTGGAAGTGGCAGAAATGCCTTCTGCTCTCTATAAATTCCCAGCGCTGTTTCCAGAGCGTGGGCACATGGGAGGCATGTCCCTGGATGGGACATTCCCAGTAAACCAGTGGACAAGAGGGCCACGAGCTCTAACTGGTTAAAGGGAGGGCTGGGAAGTGTCACAGCTGAGCCCCCGTGGGTTTTGCGCAAGATCTTTTCGCACGAAAGGTGTTCTTTAAAATGTCCCAGGGAACCTCAAGCGTCCAGGAATTCACCAGCATCATCCAAGAGGCACTCAGGTGTGTAAATAAAGTAGCTGTGCTCTTAAGCCCTGGCTCCCAGCATGTAACCCCTGTGTAGGAACAAACGTCAGCTCCGATAAGGATGCGGGCTGGGTACACAAAGCTGAGCGGCCCCTCGGACCCACGGCATGAACCAGAGGAACTTGAAATGGTTTAAGGGAACTACCCTGTTGCATTAGATGGCAGCTCTAAGGTGGGTGATCCAAACCTAAAGCAACCCAAATCTACCATAATCCAAGGACTTCTGGCTTGGATATGCACACTTATGGCTCTTTGGGGGATACCTCATGTTGACTTTTAAGAATTCCTGCTTGGAATTTGGCATGTTTAGTGCTCACCATGCCGAGATGACCGGGCCAACCTGTGACCTCTGAAAACCAGAAGTGAAATTAAGCAAGTATTCCTTTATAAATGCCTGGGAAAGCTGCATATCCTAATCAATTTAAGAGTAAAAACCACAGCTGAAGTGATGCCAATAGAGCATATGGAATACAAAAAGATAAATAACCTGAAGGATCCCAGGCAGAAGAGATGGGAAGAAGGCATGAGAAAAGGTACAGAGCAAGCTGGTGAGCTGTTGCTAACCTTTCCAAACACAAATCACTGTAAGTTGATTAATAAATCTTTTTCTCTGATGCTCAGGTATCCAAGAAACAAAAATGACACCAGAGAAAAAACACTGGGTTAACAGGAACACTGATCTTTTTACACTGGGTCATTCATATGTTGCTAAAACACTATAAACCTTCAAAGTTATTTGTATTTTAGATGGTCCCTGTTATGCAAATTCAGCGAAGACATTTTTCAGGGTCAAGCCCAGCCCCAGGTAGTTCAAGATTAACTATCTGCTGTCTTGGGAAGAAACAAAGCCACCAAGGGACTTGGGAAGGGAGGTACCAAGTGTTATCTGAAGGTGCTCCCCGATAACATCCAAGGTATCACAAAACCTGCCATTCATCACCTGGGCTCTCCTATGAAGACAAGAGAAGTGTGGTGCAAAAGGAGAACATGCCTTGGGGTGCCACTACCTGCCACTGCAGTATCTGACAGATTGAGAGCTTTAGAAGCAAGATTAGACACTTTCTTTGCTAAGTCCAGAGCAGGAAAAATAGCTGGAGACACCCACCTATTCTTAAGAGTTTCCCTCACCCCCCCCAAAGCTCAGGGCATCCCTCATGCTTTGGAAAAGACAAGTTCAGGATTTCCTGGCTGCACCTGAAAGGGCCTCAGCACACAGCTCTCCTCAA
This sequence comes from Pseudopipra pipra, assembly GCF_036250125.1. Taxonomy (NCBI): domain Eukaryota; kingdom Metazoa; phylum Chordata; class Aves; order Passeriformes; family Pipridae; genus Pseudopipra; species Pseudopipra pipra. Next base: position 1,678,408 of record NC_087552.1, read on the forward strand.
GGTGCTCCGGGGGAACTGGAAAAGCAGCAAAGAAATGGCAACATGAAATCAAAAGCTGAGAATTATTCACACTAAATTGTCTCCCTTCAGTTGTCACTCCCAAGCTCCTGCTCCAGCAAAGCAGAGTCAAAAACTGCCCTGGAAACAAACCCTTCCTTTTGTTCCCTAAAGACTAGAAGTCTTTTTATATTTAAATGAAAATCTGTCAAACTAATTATGTGAATATGTAATGGTCTCATTTTGCACTCATTAGGGAACATGGTAATGGCCATAAATTCCTCTGACGGGAGCGTGTATGTGTGAACACCAATGTCTGCTAACGTCTCATAACCTGCCGGCTGGACCACGGCTTTTGTCTTTAGGTTAGACCTCGTGGGACAAACAAAAGCCCCAGTATTGCTTAAATTAGATGCAAAGTGCTGTGTTCCAGCAATGTGATAAGCATGATCCTTGTGCACACAAACAGCCCAGGGGACCGGGGGACGGTTCCCACCGTGACAGCGCCGTGGCCCCGTGTCGGGCGGTGACGCCGGGCATTGTCCCGCAGCATGTACGATTTTCTGCTTCAAGATATATGGGCAGCACAGCTGTTGCCCTGGATTGCTCTGAATGTCCTGTCAGGGGAACGCCAATGGGACGCGGCATTCCTGGCATTTTTTTGTGCTTTTGATATCCACAGATAAAAGGAGGAAAAAGAAATAAAGAAATATGGACAAGCAGCACTGAAATAGATGTGTGTATATTATATCTCATTTATAATTCATGGTTTTTTTCACTCCTTCGTCTTTATCCTCATGTACTGACGATGGATAACTTTTGAAATAAAACTGGGTTGGAATTAAAACAGATCCCAGTGTGAGTTAAACAGATGCAGGGAAAAAATCAGCATCAAGGTCCATCTAATGCATCCATGCATGGCTCAAGGATCTTATTCTACATTACAACAGCTTTCAAGTAGAGAATACAGCCAAGGTATAACCTGATGCTAAGGTACAGTTAAACTGAGTCAGAGTTTGTGTCTGCTCAGTGCAGCTCAGAACATTCCTCCACAACTGGCTCTTGCTCTTTGCTTTTTCCAACTGGGCCAGAAAAACCAACAGCCTGTAGTTCAAGCTGGCAACTCACAGTCCCCTGTCCCCAGGTGCTGACAAAGAGTTCCTGGGGAGGGAGAAGAGACTAAAGGTGAAGGGAGCACTGTAGGAGCCATAAGAATACCCACACTGGCTCACTGAGGAACTAAACATGACTAAAGACACCAAGGGCTTGACTTTAATTGCTGTTTTCTCCACCTCACTCTCCTGGTTTTTCTGCGGGTCATTTACTGGAAAGGGCGGCAGCGAGAGCACGGCTGTGGCCGAGTAAGCTCCTGATTAAAGCCTAAATCTCTGGTTGCAGAAGCATTGCCATTTTCCCTGAGTGAGATCAAAAGTAAAAGATAAAACTTATGAGGAGGTGAAAGGCTAATGGCTCCTGAAAATAGTTCGGTGGTGATAGGGCTGAGATTATTTCTTCGAACAACATTTCTCTCATTAAAAGCAGGTAGGTATCAGATTTTAATGACTTGTTTTGTCCCATCTGGGTAGGGCCAGAAAGACTTTACTCCCCTGTTCTCCACAGCCGTCTCGCAGAAGAAATGCTTTACCTGCCTTCTTATCACGGTTAACTGATACCTGCACTTGAAAGCAGGATTTTACCCTTCTCTACAACCTTAGGCAAATATACCTGGTTCTCAGAGAGCTGACAGGAAGGCAAATCCCCTACTGCAAACTGACAGCTGTCAAGCGATAATAAATACCTGTAACAGGGAGAGTTTTATCCGCCCTTCATGTACCTATCAGCTTTCACTGAAATTATACCCTGCTCCCTGTGATCAAGCCACTCTAGCTGTGTGCCCAGCTTCAAACACAGCCCTGAACTGGGGGGGAAACTGCTGCTTTTCCTCCCCTCTCCTCTTGCATGACATCTCTTAAAAAAAAAATCACATGAAACCTCCAGGAGGTTTGTTTCACTCTGCCCTGACTCCCTCTGGTCGCTTCTCTACTTATTTCAGTATTTATTGCAGGCTGATAGGCATAGAAATACTAAGGAAATACTAAATAAACCAATATACTCTTTGGGAAAGTTAAATAGCCCCTTAGTTCTGAATGTCTCACCTCAAACCTCTTGAAACGCTCACGTAACTTTACCACTTACTAATTCCTTGTCTTAAAGGAATTAAAACACTTAAAAACAATCCACCTTGCTGAGTCACAGCAAAGGGTTGAGCAACTTGCAGGAATGAGGCCTCAGCTGCTTGACAGCAGGAAAAAAGGTTAAGGTGTGGGGAGAAACCTGCATTCTCTTCTGCGTTTCAGAAGAGAATTTCCAGGGGAAAGGAAGGAGTAGAACCTTTCAGGCAGACAGACAGATCCTGCCCCTGCTGCCTGAATAAAGGCTCTTCCAGCATTAACCCTTCCCAGCAGCCATCTCACACTGGTGTCCTTAGGAGACAGTTTTTATGTGGCAAAATCTTCCCTGGAATAAAAGCTGGCATCTCCCAGTAACACCTGTGATGCTGAGCTATCTGCAACTTCTGAGAATCTGGTCCCACCACTCCACGAGGCAGCAAAGCCCCTCAGCTAGAACAGAAGAGCTCGAGGGCCACAGGAGAATGACGGGCACAACAAACCAGCACATTGGGATCATTTACACCAGTTATAACCTTGGCATTTGAAACAATAAGGCAGAAGTGGTTTCTGTTAAGAGGACAATCAGGTGGCTCCACATCCACTGGAGACTTTGCTGACCTCGTGGCAAGCACAGATCCACTCTTGCGTTGAATAGAACAAGATTTTGGCAATTAACAATAAATTACGCACACGGGCTCATGTTCCAGAGCAGAAAGAAAACGCCTCCCCAAAGCAAAGACAAGCTGAGCTCTAAAGGACCCTCTTCTCCTTCAGCACGCCTCACTCTGGAGCAGGAATCCCAGCCCCGTTCCCGCTTATTCATGAGTGAGCGCATGCAGGAGCGGGGAAGAGGGCCGGGAAGAATTTCTTTATGACAAAAAAAAGCGGCAGCCCCATTCCTGAGCCGCTGTTGCCATGGGCCCGCGGGGCTCACAACAGATGGCAGCGAGAGCCATCCCGAGCCCGGCTCTGAAGCTGTCCACTCAAGCATGCCATGCGCATTCCCCGCATTCCTCCCGGCCCCAGGGCCTGATCCAGCCCGGGGCTCTGCATCTTCCTGCTCCCGGCACAAAGGAGGCAGAAGCCTTCAGGATAACGGCTTGAGGGGAAGGCTGGACCGAGGCAGAGACAGCCTCTTTGCTGCAGAGGACATCGCTGCACCCTGAACACAGCTCAGAGCCAAGGTCACGGCCAGAAGGGATTCACTGTCTAACAGGTGTCACCAAAGCTAAAGGTGTGAGAGAAAGGGAGCACAGGGCAAACAGCGCAGAGATGGGAGGAGAAGCAGCAGGTGACTTAAGCAGCAGAGATGTCAGGGTGTACGGAAAAAGGACACCAAAAGCAGCAGCCACAGACTCCAGGGACCAAAGTGTGCCTCGGAGTGTGATGCACAAAGCTTTCCCGACTGCAGGGCACAGCCAGGCTCGGGAAAAGTCAATCCACTGGACAGTAAAATGTAGCGTTCTGGTCTCCTACACCCAAACAACAGCCGGGCTGGCTCTGCAGGGAGGAATTTGGATGTGATTTGCCTGTTGCTTGCTGATCACACAGAACAGGGCTCTTCGGGGCTCATTTGCATTTGGCTGCTGGAGTCACTGGAGTTTCCTTTTTTTGAGGGGGGGTTGTTACAAGGATGGAGACAAAGCAGCAGATGCTGTGGGCTGACCACGAGGAGCAGGGCTGGCCATCCTCATTGTGCTGGGCTGCAGGGCTGCTGGGAAATGTGCTCCCTGCTCCTCAACCCAGACCCATCCCAACTCTCCTCTAGGGCTGCAACTCTCCTGACCCTCCTAAACACTGTCCTTCCAAAGAGCCGGGAGATAAGGTTATTTTCTGGTTTGTTTTTCTTTTGATGCAGACAAGGCACAAGCACTAGGTTGGAGAAAAGAGTCTGACTTTTGCTAAAAGTCGTTTGGGTGACTGTGTGTGCAGCCTTTTCTGTGCAAGCATGCAGGAAATTCTCCCTCCCTCTCACACACACAATGGTTCAGATTTGGTATTTATGAGCTTAAGTTAGAAATAAAGGAGGAATGAAGTTTCCAGGTGGCTCTTGCTTTCTTTAATCTTTCCTGTGTTTCTCTCTCTCCCTCCCTGTCTTTTCTATCAGTCTTTAATCAAATTCCTGCTGTTACTTTTATTGAACAAAGGAGATGCTGGCACAGCCCTGAAGTGCCTGTGTACACGGGTTGCCCTCTAACAGCCAAGTTGCTACGATTTATTGCTAAATGGTCCCTGCAGGCTGTAATTTATAAAAGGCAGAAAGAAATGTCCAGGCTTTAGCAGCTGAGGTAAATGCTAATATCTGGTAATTCTTCATCCACTTGGGTTTCTCTGAGGTATTGCCTTTAGCCCTTTGAAGGCATCTAAAAGACTTATCTTTAAGAGACTATAAATCAGACCAGAGTTAACAGTAACATCACCCCAAGATGATTTTTTCACTTTGCTTCAAGGGGATGACCACCAAATCTCTTTAACTCAGGCATCTCTTCAGATTTCAGATGGGAGGTTCCTCCCATTACTGAAGCTTGGGGACATGCCCATCCCTGTAGGCATCGGGCCATGCCACAGGGTGATGAGATCTCTGCTGTAGAACAGCCTCTTCCTACAGGCTGTGGATCTTGGTCAGCTCCACTGCCTCAGGAATCTCCAGGGATACTCCCATGCTGGCTAGTTTTGCCCCAGTATTCCACTAGCAACACTTTTGACCTGCACTGCCAACTTTCACTAACCAGACTGGATCACCACAGTGTAGAAAAAACACACAGTTAAAAAAATTTCACAAGGTTTGGCCCGTAGTCAAAGATAAAACAACCCCAAACAAACTTCAACTTAAAAATATCCTAATAGCAGTGAAGCAGGTAATGAGTTTAAAGATTTGTTAACGGGTTTACTAAAGGAGTTCATGTCTCAGGAAATAATCAAAGGCAAAGTTCAATGACCTTAGTTTTCTGATTCATGACCAATCTAAAAGGGTGGAGAAGTGAGTGTAGAATATACAGCAGGTCTTCAAGGGAAGGAAATTTGTGCTGGCCTTCACTGGAGCCACACTGACTGCCAGCTCTGGAGCTGTACTGACTGCCACCTCTTATGAATCAGCCTCTCTCACACTGTCCCTCTGCTCCCTGCAATGTTCCCATATTAATCAAACAGGAACATATCACATATCCCAGATTGCAGGGCTGCTCCATCCGTGTTAAACAGTGACGCAGAGCACTGGCCTGACCCGACACCCACTTTAAATGACTCTCAGCTTATAAAGGTGAAGCACAAAAAGAGAGCCACCTACTTGAGCAGAGACCCTTCCAGACTATAAAACTGTAAAATGCACCCTACAAACCATGATGAGGATGTCAAATCCTCTGCTCGCGAAGACTCAGCATCCTCAGGGCATGGCATTATTATTATCCTCGGAAACCAAGGGTGGGAATGGCCTTAAACATGCGGTCCAGCTCTGGAGACTCTCCCAAGTTCACCTCTCCCGTGAGCTTCTGGCACTTTTCTAGCCCAAAGTCTGAGAGATTTGCTTACATTGCTCAACAGCCTCCCAGTGACAGACCCTGAACCCCGGCGCAGCACTGGCTTCTCGCTTAAAACAGCAGCTGGAAAGTCCCCCACTTCAGGGGAGGATCACGGCCTGAACACTCCCTTGCTCTGAAGTTTATGATGCTCATGACGTTTAGGACCAACGGAGTCCTTAAGACTCCTGTCCTCCCTCTCCCAGAGCCCTGTGGTGAGGTCCTGCCGCCGCCACCGGCACGGAGCCGCGCCTGGCTCGCTCCGCTGTGTCTGGGGAGAGGCCGCTTACCTTTGGAGACACCGGACCAAGGCTCAGGTATTCCCATCCCTGTGCCGGACGCAGCCTGGCATGTGGGGAGCACAGAACTCGGAGCGGGGAATGGCACTAGCGGCTCGGGAGGCGGAGAAAGAGGCGCACAGCGATTAAGATAACGAGCTGGACGTACAGGTGCCGCGCTGAGAGGCACCTCAGCACTAATCCCGCACTAAAGAGCAGGAGCTTTGCTCAGCAGAGGCAGATCAGATTACTGCCCTCCTACCCAGCAGTCGTCAGCAGGCCTGACAGACAGGAGCAGAGACCGTGAGGAAAGGGGGAATTTGCTGAGTGAAAGTGCCAGTCAGCTCTGTCCCGACTCCCCGCAGACTGGGGCTTGGCCCCTCTTACAATTAACTCTGGGCTTGGCGGCAAGAGAGGAGGAATGAAACTACACTGAAGAAAGAAGTGTTCCCAGCCAGCTAGGAATTCTCTATGGTTTCTCTCGAAATTCTCCCTTCAAATTGCATCTGAAAAATGTAATTGGGAGTAAGGGTGGGGGAAAAAAACCCACGGTGGAGGAGCGGTGTAGCAGGGACATTGGTCCCTGTTGCTCACTGGCCCCTTAGTCGGGGCTCAGCAATTTGGCTGAAAAGTTGCCCACAAAATGCTTCCCTTCTGCCACCCACCAGCTCTGGGGGTCCCACTGCCTCTGCTCCTGCACCAAAGCACCAGCCTGAGTGTCCATATGCAGATGTGTTTCCCATCCATGCACTGAAGATCAATCCTGCCTCCCTTCTGATGCCACAGTCAAACAGGCAGGAAGGTGAAGAAAGGGGGATTGGGGAAAAAGAAGTTGTCTATTCTAGAGCTGTTGGTGTAGCCAATGTTTTGGCCAGGTGCACACGAGAATGCTCTGTCCACCTGTGTTTGGGGGAGCGAGTGAGGCTGCCTGGTGCTACACACAGGAAGAGTTGTGCATATAAAAGACCATTTGATACTGTCTGTGCAGTGTCTGCTCTTCATTGTTCTTTTGACTGAGATATCCCACTTATTCAGCCATAAGGGAGAAACAATACCAAGGGATTTGGGTGACCTGTACAAGTCCATTCATAAAAGAACATAAGGGAGTTACAGTGATCACTACACCCTGACATCTGTTTTGCTGAAGTAAATCCAGGCAAACACAATTTATATCAGTAGGATTACATTAGTGTTCATTAACCTCTCCTGACCCCACGCCCCTTTCAGAGGAAACCTTGGATCAAGCAGGAAAGGCAAGGAAAAGATTTTGAGAAGTGAATTTACATTAGTAGCTGAGCAACTAAATATTTAACCCGGCTGTGGATGTGTGTACATCAGCCCACAGCAGTGCCACACAACAGACAAACCCCCGATACATCAATATTTACAGCCAGCTCCTGCAATAAAAGCCACGCAACTGCAGCTCCTTGCAGCAGAGCTGATGGAATGCAGCCGTTCTCAGTGTGCCCCTGCAGCTGCCCTGTGAAGGTGTCACCCTGCACTCCTCTGCACCTGGACAGGTAACCAGAACCTCGCTCCAGCCCAGCGATTTGCCCTATGGACTAGAGGTCAGCCCAGACACCACCCCAGGTAGTGAACAAGGCACAGAGTGCTTGGAGAACACATGCTTGTTTGTCTGAGTTTTCATCCTGTTGTGATCTGATCCAGCTCCAACCTAATCCTCAGGAAATTCCAAAAGAAGGAGCATCACACCCTAAAAAGCACTTTGTACAGTGCTGGCAGAGATTTCCCAGCTTTTCCAGTGTCACTTACTGACAAATCCAACCCCAGGTTGATTATTGAAGGAGGCAAACTAATCCCCAGGCACTGGGGGAAAGGAGCAGCTAATATGGAGCAGCAGTGGCTGGAATTCCCTGAGTTCCTAATGCAGCTTCAGGTGAGGGGTCAGTCTGTAACATCCTATAGAGGATAACACATCATGGTGGTTGGCATCTTTCCAAGGCGTTTTCCTACTGGCCCCATCAGTGGCCTAAATCTTCCCCCCCCCCCCCCAAAAATCATATCTAGATCTTCCTCACATTTACTACTCCCCGTGGGAAATTTCCCAAAAAGCCTGGCAGTCCTGAGCTGTAGACAATTTAATCCTAGGTAGTAAGGACTTGCCAGTGATTTTAAAATTAAGTTTTGTTCATCTCTCAGCTGTGTGTCCCATGGCCCCTCCTAATGAGGCAGGAACTGCAAACATTTTGATGAATGCATGGAAAACTCCTCTATGACAATACCAGCTTGATCCAACACATAAGGAAATTTTAAAGCCTTTCCTTAAGTGGGTACAGGGTGCACAGACCTCAGAACTCCTGTCTCCTCACAGGGGGTCAGGACCTTGATGGGCTTTGGCTGGTCCCACCCTCTGGCATCACATGAGGAGCTGTAAACTCCAACCAAAGGCTCATTTGTTTAAAGAGTTAAAAAGATGCACTTTAAAATAGCTGAGGCACAAGGAGACATAACCAAGGGCACACTGGAAAACTGTGGAGGACTTCCCAACACACATACAACAAGTGCCCGTCACAAGACCACCCTGCCAGCCCTCTCATGCCAGCTTAGGCCTCTAAGCTGTCAGCCTTAAGAATTCCATGTGCACCAAACCTTCCTGTGTCCCGTTCCCCCAGTCATCATCACTGAACAAAAAGTGACTGCAGCGCAGAGCAGCCCTTTGGGAACGCGCTCCTGCGCTGCTGCGGAGCTGGGGGGTGAGCCAACGCCAATTCCAATTAATTTCATTCACAAAACTTGGATTTATTCGATGCAATTTTTTGGCACACCGTCAAATACGGCACAAAATTACATTAGTGTCATAAGAGGAAAGGATTAGTTGACAGAGTTCTTTGAAGAATTGTGTTGGCACTTGTCTTTTTGTACAGATGCCAGCAGCTTCCCCTCTCTCCAGGAATAGCCCATTTTCTCCTGGTCAATGAGGGAAATCGCTGCTCAGTGAGGGTCTGAGCCAAAGCCTTTTGGAGTCTGTGGGAATCTTTCCACCGATTTCCATGGGCTTGAATCAGCTCTGAGCCTCAGATGTCAGTTGTCCTGACATCTTCCTCCCACACTTCGACACCTCCTTACGGGCATCTATCAGGTGGAGGGGAAGACTTTTTTTTCCTTTATTTTTTCTAAAGCCTTAGTTATAGCAAATTCCTGCCAAAAGTACAACTTTGTAGCTACGGCACGGGTATGAGTATTCAGGATGTCTGGGTTTAACTCCTGATCTTGCCCCAGAGGTCTTTAAATGAGTTGATTGGAACCAGACCTGTCTGAAAGCATAACACCGGCCATGGGAGGGCCACGTAGCCCAGCATCTTCCCCCTGACACCACCTGGAAGCAGATGTGTCAAGAAGAGGATAAGAGCAGAACAATCGTGCTCCCAGCCCCAGCAGTTTTCATCACTCAGGCAAGGGGGCCCAGGGACAGGGATGTGCCAAGAGAATAAGCTGAGTACCCCCAGTGATGCAGGGAATCTGTAGGGAAGCATGAAAACGAACATGCAGATTACAGTTATAGCCAAGGATAAGCTTAATCCTTTCTTTTTGTACAGTTTTTAGCACAACAGGAAAAGGAGGATAATGTTTTCTATCCCCACTCCTCCTTTATTTGACTTGTATTTTTAGTCTAAGGTTCTTTGAGACAGAAAAGAACTGCAGGTGCTGCTAAGCCTGAGGCAGACATAAGCCACTAGCACTGCAAACAGAAAATCGACTGCCTTGAATACTGATCTCTGATGGAATATTGTAGATACCACATAGATGGTACGTGGTGGTCACTCATGTCAGAGTGGTTGGATATATGGTAGGAACACACATGTGGTGCATCTTGGAGTAAGTAGTTGTGCTGTAAACCACAGCCTATTTGGGATTCAGACTTCATGCAACTCACTGGCTCTGCACACACAAGTGTCACCATCAGAGCCCCTCACATCCCAATCTGTGCTGGCCTGAGCCCTAAAAACAATAGCCTGAAAAAGCTCTGCAGGGCTCCTGCATGCCAGCGTGGGCGGAGCGAGGGCTTAAAACACTGGTAATTCTCTGCAGAACATTGGTACTTGCTGTTCCACTAGGAAATTTTAATAGAGCTTTGCATTAATTAACCGAGACTGAGGCTGGGACCCTTTAGAGTGCACTGTCCCCTCAACAAGAATGACTCGGTGGGTTCACCTCTGCCCTCCCTGCACCAGGCAATGGCAGATGACACAGCAAGTCTGAGGAATGGATTCTGGAGGCTTGACTCAGGCAGTATTTGTGCCAGAAGGGGTGTGTGGGGTTGTCCCCGTGGCTGTGGGTCCCTTTGGTGTGACACCAGCACGCCTGGCTGATCTAATTGCTGCTGTTCCAGACACGTCGAATGCCCAGCCATGTAAACAGTGTGACGCTCCCACAGCCATTCCTGCTTACTGACCTGTGCAAAAGGTTATTTTTGGTAAGTGCTGGAGGCCACTGTGGTGGCAATGCCCACGCTCTGAGCCTTATCTTCAGCTGATCCAAGCATGCACAACACAGTTAGATCAGACTGATACCACTGAAAAGGGTCTTTTTTTTCGGTTGTACCCAACTCTGCTTAGATACTGAAGTTGGAGAGGAAGCAACAGGAAAAAAAAAACAAGCTGGAAAAAATAACCCGTCTTTCATAATGAAACAGGTATGTCTTATTGCTTTTGTAGCTTTAGCTTTCAAACAGCTTTTCCTCCAGCTGGTTAAAGATCAACTGCATATCAAAACTCTCTTGGACAGATTGCTGAGGACAGTAGGGCAGCCTCCCGCTACAGAATCCAACAAACTGGTCTCTCCAGTTTCCCCCAGTGATTCACACCTACTGTTCCCAAATGGGCAAATCCTGAGCAAAAAGATCTCCCCAGCATCAGCCTGTGGATTCCTCAGGCTTGATGAAACTGGTTCTGCTCATACCCACGGAGAGAGACGTTTGTCACCAGCAGTGATACAGACACACTGAGTCATTCCCTGGGATGCAGAGCAGATCTTACTCCAGCTTGTTCTGGCTTCAGCACAATGGAGTGTGAGTACCAGGCTCCCTCACAGCACACCAGTTGCAGGCCTGAGGTGTACAGGAATGAACAAACACACACAGCTCTGAGGCTATTGTCCTGGAAATGAATGGGCAAAACAAGCTCAGGGAGGCAGGAGGGAATGGCAGAAAGACAGGAACTGGCTTTAGGAACAGACCTGGAAATAAGTGAGATAGGAGCAGCCAGGTTGAAGAAGCAGAGAAAAATGAACATTTGAAAACTGTCATTGGGCTCCAGAGCTGGGGAAGAGACAAGCAAAATGCAGCTAGAGAGCACTCATGGAAAGTTATTCACCAGTTATCTTCCAAATAAGGATCCTCTTATGGAATAGGCACAGTATTTACTTAACACTAGGGCTTATATGGTCATTTTCTGTCTCTGCCCTACTGTAATTCCATGAGCAAGGAAGCAAAACATGCATAAATTCACAGCTTCACACTTCTCTCCTCCTGCAAGTCACTCCCTGAGGACAGCAGGAGGTTTGCACAGGAGTGAAAGTCAGACTATGGTCCTCAGGTACTAACTACTTTCGTGCTGGTTATTTATTTAAAACCATTCATATTTACTAATATTAAATATCCTCGTGAGACAGGTAAATTTTTTTTTATATTCATTTTAGCCTTTCCTCTCATACTGAATTTTCTCTGATTTTGCCCTCACATTCCCTTCATTGAAACTATTCCCACTCTTTTCCTCCATTACACTGATCAGTCAAACTTCAGCTGATGAAGACTGATGATGAGACATCAGTGCTGAGCTTTGCAGGCGACATTCCAAGGGAAATACCACATCATTGCATCAGCCAGTCTACAGTCATGCAAAGTATTGTACCATCAGTTTTGTTTGGTAACACAAATACAGGCTCACTCAGCTGCCACTGAAAGCTTACCTTTGTCCTAAAATAAAAGCCAAGCCACCTGAGGAGTGGGAGTTTGTGTCATCCCTAAGGAAGAGTTCCCGGTCACAAATGACTGGTCAGGGAGTTTTCAGACTGCTGGTACTTGCAGCAAGCAACCCTAATCCACTTCATGGAATCCTTGTGGTCAATTTACAAAAATCAGCAACACAAGCACTCAAAAATACTTTATTTTGCTGCAGAGAAGTCAGGACCTCACATTTTTGGGGTTTTTTTGCTGCCTTCGTGCCAGCACTGCAGGGTCAGCTGGGACTGGGTCAAAGTAGCCGAACGGAAGGCTGGGCTCTTAGCTCCTGTTGGGATTTTCCAGTCCTAAATTTCTGGATTATCACTGAGCTTTAAACGTGCACAAAAGGTTTGAAGTGCCTTGGCAAGGGGATAGTGTGTGAATGTGACACCTCTTAGAGTTAGCATGCTTGATCCTTGTAGTGGTGATGAAATGAAACCATGGAAGGCTCCTAACCAGATTTTCTTCCTTTTTGGCTAAGTGTTGAAATTCAGAACAGAGCAGTCCATGAAGTGATACCAGCTATCACCTAACTGGCACGGAAAAATCTGTTTGGACTTGCCACAGTGAAAAACATACAGGAAGCATCTCTACTAAGGTTTTAAAAAAACAAACAACACAAATGCCAGACCTGAACATCTCCGATTCAAAACCCTCCATCACTCACCTGCAGAACACCAAACAGCTCCAAATCTTGCTGAGGCCGCTGGAAATCTTTCTGCTGTCACAGCAACAGTGACAACACGCAGCAAATGAGGCAAGAGCTATGTACAGAACTGCCACCCTTTCACAGAGAGCCCCGAGCACTTGGAAGAAAGATGGGAGTGCTTGTACATCACTGAACAGGAATCCTGGAGTGTCATGTGGCAGGGGAGCAGTGCAAGAGAACTGGGTAAGTATTTCACATGCTGGGACATATCAGTGACAAAGGAGTGCTAGAAATGTTGGCTGAAAAGAACAAACATTTGCCCTTGGGCTCATGGCTGTGTGCTCAAAACAAAGCTTGTGCTAAGATTAGGCCAAGCCATAGGCTTTCAGCTGGAGATGTGAGGGGAATGGATGTGAGGAGTGTGAAGCAGTGTGGATCTTGCCTACCTGCGGACGACAAGCTTCAGCTTCTTGTAGGACCCTTTCACCAGGGAGATGGCCTCTCTCCTGGAGCTGCTCAGTTCCACCTCGTTGATGTTCACCACTTCGTCACCAGCCTGCAGCTTGGAAGGCAGGGAGTCTGCCTTGCCTCCCTCCTCGATCTGCACAGGAGAGGACAAGGTGAGGGTGAGACATTGCCCCTGCAGAGCTGAGCCTGCCTTTCTGTTCAAGGAATTAGGCCTACCAGCCCCAAACTCCACTCTCAGGTTAAGAAACCCTGTCTCCCTTTGCCAGCCAGCTTGCTCAAAGGTGTGTGCTTGCCAAATGAGTTCTGCCAAGAATCATTGTTTTGAATAAGCCTGAAAAGCCTTTGGTATTTGGAAGCAGTAAACACCAGTAAAACAGCTGTGGACTGGCTCCTGATAAGAGCACCCAGCCACCAGCATAAGAGCAAGGGTGAGATTAGAGGAGCCTGGATGTGTTTTTTTTGTTCAAGCTCCTCTTCATGATCCACCCGCCTGATGAACAACAGCTTCAGCAGCAAAGCAGGTGCACCCAGGTGTGGTTAGTTAATGCTGTGCAGTGCCTCTGAAGGGTTTTCCAGCTGGGAATATAGAGAAAGTAGACAATTATTTGAATTTTATGTGAAAGTAAGTGGCCTGCTCGAGGCTATGTAGTGGCAAGGCTAGAAGGAGAATCCTAGGGCACTCTCCCCTCTGCTTTGAATGGCCTGTCCTGTAAATGGCATAGTGATTCCCCATCTGTGTGTTGGCAGAAATACACTAAGGCTGCAACAAAGTCAGTGACAAGGCAGAGGATAAGAAAATCTGGCCTAGGATTGGTGAATTCCAGCCTTGTGCACTCATGCACTCTCTCTGCAAAGGTGTACTAGTGTCGCAGAGGGCTGGGTTATATATGGGCTCATGCATTGCAAATCCTGAGTTTCGGCAGGCTCGGGAGCGCCAGCGGTTCCAAGTTCAACTGATAATTACTTTGATTGCAAGACTTGCCGCCCCAGAGTCTGATACTCAGAGCCCCTGGCAGCCCCTGCTCCACAGAGGCTGTGACCTGCGTCAGGAGTTGTCTGGGGACCCACACTTGAGCGTAACATCCCCTGGCACATCACAAGTACAACAAAGAAGCGTCTCTGTCTTTGTCTCTGCTGAGACAAAGAAATGTCTCTGGATTGGAGGGCAGGAAGGGCTGCTATTTGCAGGGGTACCATTTTGGGAGCAGTCAAATTGCACACATACTTCTGGAAGTTGCTTTTATTTCAAGTCATGCCAAGCAATGTGTAAGTGAGCCATGCCCCAGACGTGTAACTCAGCACATGCAGACACGGTGCCCAGGTTTTTACCAGCACATTAGTTTCGGTGTTGAATGGTGACTTCTCACAGGCAAAGCCTGTCTGTTCCCCTGAACAATAGAATTCCAGCCCGGGTACCTTCTGAAACGTAAAATCTGACTTCCCCAAACACCAGCCAATAAATTCTCCAAACCCCCTACAAAGGCAGGTAAAAATCATCATCATTCATCCTACCAGGAACTCTTCCACTGATGAATGAGTTTTTTCTTTTCTTCTTAAGAATGGATAAAACCACAGGAATGAGCCTTCCCATAAAGAGCCTTGTATCACAATTACCAGGAAGGGTGAGAGATGAAACATTAGCCCTTGCTGCCAGTATAAATAAATAACAAACGAAAAATGCAGTATTGCTGCAGTTTATTGCTGCTGTAAAGGAAAATAGATGGGTGTCATTTCAATGACATACAATAATGGGGGTACCAGGGGTTAGATTAGCTCCTGATATAGGCAACAGAAGGGATTTTTTGTTTGTTTTTGTTTTATGTTGCAGCACGTATCATGGAGAAAAGGCCACCTTGGAAGAATATCTCCTGTAACAAATGCCAGCTACTTCAAAGGCTGAGATACCCATCAGAAGCATTTGTATTAACTTGTGCCTTGATGAACCCTGACGTGGAAAAAAATCAACTGACTTGTGATCTATGCTTTATCCTCTAATAGTTCCAATTGAGTTTATATATTGGAGATTTTTCACTCCACGGGAGCACTGTTTTAAGGTTCTCTTTGCAACCACTTGCAAAGGCCTGACCTTTCTTTTTCTCCTCTTTTTCAGTGAAAATGGACATTTGGACTCTTCCATATTCACCTTTATAAATACTGTGAAATCAAAGACTTTAAGGAAAGACTAAACCTCACAATACTTGAGATAAGGCTGCTGACATTATGAACAGCTCTGAAAGAAATCTGTCTCCAAAGCCTGATGGATTCCAGCTAATCCCTATGCCAAGGGCTCTTCAACTGCAGCTTGCAAGGCCACGCAGCCACAGTACCAGAGTAAAGGATGCCTTTAAGGAAAGTTTGCTAACACAAGTGCAGAGTCATCTGCAAGTAATTCCAGAGGCTGAGAGGGAATTGCTTTGCTCCCATGTACTTAAACTGTCCATGAGCAACAGCTACATTCAGACACACTTTTTGCCATTAGAAGCTTTTGATGGCAGCATTACAACTGTATTACTTATGGAGTTGGAGAGAATAGAAATGGAGATATGGATTTGTATTCTGTTGTTGACACAGTTCTCTCATCTATTACTAACCTGTCAGCCACCTCATCTGTCATCCGTTCAGCTGGGGTTACCTGGCTGCAAATTCCTTAAAGTTCCTGGAGGAAAACATTCACAACAGGCCTGTCACCTGGCCCTATAACTCAGAGAGACAAAGAGGCAAAAGGACTCCCAAGTTTCCATCAGAAGTCCAGAAGCAAGGCCTTGTCTCCCAAAGCAAGGCTTAGATGCTCCACATTCATTCTCCCTCTCTGAATGCCTCTGAAAATATTTGTGTTTAAGGAGTGGTGATATTTCATGGGAAGGATTGGGTGATTTAAACAAAACAAGCTGCACTATGAATACAAAGCTCTATCTCTACCCAGTGTAACAATTATCAACAAAGCAAACAAACTTCAACACACAGGTAAGCTATTTAAATGAACACCTGCTTCACTGGACGAGGCTGCACAAAGCAAGTTGTGCTGGAGTGGTTCAAGAAGCCCTGGCATTGCCAAAATCACCCTCAACAAAAATGTAATGGCCATGAGCTACAGGACCTGGTGCAAGAGGTCAATCAAAAGCCAGTAAGACCTCTTATGGTTTATTTAAGCTGAGGAAAACAAGGTGAAATGCAGGCAGCAAACCCTGTGGGTGTAGCATTGTCACTCATCTAACAGGAGCAGGAGGAGTGGGAGCCAGCCAGGGCCTGAAGTTTTTTTCCTTTTGGCTGGATGAAGCCAACTGCTCTGCCAAGGTGAGATGTGAGGTGACTCTGGCAAGCCCAGAGTGGAGGGATACCTAAAAATCAGTCTGGCTTTGCACCTCTGGGGGCTGGATTCAGTGGCTGGTCTTAATGCAGATGACTGCAGAGAAAATGCTGCTCCCCTCCTTCAGCCTTAATGCCATGTCACAATCTGGGGGCAGTGAATGCAGCAGACAGGAATTCTTCCCCACTGTCCCCAGCCTCAGCATCAGCGTGGCAGAGCAGTGAAGACAATTCAATCAAAAAGTAGTTAAGTCAAAGGTCTCCCCCCCTGGAGCTGTGTCTCTGCTGGGTTTCCCCATCCCTGGTGCAGACAAGCATCTTCAGGGAATTCAGCTCTTGACATTTACTCCAAGCCAAGGAAAGAGTGTCCAAGTTAGTTATGGTTTTATGCTGCAGGGAAGCAAGGAAGGCATGTTTTTCTCACAGTGCTCTGCATTGTTCTGCAGCAACATTTCTGCTCCCAAGTACAAGGCTTGGTAGTGGAGAGATTAATTTATTCCAGGTAATCGTACAAGGTTCACATTGAATGAATTCACCTTGAGAGGCTGAATGTTATTCAGTGGAAGAACAAGTTAAACCTCACAGTTTTGAAGGGTTACCAGTGCTCTGAAATATTTTCAATATTTAAAATAAATCTGTTATTTAACAGAGGCAAACCAGTATATTTTCTCCCAAGTCAGCCTGAAACATGGATGATGTGGAAACCACGAGTGCAGGCAGTTTACTGGAGTGCCCCTGCCCCAGTGCAGACAGAGGCTCTCTGCAGCACTAAGATCCATTGCAATGTAATTTACTGAGGGCAGACACCAAAGCAAACTGACTGTGGGCACCAAGGCAATCCAGCTGCAGGAATGCCAGTGGGATCCGTGCAGGGTGGATGCAAGTTACTGAGGAGTGGAGAGGATTCAAGGTCATTCCTGGGACTACCCTGCAGGCCCCAACACTTCCACACCTTCCCATTTCCTGCGTGATTGTTTCCTGTCCCGGGAGCAAGGTTAATCTCAGCAGTCAGCCCCTCAGCAAAAAGTGGCAAGAAGTGAATGGAAAACAGATTGCTGGCTTCAGCTCCAAGAGATAAGGAGACATGCCTGGATGAGTTTGCCTCTGACTCCTCTTGGTGACTCCAAATTCCTAAGCCAGTGGAGGAAAGAAGGCTTAGCTCTTAAGATAATTTTCCACCTTCTTAAGCACGAAACTGCTCCGCTCCCACAGAGATTTTTACATTTAAAAGAGGAAGGGGCAGAGAAAGATGGGCCTATGGTGCAGCTTTGACTCAGGCCTTCAAGAAGCCTCCAGGACCTTTCCTGGTCCTGGAACAAGGGGCAAAACTAACAATAAGTTTTCTCCACCCCTCCCCGTATATACAAGAGAAGGAACCAATCTGTGTTTGCTCTGGGTAACGCCTAGAGCCGTATCAGGCCTCTCTTTTGGTACCTGGGTCAGCTGCAAACAGGGTGCAGGTGCAGAGCAATGCTCCCCCTTTTCCATGGTAAAAACAGAGGCACTGCTTCCTCCTGCTCATCTCTCTGCTGCAGGAGGCCAGGTTGGATCCCTGTAGCTCCTGCCTGCACGCCCTTAATTCTTTGTTCACTGTTTGGTTCTTGCAAACAAGCCATTCCAAGCATGCCACGGAGGGTACAGCACCAGGTGATACAAACACTGGGGCCTGGGGCATGTTAACTTGATCCTGTTTGGTCTGTGGCGATTATCGGGCGGTATCAGCTCAAGGGCTACAAGAACTCACTGCCTGTCCACCCCTTGTAGCTGATACACTCATCCCCCTCCAGAGCACACAAAGCCAGGGGCTGCACATGGCTGAGAGTTAATATTTGCTTTGCAGTGTGACAGTTAAAAATAGGTGCTTGTCGAAGAGTCTGCTGGAAAGGTCTTCTGCTCTGCCCCAAACACACCCAAGGACTTCTTCTTTTCACCCTGCTTTGCCATCCTGCCCCCAAACTCACAATCCTTTCTCACATTTCTCACAGGGTTTCAATAATTAAACACCCAGTTCCTATGACATTTAGACAGTGAGCCCGTTACCTACAAACCTTAGGAAATTCAGTCTGTGACATCAGCTGCTCCCTAATCCTTTCCACAGGCACCTGTACAGAGCCCACACACCACCTCCAAGCAGCCCTTCTTGGTGGCTGCAGTGTATCCCTCAAACTGTGCCATGTCACAGACCAACACTCAATTATTTCTTTAATCTCCCTCAGATCTGTTCTAAAAACAAGGAGAAAATGACAACATTTGGAACTTGCCTTTCAATCCTTTTTACACAGCACTGCCTTGTGCCCTTCTTTATGGGACAGGCTTTCCCAGACTTTTGTATTACATTTTTATAGTGGCTGTTGTGACCTATATTTCCGTGACCCCCAGAGGTTGGAGCTTGACAGGGTGACCAACTGCCAGGAGACTTTCTTTGGGTTGTTTCTTTTTGGGGTAACTGGGAAATATTCCCACATTAGAAAATATGGATGAGGCACCTGTGATCAGCCTGGAGGAGAAAGAAGACAACCAGCAACTCTCAAAGTACAGTTGTTGAGGGTTTTTTTCACCACATGATTAGGCAGTGAACTTCCTGCCTTGGCATATTGCTCACATGAACTCGTAAAAATGTCAAGAAAATCTGCCCTGCAATCAGGTAATTCCATAAATTAGGTAAATCTAAAGCTATGGGATTTTCTGGCTACTGGAACAGGTATTGCTTATCTTTCCTGACGACAGATCCTTGGCCCCAGCATGGCCAGTTACTGCTTTTGATGTTTGCCACTTCTCTCTCCCTTATTTCCCTTCCCCAGTATTAACACTTCCATTATACCTGTTATAAATAGCAATAATGATGGTAAAGACAACAGTAGTAATGATCCTCAAGAACTTTCCTTCCATTAGCTAATTTGACCTTTCAACACCATGGGAAGACAGCAGGAAGTATTGTTCCTAAATTAGAGAGGAATAAAAACAGAAGCCATGTTTATGTAACTTTTCCAGGGTCACAGAAGGAGCCACACAGCAGCGCTGGAGCCACACTCCCTGCTCTGGCTGAGGTCACGCTGCACTGATGCCAAAGGAGACTCCCCCCCTCTAATACTTCATCCACATCTCCAGCACTGAGGCATTTTCTCTCAGGGTAATGCTCCCTTTCCTACAACCAACAGGAGCTGCTCTTGGATGTCCTTCTGTCATCATTTCTGGTTTCTCACTTGTCTCTGCAGTTTTCGTTCTTCTCTGTTGCGGTCCTCCTGTCCCTCATGGTGCTATCATTTCCCTTTCTTCCTTTTGCCCTATATTCACTTTTTCCTCATGCTCCTCCTTCCTCCATGAGCCCACTAATATAAACTAATGACCACTAGACAGACTATATGTGAAAGGAAGAAAACCAGATGATGCAGCAGAGCCATGTTTGATGACCTGACCGAAGCTCTTGCCAGGGATTCAATAGCTGCTGAAGGGATTTAGGTATTCACTTCCCTTTCATTTTAATGAGAATCAGACATCACAATTTTTAGGGACTCTTTGAAGATCGAAGCTTAGAGCAGCCAAGAGCAATTAAAGCTCAGCTCAGCATCAAGAGCTGTGTCCTTCAGGGCATGGGAGTAGCGCTGGCATCCCTCGGGGATGAGAAGGAAGCGCTAACGGACTCTGCAGAAGGAGCCGGGCCGGTTCATCCCAGCACGGTGGCTCGGTGCTTCTTGACTCTCTGCCAGGTCACACACACTCCACAGTTCCACAGCCAGAGCTCCCCTCAGACCAGATCATGGCTCAGAGTGACGGCGCTGGGACAAAAGAGGAATTTCACGGTGCAAGCCATTGTCATCACATCACACTTGGCAAACCTTTTCTTTATTCCCCCAGCCCTCTGTAGTTATTAAAAAGTCTTCTCAAGTGAATTTAGTGCCCATGAAGGATGCCAGGCTCACAGCCCTGGAGATTCCTTTTCCTTGCCTACAGATCAGTTTGTCACCCTTGCTCCCTGCCCACTTCTCCCTTCTTCCTTTTGTCTCCAAGAAAGACTCCTCCTCTGAGATCCTCAGGGGTGCTCAGCTCCACAGACCCAAGTGCAGCAGCTATTTTTAAAAATGGACATTTCTGTGTACCAGGCTCGCCAAACGGAAAAGAGCATGGGAACTGAAGAGCCTGTTCTTGCTCCGGCTGTGTGGATGCCTTGAAGGGCTTCCTGGTTTTGCTGGGAGCAGCAGGGAGATGGAGCAATGAACTCTGCGAGGGAGATACCCAGCTCCGGTCGGTTTGTCCCCGCAGTCCCTATCTTTGTCCCCTACTGCCACCTCGCGGCAGCTCGACATTCAGGGGACAACTGCTTTTTCCACGGAATTTTTCATTGGAAATAATTTTTCAATTATTACTGCTGTTGTAAAAATAGAGCCATGGCTGCGTTTAATTCACACGGTATATATGAAAGGTTCAAAGGCAGATGCTTGAATAAATTTTATCGTGTGGAAAAGAACAAACTGTTGAAGAGTGACATTTGCCTTATTTCTCAGTTTAAATATTGAAAACCCAGGCAGACTCACCAGGGAATGCTGCAGCCCCCGAAATCCCCTGCCCACGTGTCAGCATTTCACAGCAATCCAGGAACTTTCTTGATAATTTTATACCGCAGATGGGGGACATGAATGGTGCAAAAACTGCCAGGGTGTGAGAGGAAAGACATTTGTTCTCCTCTGCCTTTAAAAAAATCCCCTCAGATGTGGGTGACAGGGAAAGATGCTCCCTAAGGCCACTCTCACAGTCACACACAGCACTTATCCCTCTCCTTGCCCAGATCCTCTGAAGTACCCACATCTTGTTTGGAACTATCTTATCCAGATCTTCTTTCAGGGAAGGGGATTTATACCTTTGTGTTTCCAAGCTGATTCATTTATCAAGCCAAACATTTTTTGGCAAAACTATTTCTAGCTGCAGTAGACACATGAATGAATTTAGCTGCAGTTCAGGTTGAGGCAGGGCCAAGTTTCCAGCTCTGTCAGGTGCTGTGGAGATGGATGAGGCACACACCTGTGAAAACACCAGGCACACTCCCCACCACCTTCCTCCTTCCTGCATGCTTTGGCTGCTTTGTGGAAGCTTTGCATTTACACATTTCCCTGCATCTCGAGGATGACATGTAAATGCCCTTCTAGAGAAAGGGTTTAAAATTCTTGTTCTGCCATATGTGCCAGGGAGAAGTCCCCACAAACATCTCAAACACAAAGTGAACCCCTGCACTCCCTTCCTCCTGACTTGGTCCCATTTCCTGGTTTCTCACAGTTCTCTCCTTTTTTTTTTTTTTTTCCTGCTCTTCTGTTTCCAAAAAGTCATTGCAAATAAAGTGACAGGACAAACAACTATGAGATTCCCACTAACCAGGGCGATGTGAAGTGACGTGTTTGGCTCTCAGCAGCGAAAGGCCCTTGATTTCAGGAAAGAATTGGATTACAAAGGCACGTTTTCCTTGCTCCAGTTTTATATCTAACCCAGAGCAGCACACAGAATGTGCCCTGACTCCTGCATCATGAGAAGCCCATTTGACTCGCTGGTCTGCTCTCTTCCTGCATGTAGTGCCAGGTCCTGGAGGTATCACCATTACAGACACGAGGGGATGGATGAATCCTGGTACAAGGAGCACTTTATATCCAAATATTGCACAACCTTTTCTGTTTTCTTAGCTTCGGTCTTAAGCACTGAAAAATCATATTCCTGCTTCCCGCTGCTTACACAATGCACTGGAAACTTTACTTTTATGTCTTGGGGAGGAGGAAGGAGGGGAGCAGGAATAACCAGAAAGGAAAGGAATGTGCCTGCTAAAGCCAGTCGTTACAGAGTGGCTAAACAGCCTTTCTTTAATCGCCATGGCTCCAGGGAATAAGGCAGCAGGCACATGTTTTTATAAGCAGAATTATGCATTAATGAAAATCCCAGGGCAGCCCTGTAAGAGCAGAGGCATTAGTGGCAGCTGGGACGCTGGCCAAATTCCAGTGAAGGTAACTTCATTGTGTTTCCTGCAGTTTCCCCGCTACTTCCATGAATGTGATCAATTGTTTCAGCTCCAAGTCGCTCCGCAGCATCCCTGGGATGTACAGTTCTCTGGGATAGCATTCCCACTTAAGGAATCTTTGCAGAATTTAAAAATAGGTCCTGTGAATGATGACAATGTCCTTTCTGGCAAACGAATTTGCAACAACAGCTTTGAGTCAAACAAGCTGCAGAAAACTTGCGTAAAAGTTCCAAGAGGAAAGAACAAAAAGTACACTGGAAACCTCGAGGCAGAAATACTGTGGAAGGCACTGCTTGGGCTGTTTGGAATTAGTTTAATTAATATCCTTCCAGGGACTTGAGCACGCATTGCTAAATTCAGTCTATGCCTTTTTCATTTCATAGGATTTGGATGAAGCCTTTGCAGAAGGGATTTTTCAGAGAAAAAGTCCCACTGTAAGAGGGCTTGGAATGGGGTTTTCCTCTGCTATGGCTACAGCTGGCCAGTGGCGACTCTTCCTCCAGGCTTCCAAATTTTTAAAGATACTCAAAGGGAGTGTCTTTATCCAATTTGGTTAAAACCAGGCACTGTCTAGGCTGTATCAAAGCAAACTGTGCTGAACATATGAAAAGCTTGGATGAGCTTTAAACACTTCAACTCACATTCAAAGGGCCTGGCAGGAGAAGAGCAAAACCACAGGGAGATGGGACAACAAACCTTAAGGCTGCAAGTCTGAGTTTCCTGCTGTCCCAGCAGAAACTTTTGGGAACGCTAATATTGAACTGCTGCTGTTTGCTCTCACCATTGCCAACACAATAATTAAAAATATACAGTGCTGGCTCTTTGAAAAGGGGCACAGAGCACCAGTTACAGTAAAATTCCAGCATCTGCTTCTCAAGCTGAATTAGGAGCAGAGCCAGCTGACCCTCTTTTTGTTGAATCTCCCTTTTGCTGACAGGACAGACCCCCAGATTTGAACAAAGCCTTAGCAGTTTAATTCTCTCCTGCAGTTTGGCTTTTACTGAGTTAAGGATTAATGCCTTCAACAACATGGAGAGCCAATATATGGAGTATGAAAATGGCACAGTGATGGTGGTGGCCTCTTACCATTCCTGTTGGATCCTAGAGATCCCTGTGAAAATTAACAGCTGCAACTGTGTGCTTGTGTATGTCTCCAGAGGGTTAAACAGCATGCAAAGTGCAGAGAGGGATGGAATCCCTCCTCTCTACCTGCCACTAGAATTGTCACCGCTTGTCACGAGAAGTGCCTTCCTTTTGGATGTCCCTCTGCGGGGAAGTTGGTTTCAATTATTGATAAAATACCTGAACCCCACCAGGTAGCCGTGGCTTTCAGAGGAGCCCACTGGCTGTGGGCAGTGTATGATCCCAGAGGGGGAGATGTTTCCCAGCCAGCCATCCCTGTGAAAGCCGGCTCGTCACTCAGTGTCCCGGCTGATTAAGCGAGCGGGGGCTGAGGGAGCAGCATGCAGTACTTAGCTAATTACACCGGCCCGGGCTTTTTGTCCTGCTACCGCTGGATCGCCTCAATTGATTCTTTCAGTCCCTAAACAGCTTTGTGGGCTGTATGCCTGGGCAGAATAAGGTCTTTTGTCATACTTTAATGAACAAAAATGTTTTAAATCCTCTCCTTCTCCCTCCACTCCAAGTAGCAGCAAGGGTAACCCTGGTACAAGGACAGCTGTATGTGGCTGAGCAGTGTCTGTCAACTGCTTTCTTGGATGGGATTGCAAATGCACTCCTCTCCCCCCATGAACATACTCCTCCTCCTAGGCTGTGGGAGTTTAAAAGCTTCCCAGCATCAGCTATCCAGTCTATCCAAGATATTTATTACCATCTCCATGGGCTGCTGGGGATTTAAGCCTTGAAGACTTCAAGAATAGAACTAAAAACATGTTAAATGTGTGAACATTCACCATGATAACACAGGTTCATGAGTAATTAGTTCCTGCATCTGAAGATCTGGGGGGGCGGGGGGATTAAAATTAAAATCCCCACTTCAGTTTAAAATTTTAATCTTTTACCTTCAGCATCCAACCACTAGTGATGTATTTTTTGGAGTTAAACTGAAAACACTTAATATTGTTTAAAACATGATTGGCAGCATCTCCCTGAAGTTCTCCACAAAATGTCTCCTAGTCAGTTAATCTAATAAACTTCCCCATATAATGAACACTTTCTCAGCATTGCCCAGAGCCATTAACCCTGGCACAGCCTCCCAAAGTACAAGTAGTAAAACACGGGTGTCAGGACCGAGCTATGAGCTGACCGCGTTGTGCTCTACGTGCCCATTCTCCAGAGCTGGTTATTTTTCAGCTGGCTGAGTTTTTTAGATGTGAATTAAAGTGATTAATAAATGAAAAGGCTCTTATCATCCATTCCTGTGCTCACAGCCCCTGAACAATTTTGCCCTGCCGCTTGCCAACGGAGCTGTAATAGCTCATAGCATCTGCTTCATCACTTCATGGGCAAAACTCTTCATGTGGGTAATAGGGGCAAACCCCGTTTCTTTTCCAGAGGAATGGACGTGGGGAAGGAGAGAACACCTTGGGACTAACAAGCAGTCGTTAACCCACCGTGATCAGAAAATAAAGGCGTGCTGCTCTTTTGAGGCTGCTGTTTACACTGAATGGGCTCCACGTCACGTTGGTCCCCTTTGAGCTGCAGTAAGTTGGTTCCAGTGCCAGCTTGGCGTGTCTGAAACGCTAATTGTCTTGTTTCCATTTCACACATCATCATCACAGTAACATTTCTGGAGCTGGGAGACGAATGCCACTTTGACTGTAAGGCAGACTGAAATGCAGCCAGAGAACCTGCAGGTTTAGTGCCACTTCAAATATGGCTTTTCCCTGGCTCCACAGAAAAATTAAGACTCTGGCAAAACTGCAACCCTATGCTTTGCTTTCCAAACTATTGCTTAAAACAAGGGCTTTTGCCTAAATGCTCACAATATGTTTAGGTGCCTGCTCGTACCTCACAGTGTCAGAGAAGCTTCTTTCACTGAGGAATTAGAGAAAAGAAATCAATGTGTTATAAAATCTAGTGATCTGGCATTGTCCAGCTCCATTACCTCAGCAGGAGGTTTAGGAGCTGGCCACAGTATTCAGTGTGTGCAGATGGTTCACTGGGTGCAGGGAACTAAAGCCATGGAGTACACAGAGCTCCCGAGTCCTTCCCTTGTGACAGAGCAATATCCCTCCAGTCATTAGTTTTGTACCTTAGGGACACATTATTCACTCCAGTGAAAGGAAAACACAGGCTGATTTCTCTGCTGAAATCCTGATGTCATTCCAGTAGGATAAGTGTGTTGATTTACATCAGCTAAAGCACTGGCCTCTAGAAATGATTGCTCCATGCATTATATTTGATGGATTTGATGAATGAGGGAGCTTTCTTGGGAATGATGGAGGAGACAAAATTGAACCAAGATTTAAGGAAAAGGTCACATGCTATTCAGCACCATATACATTTCTCTTCAGAACTCAAAGAAAAAGGCCATCATATTTTATTTCCTAAGGTCTGGCCACTCTGTCCTATGAAAGATCCCCTCTCCACAGCTCAGGCACAGCTCCCACTTCTCTTTCTCTCATCAATAGCTAATTCCAAATCCAGCTGTGGCCCGGGAAAGACAGGGGAGGTGTGAAGCAAGGCTGTATCAGGCAGGAGAGAGCTTATTTCCCCTGCTGCTGGGAGAGAAGCAGCTCAGATGAAAAATGCTGTCCTTTGATGCCATAGTGCAGATTTGGGATGTTGGCCAACTCCCCAGGGCTGTCCTTGGATGACTCTGCCGTCGTCTCTCCGTTTCTCCAGGCAGATAATAATGCTCATCCATCACACTTAAACAGCCAGAACCAAACTGAGCTGGTAATATACATGATGTTGATCCAAATCCTCAGCCTAAAAGCTGTGCTCTGTCCCACAGCAGGTTTCACAGGTGCTGTAATTCCTGGGGAGGGTTCAGCAGTGTTTTGCATCACACTCTCTATAAATCACAGGTTACTGAAAAAACACCCTTTGCTGCTGCAGGCGCTGTACAAAGCCATTGTTAAAGACAGAAAGTTTGTCGTGGCAGAGTTGAAAATTTTATTTCACCCTCAACAGCCTCAGCTGAGGCTCTTCTGGCCTCGAAACAAAAGTGAGGCAAAGAGGGCACAAGGGGGGACCAGAAGTGAAAACTGATTGTGAGCAGCAGCTCCTTGGTCCTCTCGCAGGGCCTCTTCTCTGGAACCACACAGCTTTCCTCACTGCTCAGGAATTGAAGTGCCCCAAGCCACAGCAGAAAGGATCAGGCCTGTAAGCTGGTTTCACTTTTGTTATTTGTTCCTAATGTCCCGTCTGTTCCCACACAGGTTTTGGAGTATCGATCACCCCACAGCACAAGCTTCCAATGAACAATGGATCTGTGGTTAATGAGTCCCAGTAACTCCACTCACCTCACTCGAGCCCTTGGGGTGAGAAAGTTAAGTGCTCCTGTACCAGCTCAAGTGACTGCTCACCATTTCCTCAATATTTCATCTCTTTGTGTTGTGTAGTTTGCCTTCTGCTGAGCTAATGTTTGTTTTTCCAGAGGGCAGTTATTGTGGTAAACTGATATCAGACCAGCAGTGTGGGAAGTGAGATTTCACCTCCTGTACTTCAGTGCTTCATGCAGGAAGGCAAAAGAGAGCCAATCAAAGAGCTTTCTTTGTCCTTAAGAAGGATGACACCTTGCTGCCAGTGCAGTGGTGATGGTCACTCCTTGATGCTCACTGAGTCTCTCTCACCAGTGATTTTCCCTGATTTAGATCCTATGATTTTTTTTCCCAATGGAGAAGATATCGCATTCCCCTCATTTCAGTGTGAGAGCACCTTGGGCACATCAGCATCTTCTGCTGTTATCTAGGTATTGGCACACCAAGATCTCTGGGAACATGATCCTTTTCTGTTTGGTTGTCTTAAATCACACCCTTAAGCATGTTTTAGTTTACTCACATAAGTCATATTACAGAAAATAATGGGATTTCCCAGCTGAGAACACACTGGGCCCCATTTGTGTGTTTGTAGACCTCTGCCATCCAAAACTGTGGAACAAAAATGTCCTTCAAATTTTGCAGTTGCGAGTAATGGTTGTTTCTGGTTAATATAACTCTCTAAGAATCGCTTCTATTCTAATCTTGCTGACTAATCTCTCTTCTCCCAAAGTTTTAATCTTACTTAAGGAATAAATGTGTGATATTGTGCTAGAAAAGCCAGTCAACTGCTCAGGCTCTAGCTGGGAAGCAATGTGAGTTCCCCTTTGTACAAGCTCTTCTCAAACGTGATTGTTTCCCCAGTGTCAAATTCCATGGATTTTAGCAGCTGAATGGGTACAAAATTTGACATGGTCAGAAACGTGTGCTTATAAAAACTTATTACCACTGAATAGCTGGTGCATTCTTGGTGCACTCATGTGCAAACTGCACTTGGAGGGAGCTGGCTGGCAGCACCTCTGGGCCTCATTAGCACACACACGCACACATCCCAAGCAGCGTGCCCGCCGTTCCCATGTTCCATGGGGAGGAGATGCATGAGGCCAGCGTGGAGCCAGCCAGCACCCCGCTGTCCTCAGCTAACCCTGGAGCTGGCTGAGGTGGTTCAGCACCACAACTCGGCCAAGGCAAGCCCTGGGACAGAGGCAGCTCTTGAGGGCGAGAACTCACGTGCTGGGAATTACAGCCCTCGCAACACTGAGCGGAGAACAAGGTTGGGCAGAAACACCAGGTCCTGTGACCTTCCAGCTGACACTGCTGGGGGCTGCTCGAGGGTTGTGCTGGGCACCAGCACACAGGTGGCTCCCACCTCTGTGCCGTGCTCCACCAGGATGATAAAATCCAGCAAGGTGTAGTCAGATGGCAAACGCAAAGTGCACGGCACAGCCAGAGACTGAACTAAGTGGCTGAGGTTCAGGGAGTGCAAAACTGGGCAAAAAATGGCAAAACACATGAGAAAGTGTCAGTTGTCCAGCCTTGGGTCTCAGCCGTGGGTGAGCTACAGGCCTGTTTGGATGCCTGTGTCACTGTAACCAACCCTATGGCACCAACACAAATGGGGCCCACATGGGTTAACCTGTCGTAGAATCACAGAGTGGTTTGGGTTGGAAAGGACCAGAAAGATCACGTAGTTCCAACCCCCTGCCATGGGCAGGGACATTTTCTGCTGGACCAGGTTGCTCAAGGCCCCATCCAACCTGGCCTTGGACTCTCCCAGGGATGCCCAAAGCCAAGGGCTCACACTGCACACACAACTGGATCAGTGTGCATACACCAGCTTTAAGAAAAGCTGCTTCACTCTCACAAGCTGCTCCACTGACAAGGCCTTACACTACCAAACCCTCTTTCCCTGGATTAGTGCTACCCCTAGATTTAGAGACAAATCTCACAAGTTATTTAGAAGAGTTGAAATAACGAGGTTTTGGCAGCCAGGGCTGTGGGGGAAGGTTAAGCACTAATGCTGAGCACACAGTGCCTCCTTCCTGGCCTTATCCAGTTCCTCACAAGCTTCTGCTTGGAGTGGAGCTTTTTAGCTCAGGCAGAGGGAACTCTGGTCCTCCTGCCAGACCAGGGGGTGATGGTCATCATAGGACCTCTTTCCCTGTCTCTCTCCACTGCAGCATTCACAAGCAAAGGGCCACAGTATCCTCTCTGGGTGGAAAGACACCATGGGTGAGAGATTCTGGACATGAATAAATAAGAGCAGTTGCCAACAAGGAACTTGAGGGAGAAAAGCCAGATTTTTTTTAATGAGTATTCAAATAAGGACCATGGGAACTTTCCTGGACACTGAGTGTTCCTGCAAATCCAGTTCTCATCTACTTGGCTTTAAAGACTGCTCATGAACTTTTCTAATGCCTGTGTGACTTGGGAGATTAAGTCCAATTGGTGTCATGTTAGTAGTGGACACATTTCCCAATACCCACTGATTCTGATAAGATATTCATTGCAAAGAAAACACCCCAAAGGTCACTATTTTTAAAACAAAAAGTTGCCATTTTCAGTTTGAATTCAAAATTTCATTATCTGATTTGATTTTAGTAGTTGAAGTTATCTCTAGGAATTGTCAAAACTAAAAATGTTATTGAAAGAAACCATCTGAATCAAGTGCAAATATTTTTTTTAACATCCCAAATATTTTTTTTAACAGTCAGTGACCTGAAAATCCATGTTTCACTCAGCGCCAGTTACCAATAATAATAAAGAAAGCAAAATATTTTTCTAGATTAGAAATATGAAATGCACAGGCATAATATCCAGTGATATCATCACATCCATTCCTTCATGTAAAGTCTACCTCACCACCTTAATTTTCCTAGGAGCTTTGCACTATTAAGCAAAGGTCTTAAAGGGGGATTCTGCCAAGGCTCAGCTCTATTTCACTAGAAGACAAAAGGCCAAAATAAGCCCCAAAGATAATAAGGAATGTCATTCATAGGTGGGATGAAGGCTAAATTGCTCCACAGGCAAGCAGAGCTTTAGTTTGAAAGACAAGAGCAGGGTGTCATTATTTCACTCTCGTGTGATTCTGAGTGGCAGGAACAAGGCTGCTTCCACATGCAGGTGAGGTGCAGTAAAGGGTGCTGATCCCTAAAAGGCAGCAAAGAAGGAATCATTTAAAAGACTGAAACTTTTAACTTGGACATTTTAAAATCAGAATACATCAGTTTGGGTTTAGGTGATTATTTTCATTTCAAAGTTCACCTGCGTGGATTTTACAGGCTCAAACAAAACTTGTCAGTTCAACACAAGCCACTCATATTCTTTCTATTCTGTTTGTCTTGCCACAGTTTTTGTTCAGGGTTCACAAGAACTGATCTCTTTATACAGGCCACCTAACCAAAAATGTTACATAGCTTTACATTCTTTAAACTTTCCATGTATTAAAATTAGTATTCATGGCATGGTCAATATGCTGTGAGTAAATAAAACGTGAAAATGCAAATGAACAGCCAAACTCCTGACCCTGCCTGCTCCAAATGCCCATCTCCTCCTCTACTCCCCCAAGCCAGCAACACATATATATCCATATATAACAGAAATAACACATATATATCCAGATATACAGAAAGACAAAAGGAATTTCCAAGTCCCCAGGCCAACAAAATTCTTCCCCTGTTCTCCCCCTGACCCGGGTCTTTGGGTTTCCAGTGTTTTTCTTCCTGGCTGCTGTTGGTTTTGGCAAGAGCAGTAATACCACTAAGAACTCACAGACCCTCTGTTCTATTCCAAAACCGATTTAGCTAACTCAAACCATGAAAAAAACCCCTCACCTCCTTATCAGCTGGAATTTCCACTAGTGCCCGAGGGACAGAGGAAACCACGGAGCACACTACGACCCAGCAGGAAATATTTCTGACCATGATTAATGCTTCCTTTAGCAGTGGAACAGAATCTTTGCAGATCTTTGGGGATCCTTGGAAGAGTTCCATTTACTACTCTCCAGGCCATATTTTGCTGTGAAAACCTTATTACACAACAGAAGCATTAACAGATTGAGAGTAAAATAAGAAAAGATGTATTATCCTAAAGATTTGGAGAGCAGGGAGGGAAAAAGTTAAGAAAGGCACACAGGGTTTTCCTTTCACTCCGTGTGATTATGTTGTGATAATGCCCGTTACAGACCTGTCCATCACTCGTGGGCTCAGGTCAGAGGAGCTCTCTGACCCGACCAGCTGGGTGACACAAGCCAAACAATGACAAATTCAGCCTCAGTTGCTCTTGCCAGAAGGATCTCAGGGTTGCCTGTTGAGCAGCTATGAGACAACCACACTCTCTTTTTGTCCATCCTCTTTTTTTTTTTTTTTTTCTTGGCTAGGGAATTTCCAGGGATAGCTACAGAGCTCGGAAAGGCACAGTCTCTCACATGCAGAAAGGTGTCTTTCTTTGGCATTCCTTCCCACCTTTTAGAAGGTGTACTCATTCATACCTTGAACTGCTTTGTTAAGAAGTACTTTAAAGCCCTGCTCTGGCACAGTAAACCTGCCCTGCAAGGTTTCTGGGTAGAAGCATCCCACAGCAGCAGGGGAGCCTTGCAACACCAGCCCTCAGATCCCATTGCCACTGGAGACATTTGTGCCCTTTCGGTCACTGGGCAATGCCATGGCCACAGGCATCATGGAAGGTGATGTTTTTATTGGAAATGACAGGATACTACCACCATTTTCAACTGGCTGAAACAGAGGCAGACTCACTCTGGAGTGCTGAAGACTCAGCAGTTAACAAAAGACTTTTGACTGAGGATTCTGCTTGGTCTACAACTGGTCACCAAAAATACAAGGGCAGACTACAACCCCCTGTGAATTACAGAGAGGGCTTAAACCCAAGGTGACTCAGGAAAAATTAAGATGGTAAGCAATTTATCCCAAACAGAATTTGGCTTGTGCCATGACATTTTTTTCCCTATGCCACCGACTGAGCTTCTATAATATCTCATCCCCAAAGCCAGAACGTCTCCCAGAGCAGCACTATCACACCCTCCCCCCCAGACCCTGATGGGTCAGTGATTCAGCACTGACTCAGCGGGAGCAGGGCCATGGACTGAACCACTTGGTGTCATTTCTCATTGCCTTTCAACGTCTCCCGTCCAAGGGGTGACACAGTCCAACCTGTTAAGCTAACGAGAGCTGACAAGATCCCAGCCTGAGAAGAATACAACATACAGAACAATAGATGCTCAGCCTGGTTCTCTTCAGCTCCAGGCAGCACAGGAACCTTTTGTTTTAGCAGCTGATGAGACACACACAAGGAGTTGCAGAGAGTCACTCAAGCGTGCTTACTTTTGTTTCTGCTCACTCCTTTCTCCAGCTTCCACTGGTGAGCCCGTGGCTCACTCTCCATCAATCTCCATCAAACACTGATACAAGCCATAAAAAGCCCATGTCCCTGGTAGGCAGGGAAAGCTCAACACAGTTCTTTACTAACATCCAGTGCCTGACTAAGTAACAGCCAGCCTTCAGGGAAGCACAGATTAAGGTCCTCCCTGCATATTTTTCTGTATAGCACCAGTCTCTTAGAAAACTTGGCTGTTCTCTGTACAGGTTTCTCAGCCCAGACCGTAGAGAGCACAGTCTCCCCACAGCCTTGCTGCCCTTCAACACTGACCATGGGGAAAGAGGGACTGAAGCACCGGCAGTTCTCATGTCTGAGGTTTTCCAGGTGAAGACACAGGTGCTGCTGGTAGCTCTCATGTTGTTACATCAGAGACAGACTCGGGAAGAAGTGCAAGTACTCCTTTTCCCAAAGTAGAAGGAACTGCTAACCAATTGGAAATCCCAAGTTTTCCTGCTGGGAAGGTGTGTTGCTGAGGGTGGCCCCCCGTAGAACAGCACAGAGGACTGTGTGGGGCCCTGGGCCAAACACAACTGCCACTGACTAGAGCAAGAGTGGGGAGAGGGCTCAGGCTGGAAAAAGGGGCTGCTTTGCACTTCTGGGCAAGGATAGGCAGGGAGTCCCTCCCTCCTGTGTTTGTGGCTGTGTTTTTGGGCTGACAAAAAGGGTAAGTTGCCCCTGATGAAGCTGTGATGGAAAACTAATCGTCTCCAACAATAGCCCAGTGCTAAGAAACATCCATGGGTCTGGGCAGGAGAGAAAGCAAAGACCCTTTCCAAGGGCATTTGTTTCTCCATCAGTCTTTTGTGGTGTCTCTCTCTCTCACCCACCTCCTTCCCTGCTTGGTTATTCCAGCAGTGGTTTGCACAGGCTGTTTGCAGAGACAGAACAACAACAGAGGTCTGCTTGGACAGCCAGCAGAAACCTCTTAGCTTGAGATCAGAAATGTGCAGAATCCCCAAAGAACAAAAATGTTTGAACTTGCCTCCCCAAAAGTGTTGTATTCATTGACTTGCAAGCAGGGGGAGCAGCCGTAGCAATTTAACCTAGGGAAGAGTGCCAACAACTTATTTAATTGCAGAGTTTGTGCCAACAACCCCACAATACAACTATTAATACAAGTCTGCAGTACAAGACTAATTCTGCTAACCTTTTGCTGTTGCCTTATAGTCAGGTCAGCGGCTGCATCCCTTCTGTGCTGACACTATTCAACAAACACTGGCAACTGCTTTTAAGCCAACAAGAAATGGAGCAGGGCAGGAGGGAGGGAAGTGTGGGACCATAGAGTAAATGAAGATTCCCCCCCCCGACCCCACCCCTCTCTGTCCAAATGTTTCACATTTCTTTCTCCATGTCATGCCTCTCTCTTGAAACTGGAAATGTGTCCTGCCATGTATTTGCTCCTGGAAAACAGCCAGATCTTTGGTCTGAATTCCATCAGCTCATTTCCCAGTTTCTATGAGACTGCATTTGAGAAATGTGGGTCTCTCTCCGTCCGTTGGCAAGGCTGATCATCAATCATGTATGAAAACATGAGGTCTGACATTGGGGACCAATCCACTTTTGTAAATGAAGCATTCCTTTAAAGAATACATATTTTTACAGAAAAATAAAAAAATTAGAAGTAATGGATCCAGCACTACTGCAAGTTTTCAAGGGCACGATTATCCCAGCGATTACGTCCCATTGTAAACAGCTTAAAAGCCAACATGAAAAAATGCATAAACCCCAAGCAACATCATTGTTGTATGAGGTAGTAAATTCCCTGGTGCAGTTGCAGACTCATTCTTGCTTCACTCTTCACCCATTCCCACATTTGGGGTTTTACACTCACATCTTGTGACTGCATCACAACTATAAGTTCCAGCCACCTGGGAGCACATTTTTTTATTACACTTATAAATAGCATAAAAGGGTTGTAGCTTTTAACTGTGTCCTGCTGGCACTGCCACGATAGAAAAAATAAATAGTGCTTGCAAGCTGATGGAAAACCAGGAAAATACTTCCCTATGGCTACAGTGGACACTTTCTCAGGAAAGTGTCTCTCAGGTGTTGGGAAATTTTCTATCCCTGCTGATGCTACAAAGCAATTCCCAGAAAACTTCAGCTCACAAATTGTAGCTCTGCACGTCAAGCCGTGCCCAGGCAAGGACCCGCTCCTGACAGTGGCTGTTAAAGCCGGTATCTCTTGGATCTCTGCTGGCTGGGGCTGCAAACACCGGAAGGGCGGATATGGGCGGGACAGGGGTGCTTACAGCATCACTGCAGAATGTGTGATGTGACAGAAGCCCGGTCCAACACCGAGCTGGGGCATTTATCAGCCAAACTCCTCATTCAGCCCTGCATCGGAAAATCCCCATTCTTGAGGGAGAATAGGGAATGGCTTTCAGGCTGGCAGATTATCTGGAGAGGTCTGTGGGAACTGCAAAACACTGCACCTGCCTGAAAAATGGCACCAGCTCAGCACAAGACGTTTCCAGAGGGGAAAGTTAATATATGGGAGGAATGCACATAAATCCTGTTATTTCTTAATGGGATTTGGGAGCTTATTTCTCACCCCGTGCTTTGAAATATATCCCACAGCCTATTTCTATTAATGAATTTAAGCACAGTGATTTTCTTATCAGCAGGAATCATTCTTCACTGGGGTTTGATTTTTTTCTGGTGGGATTTTTTAATGCAAGTGTGAAAAATTAATATTATGCTTGAATACCAGATAGGATGTTAACAAGCTGTGTCCTGGATAAGCTGCTCTTGTTCTGTTCCTGTTGTCCTTTTCCTAATTTCAGTTGACCAGGAAACCTGGAATCAATAATTTGTTGGTTTTTTTTTTTAAGATTTAAGTAGTGTCTGGCTGAAAACAGGAAGACCAGAAGTCTATTTCCAGTTCAGCCCTGAGAATGAGCTGACACAAACCTTCTCTTACTTAAAACAAACAACACTTGGGAAGAGGTTTTCTCCACCCCTCAGGTGTACTCCGTTGGGACTGATGGGTGCCAACATCTTTCAGTGTTTCCTGACACTGTCCTTGGATGCTCTCTGCTGCCACCGGATGGGGATCCACTCAAGGCTTTGGAAGCACACAAATGAGCGACAGAGATTTTGTGCTTTACCTGTCTATTTTCAAATGCCTCTGGACTTTGTTTCTCTGACTACTAA
The DNA here is from genome assembly GCF_036250125.1 of Pseudopipra pipra. Taxonomy (NCBI): domain Eukaryota; kingdom Metazoa; phylum Chordata; class Aves; order Passeriformes; family Pipridae; genus Pseudopipra; species Pseudopipra pipra. The sequence goes on from NC_087552.1 coordinate 1,713,744, forward strand.
TGTTTGTTGGAAAGCAAATTACAGTTCCTCTCATTTTCACTTTCAAAGATCCCTCCCAAATGTGAGTAGTTCACAGAATATTCTGAGTTGGGGGGATCCACAGGGGTCATCGAGTCCGACTCCTGGCTCTGCACAGGACAACACAACAATCCCATCATGTCCCTGAGAGTGTTGTCCAAACACTATTTGAATTCTGACAGGTTTGGGGCCATGACCACTGCCCTGGGGAGCCTGTTCAGTGCCCGACCACCCTCTGGGGGAAGAGCCTTTTGCTAATGTCCAACTGAACCCTGCCCTGACACTGGGGAAGTCCTGTCACTGGTCAAATAGTTCCTGCATAATAGATCCATACTGGATTCATGCTCCACAATTTTGAGCTCCATCACCAGATCCTGAAGGCAAACACCAATGAAATTTGAGATGGGATCACCTCGGCTCCAGCTCTATTACTGATGATGGGTTTTCTTCTGGCCTTGGGCTTCCAAGAAGCATGGGAAAGGTGGAATTTCACAAGCAATCATCTATTCTGCACAAACACTGATTTAAAGAGTAAGTTCCCTGAGTCTCATTTTAGGATCAGTGTAAACCTGAACTCTGGTTATACCTGCTACAGCCAAGCAAACAAGGGTACATGGCATTTTTCTATCTAATCTTTCATGTAAGCTAAAGCCAGAGCAGGATTTATGAAGGCTCCATTTCCTGACCCTAAGGATTACACGTTGTGTTTAATCACACAGGATTCCTCTCTGTCCAGATATTTCTTCTCTTACACCTTTTTATGACTTTGAAGGACATGACACTGTAACTCCTGTGGCTGCAATGCAGTGGTGAAGACCTGACCTTTCAGGTGGATTTGGGACCAAACTTCACAGCTGGGGTTGATCTCTGGTAAGGAGGACACTGCTGCGTGACTGGTCAGCTGGAGACTGGCCCCTCTCCCCACCCCTTCTCAGCACAGAGGGATGATTTTTTTCACCCTTTCCTTCCACGTGCACTTTCGTAAAAGCATCACAGAGTTGCCTGTGCACCTTGGGACTCACCCCTGCTGATCTGCGTTAGGAAGGACAAGCAAGATATTCCCTGTAGCCGGGCTCATTGTGATCCAGCCCAGCCTAGCCCAGCCAGCACTGCCCCTTCAGCTGTCTGAGAGCTGCCCCTGACCCTGCTGGGGCAGCAGCAGTGCCCAGCACGGCCCTGCTCACGTCAGGCAGGCGGTTTGTCCGCGGTTGCTAATTCAGTGCTGTGGAAGGGAACAGAAGTCTTTTTGTGCCGGGGAACGCTCGGCAGCCTAATGGAGGGGCTGACAATAGAAGCCTTTTCATCCAGCAACTCCCTGGCTTTAAGAGAAGGTAGGCGATCCTGTCCCTTGTGCTGGGATCAGCAGTCTTTGGAGAGGCCCTAAGCTGAGCCCTGAGAAACCAGAAGAGTGGTGAGGAACTGCCTCTGCTTTCTGAAGCAATTACAGTGCCAGTTCCCTGTCTGCAGCATCCAGATTCCCACGTTGTCTGGGATCAGGCATCTGCCTCTAAGCTGATGTAGTTAAATAGTAAGAGATCAGCACTCAGGCTATTCTTATAGACTATTCTTATTCTGTTCTTCCACAAAACCCCAGCATTTCTAAGGCCACAGCGTCCACATCTCTGGCCCTAAATGCATAGCCAGGGCAGAGATTGCTCTGCAAGAAGGCGTGAGCATAACAATGGCTTTGAAAGGGAAACTTTCACCAGCCCACTCCAAGGATATGGGAGGATAAAGAGTGAAAAGGGGTGGTTCTTTTAAACATTAACAACACAGAGGCCCCAAGCTATTCTTCAGCAGTGGGGAGAAAAATAAAGTCCATACTGACAAGAACAAGGGTGGAAATGTTCAAAGAAAAAAAAAAAAAACTAAAAAAAATAATAAGAGGAGAAGTCACCAGTTTCATGGTCACCAGTTTCTGGCTCAGTTTCATGTCCTCATGTCCAAGCCAACAAGTCTCTCATTACTCTGCCAGCTCCAGAGAAGCCTCTCTGACGTGAGCACTGGCCGTGGTTTTTGTGCCTGCAGCCCTACAAAAAGGGTAACAGTTCCTAAACTGCCATTTGTCATACCAAGGGATACAGGGAACAGGTGCAAAGAAACTTTGCCTGTTAGTGCATAAGATAATTTAATTTTGTCTGTGGGGACTCAGGGCATTCAAGTGGAGAAATCAATGGGCTCCTGGTACTGGGAGAACACTGATTCCCAGTGTTTTGGTCAGGGACAGGGCCAAGCGTCTGTGGATCACCTGGGTACAGAAGGGCCTTTTGGGTTTTGTGTTGTCGAGAATGGAGGAACAATTCTCACTGTGTGTCAGTAAGTGCTCTGTGAGCTCCCTCAAGTGAGGTGAACAAGACATCATAACCAAAAAGAGAAGTAGCACAGGCATGGGAGGCTTGTGGAAGGATTCAGCTCCTGCAAGCACTGACTGCTCTTCATTGCAGCAGAGGTTGGATCAGGCTCCTGACAAGGTTTAAACACCTCATGAGAATTCCAGATTCTTTCTCAGGCTCTGTCCCAAACTGTTCCCATTATTATTAAACTTTTATTGCTTCCTACATCCCTGCTGAGAGGTAAACCTCAGAGTTTGGCACGAGGTCCCTGTAAATGCCCTGCCCTTTTGAGTGAAGGGAACCCATGAACTCCAGCACAGCATGTGCGAAGTGTTCCCACACAGCCATTGTCCCAGAGAGAGAACGCTTCGGATGCTTTAATTCCTAGACAAGAGAAACAGCTCCTTTGTTAGCATTGTCAACATGGAGCTCAAAATAAAAGGGCATTTCAGAGGCCTCTACAACAGCTAGAACTATTCCAAAGGTTGGTGTGTAGCAAGGAGAAACAGACTACAGAAATACCTCACCTGGCTCCAAAATAGTTGAGATCGATTAGCATGAATTGCCTGAAGTTAAAAAATGTTAGAGAAAATTGAGGGGGCATGAACAGTTCTGTTACATTTTTGTCTTTACTGCCTAGAATGGTCAGGGGTTTTGTTTTTGCAATACTGATCTTACAGCCCAGGGTGAGCCAAAAAAGTAATTTTTGAAACAGAGATCTAGGCTTGCTTCTGGATATTATCATGGGTTTGAGGCCCCAGCAAATTGGACTCTAATTAAACACTCGGTATCACCTGCAATCACTTTTGCATTTCTCATGGAAGTTCCAGTTCCAGGTGAAGAAACTGCTTGTTTAATGAGATTTCCACTGTGAGCAAATCTCTTCCATTCCTTCCCTTCTGGTACCACCCCTTTTCTCTCTTTATCTTCCCATATCCTTGGAGTGGGCTGGTGAAGGTTTCCCTTTCAAAGCCATTGTTATGCTCATGCCTTCTTGCAGAGCAATCTCTGCCCTGGTTATTCATTTAGGGTCAGAGATGTGGATGCTGTGGCCTTAGAACCGAATGTTGGGAGGATTCCACCAAGCTTATTTCTGAGGCTCCCTGACAAACCTGTGCTTAGGTGGCAGACCAGGAACACCACACAGGATCCTAAAGCACTGTAGCCCAAAGGCAGCTCCAGGAGACAAAGGAAATTTTGAAAGGAAAGGAAACTTCCTTATGTTCCCATAATGTTCCCAAGATGGCTCAGTCCTGCTCCAGGACAGTCAACCCCCTGAGCTCCTATTTTGCTGACACATTGTCAGCATTTCCAAATTTCTTTTCATTGAAAATCAGTATGTTCTTTTAAATGTCCTGTACAGCCAGAACCATAACATATTATAATTCTACAGCTTCACATGATGAGTTGTTACAGTCAGTCCAGAAACAAGACAGAAAAAATTTGACAAGAGGGAATGTCAAAGCACCTTCCTACATGGAGGAGGGAAACTATGGGTTGGATGTTATAAATTTATGGTCTGCTCTCACCTCCAGCAAAATAAATTAGGAAGAGACCTGCATTAAGGACTTACCTGCCACGGAACTGTTTCAATATAGGTTTGTCTTTCCACGGGGATGGAAAAAAGAAGAGCATGAGCATAAAAAGGTCGTGTGTTTTAAACACTGGAATTCACATCAGCTGCACAACCAACATTTCTGACAAGTTGAGTTAGGCTGGGCTGCATGATGTGCTGAGCACCATGGCTGAGCCAGCAAAGCTTCACTAGTGTGTTGAACTGGGAGTTTGCCCCTCTGTGCACTCAATCACATCCCCCCCCAAAAAAAAAATCAGCCTGTCCTGTCACACAGGGCACAGCAATATGTCTGTATAGCAAAGGGAATTGGACTGAAAGGCAGGAAACAACTTGTTCTGATTTTGAAGGCAGTGCTAAAAAAAATATACACTAAAAAGTTAAAGCTTTGGTAGTTGGATCTCTGAACCAGCACTTTCTACCAGCTGAGAGCACAGGTCTGGCTTTTGCACTTACACTCCCAAATGTTGCTTCTCTTGCTTTTGGGTAAATTCTTGGCATGTTATTGATGGAAAAATGTGCCTTTCCAAAAAACTGTACAGGGCTGTGAGAACTAGTTTTTGGCATGTGGGCCTTTTGTAAATTCACTCCTTCATTTTGAACTTCCATCACAGCCTTTGGTCTGAAGATGAGACACAATACTCGTGGATCCCAAATGAGCAGCAGTTCCAGATGGCTAGAAAGAACTATTGTATTCAAAGAGATCTGTTATCTGTCTGCTATTCGATAACAATACATCAGTGTTACTTTGTTTTAAGTCGTGTTGGAAGCTTTCACGGGCACCAGTTTAGTTATTTGCTGAAATGTGCAATTTTCTTTACACTGAGGCCATTTAACACCACTCTGTCAATGCAAACAGACAGTTAAGTGGACATAAACATAATGTATTTGCAAACAGAATGGGGAACTGAAACAGAAATAAAGCTCCTTAAGTGTGAAAAATCAGAAATTAAAACCTGACATCCACATTTTCTGATATTTACATGTAATGTTATATAGAACTGTTAGTGGATCATCCCCAGTGTGTGCCTGCATGAGCAGTGTGATCTTCAGTGGCTCCTTTCAACCCAAAACATTCTATGATTCTCTAAGCAGTCTTGTACAGAATTTAACCTGTAACATAATTCAGTCTATCTTTTCCCCACAGTTCCTCATTACTTCCCAGTACAATCAGGTGAAGAATACTGAATTAGCTAAATGACTAATATGCAATTAACTCTGAAGAGCTCATAGTGAATTCAAGCACAAGAGGAATTTCTCAGCTGAAACTGGAAACCAGGAAACTGGAGCTGCCTGAATTCCAGAGAGCACAGCTTTCACATGCAGCCATTCTCCAGCTCTGCATCACCCATGCATGAATGAAACACTGAAATGTTGACACTGATAGCACAAACCAAGCAGGGGCTACAAGGAAAAAAAAAAAAAAAGGAAAACCCAACCAAAAAAACCCTCAGCCCATTTTTATAGTGTTGTTTCAGGGAAGGCAGGCACAAGTCATACAGCTCCCAGTGGCACTGTGCACACTCCAGGCATGTTTGACATTAAGGGGCCTGGTTGTTGTGGAAACCAAATCCCATAGATTAATTAATGTTCAGCAGCCAGAGCCATCTCTCGTCCTCTCCAACTCCCTGCCCCCAATTAAAAAAAAAAAGGGGGAGGGATGGTGGTGCTTTTTACATCACAGAGGAATGTCTAAACAAAAAGAAAGTCTTTCCTCACAACTGCAGGACACTACCAGTAACAGTGAACAGCCTGTTTTAGTCCTTCATGTTTATAAAATGAAAATTATAACACCATTTTGCTGCCTGTGGCTATACCAAACTCTCTCCAAGAAGGCCCTGCAAAAAAGATATTAAGTGAAATTTCTAAAATCCCCTTATGATGAAAGGACTTTTATGGAAGTCCCCTGTTTTTACTTTTGACATGTAAATGCACTAATCACAACTAATTTATTTCAGTGACTGACAGCTCTTCATGGGACTGTGTTTGCACAGGGAGTTGCAATTGGATTTGAAACTAGAAAGCACCACACAGACACCACAAGAAAAATATGTTTATGACCCACTGGAGGCAATATTTCAGAGTTACCTAAATCCTATTTTCAGAACAGTTTAAGGGCCACAGGTCAAACAGATTTTAGATGTTCCTAGGTTTGATTTGAGGCTTTTGAAAATCCGTTGTCTTCAGCATCTGCATCTTGAGGTACCTGGGCACTGAATCAGACCACTTCTGATGACATTGAGGAATTCCTTCTCCCATTTTTTTCCCCCTCAGAATATCCTTGTGAGCTATGCTACCAGTTGCCTGTTGGCAATACTCAATCATTAAATAATAAAAATCTTGAAGGTGTACCATACTTAATAGATATTTAGTAAGTAGAGAGTTATGTGGTGTGAGCAAAGCATTAAGAGAGCACAATACATGCACTTACCCGATAGGTGCAAGTATTTACAATCCTCTTTCACGGGTACACTTTTAATTAGCCAACATGTGATGTAAAACACTCACTTTCTTCTCACTTCAGGAGCGGGGGGGGGATGGATTACTGACCGTGACTTCATGACACAAGTTCACCTCATAAGAGTCCCCTACTCCCTCCCATTCATAGCAGTGAAATAAATACAGGCAATTTCTGCAAGCCGAGATACTTCCCGTGGGACAAAACCTGCTATTGGGTAGTTAAACAACACTGAGAGCTCTCCTGTGTTTCTCAAACGTGCAGCTCCTGAGCAAACCTGCTGGCTTGAATAGGTGCTCAACACTTGTAAAAACCAAGCCAAATACAGCATGAAACATAACGTTTCAGTGTTAACTTTTACAGCTCTTGCCCTGTAAGTCGGGCACCGCTCTTAAGATGGAAAATTCCCCACATGGAAAATCAGAAGGGTACCTTTGAGATGATTAATGGCTCGCCGTGCTCCAGCCCTCCTTTCAGCGTGAATCCCCATGGAGCGCCTCCGTGCAGCAGCGCCTCCAGGTAGATGTATCTTCCTTTGTGGGTAATGCTGCACTCTGAAGGTGAGATGCTGGTGTTAATATTGTCTAACATCCTCATCTGTCCTCATCACATACTCAGGCAAACGCAAAAACCCACTCAGGCAAGCACAGAACGACCGAGCTGCGAATTAAGCTCCCCAGAAGCCCCGCCACGAGTCATCCCTGAATGCATGAAACGAGAGCAGTCTGAGATGGAAAGTTTTTCTTCAGAGCTGGAGTCCAAGGTGATGGGCTAAAAACATTCCCATGCACATTGCAGCACGCTGCTTCTCCCTCAGGATCGCGGCGTTTTACTGCCGCTTCGGCACCGTGCTTTCCCCTTTGCCAGGTACTCGGGGCATGACAGCCTTGTAAAGATTTCTCTTCCTGTCTCCAGTAGATCAAACTTGTGCTTTTAAGGATGTGGGCAAAAAAAAAAAAAAAAAAAAGGAAAGAAAAAAAAAGACCAAAAAAAAAGTTTATAGATTTAAAAGCCCCTGGGCAGCAAATTGCCAAAATCCAAACGAATGCTTCATTTGTGATTGATTATCAGTCTTTTCTTCCTTTCTGCCTGCGATTTACCATTACAATGGCCTTTTTGCCTCAGCCCACTGCACTAAAAGAATGGAAGCGTCTTCTCCCTCTCGAGCTCTCAGTTACTCTGTTCGCTTACTTCACAATTTTCTGACTTGTCAAAAAGAAAAAAAAAAAAAACCAGGCTGGGGGAGGAGGAGAGAGAAAAGCCCATTCCTAAAACCCTTTAGCGGGGTTTAAAATGTGAAATAATTCCATACTTATTGGGTTAAAAAGGGGGGGGAAGGCTATCAGGAAAGCTGGAGAAGCAGGTGGAATGAATCCTTTGGGAAAAACATTAGGATGAAAACTGAACTCTTTTCATTTTCGGTGCTCTCCCTGATGAGCTGCCAGAGCTGCAGCAGCTACTGCTGCTCTGAGGGAGGGTGAGGAAGTGAGAGGGAGAGAGAGAGAGAGAGAGAGAGAGGTGGATTAAGGCAAGTAAGGCAGTGCTGCCCAATTGTGCACACCAAGCATGCAATTATAAAATGCAGTGTGCAAAGCTGGGGCTCACCCTTTTATTATGCCCCCGGAAACCACCATCTTTCTATTGTACTTGCCAAGGAATTGTAACAATCCAAACTGCCAGTTGCTGAAAACACAATGGACCTGTTCCAAACCAGCTCAGTGGAGCACTGCTAATAATTCTGCTCTCATAAAGCACTTTTCCTCCACATAGAGCCCAACAACTTCCATGGACATATTTCTTTTCCTCATCTACATTGCTAGAAAAGGTCAATGCTTTCCTAATACACGGAAAAAGAAATAACACTAAGAACTCGGGATAGTTTTATTAATGCAGGCAGTTGACTCCAGTAGAACGTATCCATGTGTGTGCATCTGTTCTTGCATATATGCACAGAGGCTTAGGGATCTGACTCATTGTGTCACATCTGAAGGTGTTCAAAACCTTTCCTGACTTTAATTGGACCTGGAACAGGACAATAGAGAGAGGAGCACAGAGCCCACTCCCTTTCCTGCTGGCATAGCTGAGGAAACACATAGTAGTGCCTCTGCCTCTAAGGCACCTGCACTTTTGATCTTACAGTGCCTGGGATGTGCATTATTTCTCCTTTGGGCTGTGGAGATCTTGTGTTACAAAACCTGAAAGAACTGCGGGGAGAAAAGCTTTGAAGCCGGGATTTTAACCCCAGAAATCCTTACATTTGTTCATGCTGCCCCCTTCCCACTCCCTTTAAGATGCTACAGGTTCCCAGAGCCTTCTATTTGCCCCCCATGTCCCAGCCCTCATTCCCAATAGCCATGGAGAGGAATGCAGGAAGGAGGCCCCTCGCTTTATTTTTCATGGTAGATGATCCTCAATCCTTGCTTATACTGAGCTTTGTCCCCTCCACTTCCCTCCCAGGGGCTGAGTTTTCATTAGCCTCACATCCTGGTCAGGCTCACGGATTGCTATTATCCAGAACTCACCCTTTAGCCTGACTCAAATCAGATTTCTGTGGTCTTACACTCCTAAGGTTTCACTGTAAAAACCCTCATTCCAAGGCACCACAAAGAGCAATTCATTTCCATCCCCTCCATGGCCCTTCCAGAGGCAGCTGAGGGCTCTGGGAGCTCTCCTGGGGCTGTCCCTCCTCCTCTCCATAGCCAGCAGGACTAGTTAAGGCTGGGGAAGAACACAAGAGCCTGTTAACAAGCCAAGGCACTTCTTTGGATTACATCCATTTCCCATACAAAACACTGGTCACTACACCTGTCTGCAGACTCCAGGTTTCCAGTAAGAGCTGACACTGTCAGTCCTGTGTCTGGTGATTAACAGCTATCCAAATATTTCTGAGGTACAGATTTTCTTCTCCTCCAGCACTGTGATTAAGTTCAGGTGCTGAATCCAACATCATTTTTGCCATGAACTTCATTAAATTTATCGCCATGGCAATCACATCATTTTCTCCCCTTCCAAGAAACAGATTTCAGTGCTGAATACAACTGAAGCAAAATCGTCATTCTCCTACCAAAGTATTAAATACAAACCTTTTTTTCTTTTTTAAAATCTTGCCTCTGCCAAGAACCTCAAATAGCTTGAGTACCTTAGCACTGTTTGCTACATGAAAGGAATTCTTTTACGAGGAGTACCTCTAAGGACAGAGCTGAGATACTTTCTGTTAAGGGGCAACAGAACAGACCTGGGCTCAGAAAAGTGCTTTCCACACAGAGTAATATGTTTCAATTGAAATTTTGCATTGTTGCAGTGTAAGAGAAAATAAATTCGGAACAGTTGTTAGAACCCTTTCCCTCATCAAGCACCACACTGCTAAAGCAAGAGAAATGACCACTGCTTTCACTCGTCAGAGTTCACAATGCACAGAGAGCATTTATCATCAATAAAGGCACTGCCTCCTTGCTGGCAGTTGCTCTGACTTTTCCTAAATGATTTCGCATAGTATTTCTTTTGCGAATAAAGTTCAGTGAAGCAACACTGCCCCCATCTGCTGAAACCAGAAATTGTTACCGTTTAAGTTGATCGATCTAAATGCAAACATTTCATTAGTTAATAGGCATTTGCCATGCTTTTCCCGTTCAAAAATGAAGCAGATTCTTTCCTCAGTATTCAGAGTGGCGTTACTGTTTTTTCCTGAGTCCCTGAGCTGGCAAGTCTTTAAGTCAGACTAAAAGTAAACCCAGAAATCAAAGACAGGAAATTCAGCTCCTAAACTTTGTACACATCTCTTAATGGATGTTTGTCAGGGGAATTAAATATTAGGCTTAGTTTAAATCTGCCTGCTGCTTGGCTATATCTGATAAGTTCAGAGGAAGCAAATTCACAATTTATCTTTAAAGAGGATTCTTATAAAATAATGTGGGTCCTCATACCTTTCACAAACACAGCCAAGGGGTGACTGGCCCATGGTCCTACAGGCAGCATGAAAAGGCTGACAAAGGAAAGAAGTACTTCTTTTTCCTTGCTCACTGGTCTTCTCACAGAAGAACTTCACTTTTTCTTCTAGGCAGGGCTCTATGTAAGCTGAGGAGCGTCAGGAATTTTAAATAATAGACATCCTTCAGGCACCAGTGGGCCCAGCTTCTTCCTCTGCCCTGGAGTCCTGAAGCCATTCACCTAAATCTGCAGGAGGACGGAACAGAACAGAAGTGTCAGAACACAACTCTCCTGGATCAGCTCAGGATCCCTACGGAAGTGAATCATTTCCTCTTGGGATAACAATTCTCCTGAAGGTTTATTATATTAAAAAATTAGAAATTAATTAATAGAAAATAAGGCTTTCCTATACTTACCTCCGATCAGCTTGAGCTGACTCTGAGACATCCATTCCCTCAGCTCTGGAGAATGTCAGTCTGGCATCTGAAAGAAGAAATTCAGGCCACAGAATAAGCTTGTTTTTCTGGACAGGCCTCAGATAAAAATATGAAAGATCAGACAGAGAAAAGGAAAGAGAGAGATCTGAGAGTGAAAGAACAAAGCTGAGAAACAGAAGTAAGCTGCAAAATCAGTGAATCCACATCCATTCCTGTGTTGGAAAATGCACTTGCCTTTAAGTCTGAAAAGGAAGAATTTTCTTTGGAGAACATAAAAGAGTCTCTCCACATAATATTGCCTCCAGCACAGAACAGCTCTGGGTCCCTCAGCTCCTCAAAGCAAAGTGAAAAGCAGCAAGCCAAGGTGAGGAATAGATCCATCCCTCTAGGAAGAGCACAGGCGCTGTCACAACCAAAGGAGGTGAACTCAGGGCATCTGAACTCACAGCTGGTTTCCTTTCTGCATCTGATGCCATCACCCTGCTGAAAATAGGGTTTGAATCAGGAACCAGGAATCAAAACAAGAGTCATCACAGTACAACACCACAATCCTACAGTGTTCCCACCCCAAACAGGATGATTACTAAACAGTTCAAGCCATTATTAAAGCTTTTAACCAATTCTGAAATGTCTGGTGGGTATGGGCCAGGTATTTCAGTAGAGTCTCTGCTGGCATAAATTACTCCAATCCCTCCCTCTGAAGCTCTATCCCCTCTGCACACCTCATAGTCCTCTCTCTGGGGAGAGTGGATTAGTTTAAACACAAGAAGTCTATATTTGCATCTTGCTGGCAAACCTGTGGTGATTTCAGATTTTTCTTCTCAGAAGTACTCCCAAACAGGAGGAAAGTTATTCAGGAATTTGATCCTAAGAGAGTTACTCTGTCCCCAGGTTTCTGCTGTTTCAGGGGGAAGCAGCAAAGAGACTGGGGTGCTCCAGACCAGGACTCCCAGGAAATATGGGACAAAAAAAGTCACCTGCAGCCAGGACAGGTGGTGTTCCGCAGAAAGCACCTTGCCAGGGCCCTGATAGGGAAAAGGTATCAAGTTTCCCGCTGAAGCCAGACTTTGAGTGACACTTCGGGGATGAATCAAACCCTGAACGCGGCGTTTATTGGCTCTCCCTCAAGCACATGATCGGCTCCTGAGGGAGGAGTCTGTTCCCGAGGTTCCGTGGTCGGGCAGAGGGGTTGGGGTAAGGAGCAGGTGGTACCCTGCGGGGCTTGGGAAGTTGGATTCCCAGCTCACAGCACGGCAAAAGTAGGAGCGAATGCGGAGTGATCAGTGTCCCCCTCCCTTTCCCAGCCCTACAGCCAGGAGCAAAAGTTCAGTGCACCATCCAAAATACAGGAGAAACAAACCTCCAGCATTGCCTGCCAGAGGTAGGGGCTGGCCCCCTCCCAGGTGAGTCTTCATGCTTTGTTTACACCTGAGACTGTTGGATATTGTAGAGCGAATTTACCTATAAACTCATTTACCTCTTCCCTCTTTGGATAGGAGGGCGGTGCATTAAAAAGCCCTTTCCTCGAGCTGTTTTCCACTCGGGATAGCAGTGCAGCAAGAATGGAGACCTGAGGTCTGTTTTTAGCTGGTTAATTCTTACTTTTCTTTGCTCACTCTGAAGTAGGCCGTGTAAAACCACTCTTCTCCTTTGGTGTGTCTTTTAGCACCAGGAGAATGGATCCCCTCTCTTGTAAATTAAATTGGCGTGTTATCCTTGAGGAACGGTTATGTGTTTTTCTTCTAATCAGTTATTTTAATATATAAACATACTTGTCTGCCTCAGACATAAGCTCTCCAGCTCTGAGGATTTTGTTGTGGGCCCGGTTCATACACCTGCTCCGGAAAACTCGTGTCTGGGAGAAGCTGTTGCCTATTCTTTAGAATAACCTGAAAAGAGGGACAGCCTCCTGTGCGTTTATTCCTGAAATCAAGATCCAAAATGGGACAGTCAGACACGTAATTTCCTTTGCTGAAGTGAAGCAGTTGCCTCTTGACTCTGCACCCGCTCCCTCACCCTGAAAACACCAGCCAGACGATCACTTTTGGGAACCCAAAAACATTTGATCTCTGCAGAGATTGGTTTAAAAATAAAAATATTTCAGTTCTTATTCCTGAACTGGATTTTGGAGAAGATGCTTTTGAATCTTTTGCTTTTGCCCTCTGACCTTTTCTGTGTCGGTAGGAAGCCTCCTCACCTCAGTATCTGCCTTCAGTCAGCTCACGGTCACCCCCACAAAATGTGCCACTTTGCCGGCCAAATATCACGAGGAAAACGACCGAGACTCCTCCCTGGCCCCGCGTAAAGGGGATTTTTATCTCCCGTGTCAAAGGGCATCATTAAAACACCTGGAATCCCAAACCACAACATGGTGCCCACCGCATGAGGGGAGGGGGGGGCGGCCATTTTGGGGGCTGAGGGGCTCGGCGCCACCGCTTCCCCGTGCCACGCTGGGATGAAGCCGGAGCTCCGCGCAGCAGCGGGTGGCCGGCCTGGGATGGCCCCTTCCCGGGGGGGAAGGAGGCGGGAGGAGCGGCGAGGCGTTTCTCCTCCTCTCTGCGAGCCGTGTCGGCAGCAGCGCCCTGCTCGGAGGTGCGAACCCGCAGGGGTGCAGGTGTGGGGGTGTCATGGAGGACTGAGGGGCGCCCCGGCGGGTCCCTCGGGGCGCGCGGCGGGAAGGCGGGGGGGGCGCAGGTGAGGGGTCGTGGCAGCTTCCCCGTACATTCGTCTCAAAGCTGCCACCGACTAATAGATTTCTCTTCTTTTTGTTTGGTTTTTTTTTTTGTTGTTTGTTTGGGTTTTTTTCCTACTTGTTTTCTTCTTTTTGTTTTCTTTCTTGTCCCTTTCTCGTCTTTTTCTCCTCTCTTTCCCGTCTCTTGTATCTTTTCCCGCCCCTCCCTCTTTTCCCTCCTCTTCTCCTCTTCTTTTTTTTTTTTTTTTAAATTTTATTCTTTTCTCCTTTTCCCCCGAGGTAAAAGGTTGACAGACTCGTCCTCCAGGGGCTCTCAATAGCAATCACGCTCCCCAAAAATCAAGCTGTCCAAGTCTACACTTTTAGCACCTTGGAAATTAAGTTTTTCTTTTCTTTTGCGGTACCTCCGAAAGCACTTCTGTGAAAGGGGGAAAAGGTCCCCTTTGGTTTGGCTTTAGTCAAGCAGATTGAGATAACAGACAGCATTTGGAGATATAATCAAGGCAGACTTTTATGGAAATCTCATCTTCGGGGTTTCTTGTAAAAGAAATTCTTTATCTGGAAACACCCTAGGGAGGTGGCATTGCATAAACCTGCTTCTGGGTTCATCCCGACAAAACAAAGCAGAAGGCTTGAAAAGGGGGAGAAACAAGTGATACTTGTGAAAATTCAGAGATTTTACTGCCTAGGTGATTTCCCCCCCCCAGAAGAGTGCTTGGTCTCAGTGATTTTTATATGCAGTTGTATGTCTAATATTTGAAAGTTTCCCTTACAGAAGGGCCGTTGATGAGTTTGAAAATTAATGGCCAGCTGAGAACAGGGATGGTGTTTTTCTCTAAAGCTTTTTTTTACTGATTCACTCAGACTGATGGATCAGACTGAAGTGTCACCTCACCACTGTGCTTATTGCACCAGTGTGCAGTGGTAGATACACAGGAAAATGGTCAGGAAAAAGTGGTATTTTTGCATCTGAATCTCCTAATCTGTTTTTATCAGTAATGTTATAGAATGAAAACCCAGGTTTTCCAGGATGTGCTAATACGAAGGCAGGGATGTTTTCATGTGCTGTTCTGCAGGGAGGTGCTGGAAAGACAAGAGAGACTCCAGAACTCCATGAAGAAACCACCAGAGGCCCAGTGGAATCAGTGATGGATTCTTAGTGTCACAAGAAATCTTTACCAAGGGACAATATGCCCAGTGTGGGTAAGCATTAAACAGATTTCAGAACAAACAGTGTGAACACTGCAGACTGTTATGTAATTTAGAAGGGTCCTGTTTGAGCAGCCTCTTTTTTTTTTGATTATGTATTCAATATTTTAATTTGTTGGGTTTTTTTCTCCTTTAGACCACTGAGCTGTGTGAGAAACAGCAAATCCATCTAAGTCCTGCAGAGCAAACTGATGGAAGTGCAGTTGGAAAGGGATGCCCTTCTGGATACCAGGTATGAAGGCCAAGGCAGATTTGTATTATGGAGAGTGTCTGGGCTTTGAGAAGCACACAGGGAGAAACTTCCCTTCAGGAATAAGACTGTAACATCTTGGTTTAGAAAACAACTTATTATTTACTTGTAAAAACCAGCAGTTAAGCAACAGAAGTTCTATACCTATTAGGATAAAAATCCATGTGAATCCTACTTTGTAATTTTATTTTTTTTTTGTTTCCAAATTCAGACCAAAGGAATTGCAGAGCCAAGAGAATGAAAAATTACAGCTGAAAAATGCTATTTGAGAGCTGGAAGCTGCCAACCAGCTGCAGGAGGAGATGCTGAGGGAGGCTGAGAGCCAAACTGAGCATCTGAAAAAGATGGTCCACGGCCACAAGGAAGTACTTCTGGAATTACAGGGCATCCTAATGGACTACAAAGGCAGCAGAGGCAGGAAACTCTGTGAGCACAAGAATATTACCAGCCTGCTCCTCCACAGCCTGAGCACAGCAACTGTCCATGTCCTGAGAGATTTAGACTCAGAGGTGTCATACCTCAAACAAAAGGTTGTCCTGGTATGCAAAGGAAGTGCTGATTTTCCTCCCAAAACTCAGTTTTCTGGTTTTTAGGGAATATTTTTGAGAACTCCCCGAGTTCCCTCCTAACCTGGCCTAAGGAAAGGGTTATGGCATAAAGAGGTGCAAATGCCACTTTGCAGTTTGGGTGGCAGGTGCTGGTACTCCAGCACTGATCCCAACTGGAAATTGGGCTGAAATCCCAACTGAAATCCCAACTGATCCCAACTGAAAAAGGAAGCAAATGACACTTTACAAGCTGTTGTTCACCCTGCCTTTTCTTTAGGGGTTTGCACTGTCATCTGTCCACGACAGGTGGAAGAACTTCAGTCACTGAAAAAAGGTTCACAGACCCAAAAAGAACTTCTGCTTCAGCAGCATCAAATTAGGTACCTGTTCTCTGGTTTTTTTATTCATAGAACATAAATAGAAGTTTTTTCACAAGTTCCACAGATAATTCCTTGATGATGATGATGGTATTTGGGGTGAGGTGACTAGGGGGTAGCAAGTCATGTTTTTGTTCTAATAATTGCTCCATCCAGATATTTATTTGCTCATGACTTTCTGCTGCTTTTTCCTTCCATGCTGACAATTTCCTGGTTTATTCATTGCCTCAAAAATACTATTTTGGAAGAATCTCTACACCTTACTTTTCTAAGTGTGATTGGTAACTTAGTTGGATGTGTAGAATTTGTTGGAACAGCAGTTGCACTGTTAAAATAAAAGATTAAAAATAATAATTTTGGTGATTAAGTTGGCTTTTTTTCTGGCTGACAAAGCACTTAGAGCTTTGTCCTTCCTTGTTTGAGAGGTCCAAATTTGCCCTGCTATCCACAGGAGTTATACAGTAGCCTCTTCAAAATAACAGTCGATACTTAATAACAGAGCATCAAAATTATGACATTGCCCAGTACTGAAAGAAGTTACTGTTTGCCAAGATGAAAATTAGTAACCAGTATTATCTTTTGGGAAGAGGAGGGAGCAGCCAAGAAGTGAGCATGAGCAGGAGGTGGCAGCACTGGCTGGTAAAGCTGACAGTGCCTGCAGCTTGCAGAGAGCACCCAAAGCCTGGTGGAGAGGGATCATTCAGTCTGGTTTTTTATTATAGTGTACAAAATGTTGGGAGCAGCCTTAATTTGGGAGAAGGGTTATGCTGCTCGTACTTTCCACTTGCTGCTTCACTCATAGTGAAGGAATATCCCTCTGTGGAAAAAGGTCTTTTTTTTTTTTCTTTTAAAGTGGTTCTTTGCCCATTCCATTAAGGGCTTATGGTGTAGGTAAGGAATTTCTGAGGAGCTGTGGATGAAGGTAGAAGCCAAATTACTCTCCAGAATCATAACTAACTCTGAAATGACATTGAGCTTCATCACTAAAAGAAGACAACACAATTCTGATTACACTCAGGGAATAACTCTGCTGTGCCAAAAAAAAAGATGTTTGGACTTGTTTAAAGTAGAACCTAACAGAAAACTAGAATAAATCCAATGTACTGCTTAAAATAGAATACATTAAGATAATTCTTAATGAATATTTGTCTTTTTCTAGGTCAGAGACCTTGAGAAGCAGTTGTACCTTGCTCGTTCTGAGCCAGCAGAAGCTCACACAGAACAGGATCAATGTGGCCAAGTATCTGGAAATC
The DNA here is from genome assembly GCF_036250125.1 of Pseudopipra pipra. NCBI lineage: Eukaryota > Metazoa > Chordata > Aves > Passeriformes > Pipridae > Pseudopipra > Pseudopipra pipra. The sequence continues at coordinate 1,730,819 of NC_087552.1, forward strand.
TGAGGGACCAGATTCATCAATTGTTGGTAAAAACAAGTGATAGTATTGAAAGAAATCTTGCTTTATAAAAGCCTGTCCTTACTGCTGGTGTTCATGTTTGCATCTTGCTTGTTTCCCCTCATAATTAAATTTGAGGATTATTTTTAACTAGAAATTTGAATTAGCTGTGAAAGGCCCAGAGGCCTTTTCCATTAGCAATGCAGGACATCCAGAATTAAGATTAACTTTGTCCTAAATTAAAAAATCACAGAATCCTATGCAAATCACATTAAAGATGCTGAGCAACCTTCCCTTTAACCTCACAGTTACTGCTTTGCTGGTTTGCATTCGGTGTTGACATGGCATCATTTTCTTTCCTTTTGTGGCTTATACTGATTTGGGGATAGATACAAATGACATGAAAGACTTCAGTATCGAGGTGTTGCATGCTTCAAAATAATTACAGCAGCAATATATGCAGTTGAAAGGAGATATATAAATTTGAAAGGAAAAGTGGAGGAGATGTTAGACTCGTTTAGCCAACCTTTCTCCTTCTGCCAAGTGGAAACCCCTGCAGCAGTTCCTATTCCAGTGTGTAACTGGGCCACTGAATGCTGCTAATGTCAAGAGACCAAAATAATCCTAAATGTGTTTAGGAGGGAGATGACTTTGATTTCTCATAGATTAAGTTTCATAAAAAAGAGATAGAACTAAGCCTGGGAAAAGAACAGAACAAGCAATTTTGGGATCAGAACACAGACAACAGCATCACTGTGGATCAGCTCAGGAGACAGCTGGACAACAAAAACCAGCAGCTGCAGAGCATGGAGGAGGCAGTGAAGGAAATGAGGATGGAGTGTCACAGACAAATGGAGTGCCAGGTTGGTGATTTTGGCTATAAACCTCCAAAAGGACATTCTGTAAACTTCCAGTAAGTTTGGTGCTGCCAGACATATCAAACAAGCTGTTGAAGGTGGTATTCTGGGTAGTGAGCATGTCTGCAAGAGTGGTTAGTAAATTAAGGGCCTCTGTGGTGCTTTACTTCATGAGATATTTAATGAAAATATAATGAAGTTTGTGTTTATAACCCAGTGCCACGTCAGAATTCCTTCTGACAAAAGTGATTCCTCGACGCTCACTTGACATTCATTCCCCTTTTCTCCAGACTTCAGCCCCTCCAAAATGAGCTGTAATTAGATAACCTGCTTTGCATTACGAGTAAAGATGAACTACAGGACATGCTAAAGGTAGAAATAACCAGATCTGTTGGTTGATCCAGGTATTATTATTCTTCAGATGGCTGCAATTAAGGAAAAAAATGAAAGCGTTGGAAGAATCTCCTCTTTGAGTGTCCAGCTGGAGGCAACCAAGGAAACACTCCATAAAGTTGGAGATGATCTTGCAGCCAAACAGATGGATTTGGAGGCTGCTGGGAAAACAGTGACTGATCTGACAAATTGAGAACATGACCCAGATCATGGGCCAGCACGGTCGGGCTGCTGGAGCAATGGAAGTTGAGAAATCCCACCTTAGACAAGAAATAAATGACTGGAAACTCAAAGTAGTAGAGCTCAAGGTGTGCAAACGGTGCTGTATTTATGTCTCTTTAAGACAATATGGGTTTTCTGTTTTTAAATCTCTACCTTAATGGGCTGACACTGTGGTTTTGGAGAAGGTATCTGGAATCTTAGTAGCACTAAGTTAGTGGGCAGAGAGGAACAATATGATCAATATGAGGAGGGAGTTGAGCATTGGGAATGAACTGCTACAAGATGGAAATCATTTTCATATCCTACACTGGTGAGGTGTAACATGCTGTAAAACCATCACATCCAATTCTGTTGCCCCCTTTTTTGCCTGCATTAGCAATTTTCACACAACTAATCTCTCTGTTTTACTCTGTTTTAATTTCTTGCCCCAAAGTGAGATTTAAAGTAGTGGTGTCTACGCATCTTTGTGGTTATTTTATATATATAATTATGTATAGTACACATACTGTTGTTTCTTCTGTAAGCAGGTTGCAAAGGATGAGAAAGAAGCCAGAATACGTGAGGTGGAGGCCAGACTGAGCGAGCTGGAGCTGGAAAAGGTTCAGCTGGTTAACACATGCACAGAGAGGCTCCAGGCACTTCAAGATGTGAAACAGGAAAAAGATCAGCTCATGGATGAACTCCAGGCTGGTAGGAGCAACCTAGCTGGCCTTGCAGGTAGGGAGCCCCAGCTCAGCTCCCACGGCTGCTAATTTGGGCTGCTGTTAAAAATAAAAGAGCAGCTTGCTCCCTGGATCCAAATATGGCTGCTGGTAGAGCAGGAGATTTCCTGCCAGCATGGGATGGTCGGGTTCCTGCAGGGAGCTGTGTCATGGCGTGGGATTCTGGCCCAGGAAGGTGGGAATACAATCTTTATGGCCCATCTCAGTACCCTGGCTCCAGAGATGAAAAAAACAGATCTAGTAAATCACAGAATGGGAACTTGACCTCTGTTTCCTGATTGTTATTTAAGAGCAGTAGTGGATCCCTTTAACCTTCTGTGGTCAAACTACAGGGAAACTTTGTTTTGTTGTACGTGTGCTAAAACATTATTAAAAGTGGCTGCTCTAACTTGACTATTTTCACAACTAATACACCTTTTGGCTGGACCCAAAGCAGCCACCAAAATTCACGGAGATTCTCAGTTAAATCTGCATTGCAGCTGGCCAGGTGCCACTGGTCACATGCTTTGCTCTCTGCACACTCCCATACCCTCAGAAAATATCCAAAAGCACTTCTTTTATCACAAGTTGGCAGCAGATCAGTAATCTAAGTCTAGAAGAATGATTTTTTTTTTTTTTTGTCACTCCTAATTTCAGTCTTTCCTGACTCTCACCAGAGGCATTTGAAGATTTGGAGAGGGATTACCAGGATAAAATTGAGGAGATGCAAGGTACTGCAAACAGACTGAAAATGCAGCTGAAATCTGCCCAAGCTGAACTGAAAGAGGCCAGGACTGCTCTAAATACTATGGAGGGATCTGCTGGCAATGGTAGCTATGGGTTGAACTTCCCAAAAATCACACACGTTTGTCTTGTTAACAAGAGAGCTTTTGTAAGTTTTACAGTCATAATCACAGTTGTTCATGGAGAATTAACCTTGTGTTTTACAGCTCTGGAAGCTGCAGTGAGAATGCAGAAGCAGATCACAGCCAAGAGAGGGCAGATGGATGCATTGCAGAGCAAGATTAGATTCCTGGAAGAGGCAATGGCTAACGCAGCTGAGGTCAGAAGAGCTCCCTGTAAAAGCATTTAGCTGGATTTAGGGCAAATTGTCTTGGGAGACATCATGGCCAAAAGCACAGCTGGCCCAAAAAGGACCAAAAATAATTTTACTTGTTTTCTGTGACAAAGAAATCATTCAGTTACCAACAGCTGTAGTTTACTTCTTCACTGGCTTTGGGTCCTGTGGATACTGAAGCTTCAAATTCCAGTTTCAAAAGGGATCTGAAATCTGAGATGTTGTTTCACCAAGATTCACCAAGTTGCACTTTTCCTTATATTCCTTACAAGACCTATCTTCTTGTTGCAAAACCTCAGTTTTCTGCAAGATGCAATGACTGAGCTTCTCAAAGGGTTAATTCAGATTCTCCCATCTTAAATTCAGGAGAAGCATTACCTCAGAGAAGAAAACTGTAAACTAAGTGAAAAATTGAGCTGTATTAGAGCAGAAAATATCAGGATTGCTGGAGAACTGGACATCCTGAGAGCACAAGACAAACAGCTGAAAGAAAGACTAAGATGGAGACAGCCCTTGATAAGGTAACTCAAGGTAACTTTGAGTTCAGGGACGCTTCTGGATGTTTTCCTCTACTGTCACCTGGGAAGAGAAAGGTTATATTTAATAAGTTCTTTTCACATGTGCTGGAAGATCCTTACCTGAAGAGATATCTCTGGTTTTTTTCCATGAAGAAGAGCCCTTTCAGGATGGTAACTTTTCAGGATGTACATTTCTACATAAGGTGTCATTTTCAAATTGCTTTAAATAAAAAATGATAAAATAATTATGATGCCTCCTCCCAAGTGTGAAATATTTTGTCACTGGAAACTTAGCTTTCTTGTGTGTATAGATAGTCTCACCCCTTTTCACAGTAAACTTTTTAAGGAAGAAAAAGTATTTATAACTTAACAAAGACAGGAACCAAGTTCTCAGCCACCCCTTTTAGAAGCTTGAATATAGTTTTGCCTCATTAGCACTGCTGAATTTTCTAATCCCAGAGGTGTCCAGTAGGTCTGGGCCCATCCTTGACAGGATTATGTCCCTTTAATAACAACATCTGTGTGTGCAGCTTGTCAAGAGAACAGGGAAGAATGTAACCCCCAGAAAGTTAGCACCACTAATTTGTGGCTCTTCTGTGCTCTCTTCCAGGCATCCATGCCATTTTCAGAGTGTCAGGGCATAATCCAGTGTCAGGAGCAGGAGGCTGCAGCACACTCTGGATGTCAAAGGGAGTGTGTTCCTGAGAAACATGGTCCTAATGTTAAATGCTTTTGCTTTGGATCTGAACTTCAGGTTTAACTCTATTTATTGTGAACAGCTCTGAAGTGTTCACGCTCTGAAACCTTTTTTTACATGGAATTTCTCATTGCTGCACGCATCACGTCCACAAATTCAGGGTTTTGAAGTGCTATTTACAATAAAGGCAATGAAAACATAACTTGGGTCCAATCTCTGGCTTTACTTTTGAGATGAATAGAGGGTATTATTTACTTTTGCCTTGTTTATAACCGTGGGCTATTGAGGCTGCAGTGAGACTGTTGCTGTGAATGAGCAGCACATGGAGAACAGTCCTTGTGTCGTAAGAAACTATCATTCATTTTAGTGACCCCCCCCAGCTGCTAGTTTTGGGGGAGAAACAAGATGCTACATTCAAACTATGAATACAAAAGGTGCTTCAGAGGAAGAATGACCAAGGTGGGGAACCTCTGCTGTTTTTCCACAGGAGCTGCAGGGCCCAGGCTACTCATCAGCCTCTGCCTCAGGAAAGCTTCAGCATGTTGTGCCTCTGTCCCACCTGCACCCTGCTGTCCTGCCACCCTCCCTGGCCAGCCCTGTCCCTCAGGTGAGCACCTGCCTCAGGATGGGAACCTGCACAGGAAACCAGCATGTTCCAAAGAGTAAAAATATCATGGGATTTCTAAGTGGGAGAGCATCGGGTCGCAGTGTCCAAGAGGGAATTCTTAACACCACAGATGAAGTCATTTTCTGTAGCTTCTTGTATGTCATAGCCTTTCAGGTCGATTTTTTTGTGTAAAAACCAACCAGACAATTAAAAAACCCTGTAGATTGTGGTAGGAGTTTATTTTATCTCTATCACCAATAACACTTATAAACTATTTATATTGGTTTTCACTCTTTTTCTTTGCTAGTACTCTACTTGCTGTAAATCACTTACATTTGACAGTGAAAATAGACTTTTACATGGTTCTTGATAAATTTAATCATCTGATTGATGTTTAAATCTTTCTCCACACTGGTCTTGACTGATTTTGACCAGTTTTATCCACATCCTTGTCCTTCCTTTTGGTTTTGTACATCTGCATTTAGATTTAAATTAAATTCTTGTGTTGTTCTGATTTTTTCGTTACAGAAAACATCATCTTATGCAAAAAAAAAAATCTTTTGGAGTTTTTGTATATAGATTTTTGTAAAAATCTCCAGAAGGGACCTGATGTGTCTTCAGCAGGTGTTTTCTTTAATTTTTACCTCAGAATCTGCAGGAGGCTACAAGTTAGTACAGATATTTTTCAGTAGTATTTTCTGGTTTACTTTCTGATGTGGTGGCAAACATTAACATCAAGGAACAAAGGATAGTGGCTTCTGCAAAATCCCTGCAGCATCAGGCACTCCTACTCTCTTTTCTTTGAGTTAATCAATTTATACTTTTCAGGATAAAGAGGGAAAAAGGGGTGATTTTTAATGCAGTACCATGGTGAGGACAGAACAGGTTGCAGAAGCACTTGAATTAAAGTCTGCTTTAATCTTCTTGGTTCCTGCATCATTAGTTACTGTACAAAAGGAAGCAGCTCCAGCCCTTGAGATAGACATGGATGATAGTCTGGTTCCTTAGCTGGAATGTGGGAATGGTTGGTTTGGTCTGACCCAGTATCACTTTGACTCCTTATGAAGCTGAGGGTTTGTTCTCCACAAAAGCCCTGATGAAACCAGTGTGTTCCCATTGAAAATTACTTTTTTTTTCCCCCAACGAAAATGGGGTAGCAAAATGTTTGCAGCCAGTTCCATCCCCAGGTGGAGCAAAGGTCAGTGGGAGCAGTGCTTTGAACTTACAAAGTGCTGAGTAGTCTGAAAAATCCAGTTTTTACAGAAGGAAAGGATTCTTTGAGCCAGGCCTTTGCCTCAAGTGTTGATCAGTAAAATGAGGATAATCTTGCCCTTCATCTCCAAGGTGGCTGTGACAATAAAGGGGTTTCTGTCTGCAGACAGCTCAGCTGTTACAGCAATGGGTGCCTGGAAAACACCCTGATCTGCTCCTCTCTCTGTCTTCAGCACTGTGTCTGTGTCCTGTACAGCAATACCTGGGGTCTCAGGGTAAAAGGAGAAAACAAGAGTAAAGGGGGTTAAACAAAAGTAAAACATGTGCCTCTGGATGAGTAGAGCTAAGAACTGACAATCAGAGTGCCTTTGTAAATACTTGATAACTGAATGGTTTTATTTCAGGTGCCTTCCAAGCTGGACATTTTGAAGGAAGAACCACTGCAGGATCTAAAGAGGATTGTTCAAGAATTAACAGGCTCAGACAGTGACATTCCCTCTGTGGATCTCAGTGGCAATGGTGGGAGAAAACCACCTTTAGCAACCAAGAGCAATGCAGTGTAAGAGCTTTATTTCTGTTGTGTGCTGTGTACTTGTAGTGCCCTCTAAAACTGGGATCTGGCTCTTCACGTGCCTCAGGAGCACCACAGGATGTCTTTTTGCAAGAAAGTCGGGTTTACACATAAACTTGAGAGAATCTGGAAACTTCCAAAGCTTCTCTTGTTTGCCAGGTTCCTCAGGTGCTTCAGGTGGTAGGGAAATAGGAGGTGACTACACCATTTGCCTTTAGTGCTTGCTTTCTGGTGTTTTACCTTTTATTTTGGTTTAGAACTCCTTTCTTCTTGTCCTGCCTTATGTAAATATCCCCTCTCTCATTGCTGAAGCAGGCAGTTATTTTTTTTACCAAACACATGAAGTTGAAAAATCAATACAGCACATACAACACACGTTTCTAATCCAGAACGTGAGGGTACTTCACAAAGAAAAATAGAATTCATGGATTTTGACTAGGATTAAATCTAAACTGCAGCTGGAGAGGCTGCTATTGCAAGCATGGTGGAAAAGGATATTTTAGGACAGTGAGAAGTGCTTTCACTTAGCTGAGTAACCTGCTTCTTACAGTACTCTTTTGAGATTCGGTTTCTAAGGCTTGTTTAACACAGCCTCAGTCCTGAGCTTGTTTGTGTTGGTTTATTCATAATGCTAAAAGCTTCCTGGGAATTACAAAACAAAGCTGTGGTGTTGCTTTCATCCCTCTAAGAAAGAGCTCTGAAAGTTACTTACCTTGTCTGCTTTTGATTTCCATGTATAAGACCTGGAGATTCCATGTGAGAGCTCCACATCCTCGCCGTGGAGCCTGGCCAGCATGGCCAAAACTTGGCATAATCCTTCCAGAATGCAAGTTTTACCTTCATTTTGCTTTCAGGGATCCTTCCTGCTCATCTTCAGTCCCAAGATGTTTCCCTGCCCTTAACATCCCTGGGTAAGATCTCGCTGGCTGCATTTGTGTCATATTGATGTCCAAGTGGAACTTCACAGAATAGTACCAAAAAATCTAGTTCAAATACAGTGTGTTTTCTTGGGACATGTTACAAAGTTTCTGTTGCACTTACTGTGCAAAATTGCAAAATCTGTATCTTGTTGCAAAGCATCTCCTGGGAGGCTGGTACCAGCACACCCAAAATGGATAAACTTCCATGTTAGTCTTGCATAACTAGCATACATAATATTGTCATATTCTTGGAGCCTAAATTTAGGCTCTTGAATTCTGCATTCAGGTATTGGGATATGGATGTGCTTTTGAGAGGTATCAGCTCATTGCAGAAGCTGGTGATTTCCTTCCAGGTACTGGGTGGTCAGAACCTTTTCAACTGTGGTGATGTGGATTTAGTGACCTAAACAGAAATATAAGGATGTGGCTTTGAGCAGCAGGGTTTGAAGATACAAATCTTAGCCCCCTTCTGGGTTTTTTACCCTTAGATTACCCATTCTGTGAAAACTGCCTGCAGACACTGATATATTTTATTGTTCTCTATTAAAATTTGAGCCACTGTGCTTCAGAGATAGGCTGGCATCCCTCTGTTTATTGTGAGGAGCAACTACTATGGGTACTCTTTTTATATACCTGAGTATTAAAGGAAATCTCTTGGGTAGTTACTGTCAGCCTTCTAGCAAAACCAACTGCAACATCCAGGGATTTTTCCTGGCATCCAAAATAGCTTCAAGGAGTGGGTTTTTTTACTTGGAAGCCTTGAGAAGTAGTTGAGCAAGGGGAGTTTGTAATGAGACCCAAGTCAGGACAGGGAGTCTTGGCTTGTGAGCAGCTGTAATATTCCCATCAGGCTGTGTGCTCACTGCTCTTTGCTTGGATATCTCCTAGGAATTGCATCCATCTGCTCAGCAGCTCGTTGTTACACATCCTCCCCCAGGAAAGCCTCTCAGGAGGAGAGAGACACAGCAAAATCTCCAGTGCCTTTTCTGTTAACTACTCTACCTGAGGACCTTGGCTCCAGTGCCTCACCAGGACACAGACCATCCACAAGGAATGCTGGCTTTCCAGGGGGTGCAGCCACAGCCCCCCAAATAGGTACATCCAGTCCTGTTTCCTGATCCAAGAGCTTGGCTGCCAGTGCCTTTCCTTCTCCCAGTTCTCTTCAAGGAGTTTGATTCTGTGATAAATGAATTGTGAGCAAAATGTAGCAGCTAATTAATGTATTAGACAAAGAGGAGATAAATTCCACACACCACTAAATTTAAGGCCTGGTAAATTGCTTTATTCAGGAATAAATAAGACTGTAGGAATTCCTGACATCAATAATTGCACAGTTGTGGTGGTTCCTGTAACACATTTAGTAAAGTTCTGGGTCTGACTGAAAATACTGGTGTAAATTTTATTTTCTATGAACTCTGATTTAAATGGAATGTTTAGATAATTGATAATTGTTGTTATTATTATTATTATTAATGAATAATTTTTTTCCCTAGCTTCTCAGCCCATGGAAAACAGCGAGCACACACCAAGGGGGCTACAGAACAAGATGCAAAGCCTGGAAGACCTGGTGGAATTGTTACAGATAAAAAAACCAAGGTGCCAGAATTTACCAAAAATATTCCTATTTTGTTGAAGAAACCCACGCTCTCCAAAAAGTCTTTTTGGTACCTGCCAAAGCACTTTCACATCTTTTTACTAGCACACACAGGTTTTACTACCAGTCCCCACTTCTCCATTATCCTGCTTCTAGGAGATTAATCAGATTAACTCCACAGCACCTCTTAACTCTAATGAGCTTCAAGATCCTTGACATGTCAGACGTGGCAGCTGCTCAGGGGTGTCCTCGTGGGCTGTCATGTTCAGTTAAGGGAAATTTTTAACAAGCTGATGATGCAAGATCCCCTTGACTCCAAAAACATAGTGTTCTGTGAGCTCCTGAGATGGCAGGATGCCAGAGTGAGGTGGCACTTCTTCTCTGGGCAGTTTTTATTATTGCATAATCCAGTTGCTTTCCCTTTGCCCTTTTAAGTCTTGTTGTGTAGATTTGGGAAGTTATCATTCCCCTACATCATCGAGTGCGTGTGTGTCAGGGACATACAAGTGACCTGATGTAGGTAAAACTCATCAAGTTATTTATTATTTATTTATTTATTAAAGTCAAAGGTGAGTGTTCTCATTTTTATTCCTTGCCATGCATTAATATCCTTAGTAGTTTTGTCTATATTGACATACAGAATTGCAAACTAAAGCTGCTTTTGTAAGGGCTTGATAAGTACAGCAGAATGTGTGGGAGGATATTTGGAAGCTTCAGGTGCCTGCACCTCAGGCCTCCATCTTTTGAACATCAGGTGGTGTTCAGCTAATCTGTTCTTGCTGCTATTTTCAGCCATGTCACCAGTGATCAGAACTCAGGAGGTGAAGACAAAGAAATCCAAGGAAAAGGAGAAAAAGCTCTCAAAGTGAAGATGCCGTATATGTTAGTGATTCCTTTCATGTAGGTACCTTGTGTTTAAAATATATTATATTTTTTCAAGGTAAATAATAAAAGTTCTTCCAGTTTTTTAAGTCTTACTTATAGTTTTTACTTTTAAGTGAGCAAGAAGTACGGAGGAGTAGAAATACATGCAAGTAAACAAAAAAACCTGGCCTTGAACACTTCCAGGGATGGGGCAGCCACATCTTCTCTGTGCCAGGGCCTCACCACCCTCACAGGGAAAGATTTCTACTGTATATCTACCCTGAATTCTCCCTCTTTCAGTTTGAATTTCATCCTATACCATGACACCTCTAAGCAGAATGGACTCATCAAGTTTTAGTTGGAATCTTGTATGGGGAGAAGAAATTAGTTTGAGTTGTTCCTAAGATGTCCTCAGTTATTGTTGACAGTATTTTAATCTGGGCGATTTTTTTTATATTTTCTAACTATTTTTCCACTGTTTCTGATCCTTTTTGTAACAGTGTTGCAAGCTTAGTCAAAATATTAATAAAGGCATCTCCCCTTTCCTAGAAATCATTTGCAATGAAAATGAAAGGATCATTTTAGATGGCTTGTGTATCACAGTCTGGACTTGCCATACATATTGGACAAATCTACCCAGATTTTCCTAAGAAGAGGGTCAGGTGTAGAGAATAAGAGCCCCAGCAGGTTGGGAAAGGTCACAAGTCTCAGTTTGGTTCAAGGAGCCAAGCTAAAAAGAGTTTCAGAAGCTGCAGCCCTGTGCCAAGGGCAGGGAGCAGGTGGGGAGGTCAGAGGGCCAGAGCAAAGGAAGGGACATCTGCCAAGCAAAAAGGCAGCTTTAACATCCTTTTGCTGGAACCCAGCAGAGTTGGGAACAGGTCTGGGCTTCCTCCCTGCCACCAGCAGCAGGCAAATAATTGGCCTGGGGAGGCAGCAGGCTGGGAGAATCTCAGAGCAGCTGCACATCCTGGAGTCTGCAGCCCTAACAGCACTTTGTTATTCCATGTCACATAGGTGGATGGCATAGGAGGACACCCCAGATGACAGACAGACAGCCCCTAAGAGAGAGAACCTAGTACCAGGCTAATCTGTGGAGAGACTCCAAACAGTAAGTTTAACTCCCAGAGAGAATGTGGGATGGGCATGGGTTTTGCAAAGCAAACAAGCTGCCAGGCAGGTTTCTGCAGGAGACTTTGAACTGGTTTATGCCCAGTCCCCTCAGGCTGCCTGCACAGCACCCAGCTGCAGCATTCAGCATCTGCACACCAAACTACTTCACAGGCAGGAGCAGATTGCATTCCACCTAAAAGTAATCAAATTGCCTGATTTGTCACAAGTTTGTTGTCAGGGCTCCGTGGTTGCAGGCTTTGATAAGCTGTGAGTGAGACAGTTTATTATTTGCTTGGAGATCTCCTGAGGCTGTTAGATCCACACAGGAATGACAACAACTAGTTGTTTCTCACATGTAGCTGCACTAGTCTCACAGCCAGGACATTGTATTAGACAGGTATTAGCTGTTCCAGCATCATTGTTTTTATGCAGCAAGGCAATTTTGTCTCAATCTACCTCGATGCTTGAGTGAATATATTGTTCAATAATGAGAAAACACCTCTGTGAACTTGGAGATAATACTAATCAGCTCCTCCAGAAATACTGAAATCCAGACTTCTTTCCTTCACCACACCAGTAATATTTAATTTACATAGCATAGGCCCTGCTGGGCAAGCAGTGATGTGAATGGCATAATAATTTAGAGGTGGTAGCAAAAGTTCAGTGCAGGTCTTTGTAGAAACCTCACTTGATCTTTCAGCAAGATGATAGAGTCTTAAGGACTGTGAGTTGTCTGTGGGATCAAAGCACAGGGTGTTTAATTAAAAGAAATAAGTTTCTCTCAATTTGAGAGACATCTCAGAGTTCATCTCTGACATGTTCATCACTGCATTAGAGAATCTATTCCAGTGTAGGTTGAGTGGCTTTCTAGTGAATAACTTAATCTAATAGAATAGTTAATCTCCTCAGACAAGCCTCAGATGTGTATATAAATATGCTCAAACGGCAGCAGCAGTGCACTTGACTTCGGTGATTTCAAAGATCAGCTTCTGTTTCAGCTGTACATCTGTGTATCAGGGATATTGTCAGCCTCAGATTATTGCTAGAAAAGCCAAGTGCAGAGAATGCAATTGAGGTTGTTTTACTTGAGGAAAGGAAAACTCGGTGTTTGTGCTGAAAACTCGAGTTTGTGCTGAAAAGCCTAGTCTTAAAAAAATAAAGAGAAGTTTAAGTAAGTATTTGCTAACAATACTGTGGTATTGTTCTTCAGTAGGCAGACTATGCCACCTGACTCTATTCTGGCCAGTGCCCTATTCCCTAGCCAGCCCAACATTCCAGGATTTTTCTAAAGCCTGCTCCCGCCCCTGACAAAGTAATTCATTAAGCCCAGACTGTCCTGTGTGACCTTCGCTCTCCCCTCAGCGGGAGACGAGCTGTCTGCCAAGCCTTTCATTTGAGCCGACAGGATGGCTGGACAGTGGGAGGTAGTGGATGAACTATTTTGGGGTTCAGCTTTTGTTATTCCCAGGAGTGCTGGCCACCTTTCAGCAGTTCCCTAGGCACTTACATTTTGGGTCAAGCAGCTCACTTGGGTCAAAGTCACCAAAATGAGTCAGGTCACTGGTCAGCTGGTAACAGGCTGTCAATCCGAAAGTGTTTATTGTTTACTTAATACAGTACAGAAATGAAAACACTTAGGTTGCTATTACAGTGTTGGTAACCACACTTCCCAGCACGCTTCCCAAGCCCAAGCCGTCGGTACCACCGTGCATCCCATAGCCCCACTCAAAGCAACACAAACTCCAAGTCCGGGGTCCAGATTTACCTGGACAGGCAGGTGCTTGGAATGCTGCTCATGCCTTCTAAGCCTACCTCGTATCTCTTCAGCACGTGTTTGCAGTTGATTTTTCGGGTTGCCAGATGATTTCCTAAAGGGGATGATGGCAGAGATCTGCTGCTCACAGGTTGGTTTAGCTGGGTTCCATACAGGATTTCCAGAGCTCTGCACTTGAGAGGGTCTCCTACTGAAGAAGGGGAGCCCCCCCTAAGGTTTAGGGGCTCGGTGACTCATCTAGGCAGGTTTTCCACTAGATCAGCAGCTTCCAACATCCCGTTAATGGTGTCCCCACCACTGATGAACAATTTGATCTTCATGTTCAGTCACTAGGGTTCTATTACCGCATTCTTCCCAGCGTCTGACCTTCCCGTTCTCCACCAAGATAAATTTCCACTCCAGTCTGGTGTCTGCGGGCAGACTGATGGACTCGGACCAGAAGCCATCCTTGTCACACTTGAGGGGGACATAGCTGTGCCACTGGCCCAGACACTCGTGGTCCCCGGTGACACCGATGAGCTGAGCCTCGGAGTGTGTGATGTAGTGCACACGGAAAGCCACGTGGATGTTCTGGAACATGGGGGGCACGGCTGCAACCCTCTTGGCTTTCAAGTCCCCATCGCAGCAGTCTCCTTGTTCCCATTCCCTGCTGTCGGAGTCTTCCATGCTGCCATCCTTGCCGGCCCCCCCCTCGACCAGGTGCTCAGAAACAACTTCCCACTCTTCGTGGTCCAAGTCCCTACTCTCAGCTGGCTGACCCGGCTGCTCCTCACTTCTGTCCTTACAGTCATCCTCAGAGGCTCCTGCCAAGTTCATCACGCACCATCCGTCACTTGCCTGTCCCACCTGAGCTCGCAGTTCCCCTACCTGGCTGCCGGCCGTATCATCTGGATGCTCCCTGGCGCCGGTGGCATCCCGCTTCGGGATCAGCCGCTCCACCTCCGCAGCTTCACCCGAAACTCCCCCGCTCGGGACGTGGTTGATCTCTTCCCTCGGACCAGCCGCCAGATCCCTTCCTGCCTTGGGAGCGCCGGGCACAGCAGCCGCGACCTCCCGCCGCCCCGGCTCCGCGCTCGCCTCGGCATCCCCTGCAAGAGACATTCGGGGAGGACGGGGCTGGTTAAGCGGAGGAGCCGCCGCAAACCCCCGCGCCCCCCTGTCCTCCGCGCTACCTGTGGCCGCCGGCTCTCCGCTCGCCCGCCGGGGCCCCTCTCCGCCGGCCGCCGCCGCCGCCTCTCCGCCCTCCTCGCCTCTGCCGTCGCTGCCGCCGTACCAGAACCAGGCGAGGACGGCGGCCAGCAGCCCCACGAGCAGCGCGGGCAGGAGCCCCGCGGGCCAGAGCCCCGCGCCCAGCCAGCCCCAGCCGCGGGGCTCCGCGGGCAGCGCGGCGGGGCCGGGCGGCCGCACCACGGGCGGGCCGCGGTCGCGGGCCATGGCCGGGCACTGCAGCGAGAGGGGCCCCGACCGGGGCCGCCCCCCCTCGGGCAGCGCCTTAAACGGCGCCCCGGCCCCGGGGAGGAGCCGCCGCCGCGGCGGGCGGGGCCGCGCGGGGGAAAGGCGGGTTGGGATAAACTCCAAAAGTCGGGGGGAAAAGTTTAAAGGCTTCACGTGCACACCCACTTTTCTGCCTTCTCTCCCTCTTTTCCCTTCTCTTTCCTCGATTTCCACGACTTAGCCGTGCTGCCAGTTAAACCAATGCAAAACTGAGGGGAGCCGACAGGTGAAAGGTGAGGACTGAATGCGTGAGGTTCTTTGCTGGTTTTTGCCTGAAAGCAAGCATTGGAGCTACAGCAACTGCAGATTATGAAGTTTCACAGAATCACAGAATTGTTAGGGTTGGAAAGGACCTCTGGAGATCATCTAGACCAAGGCAGGGTCACCTAGAGCAGGTTTAACTCCAGCAGTGCTGGTGGCCTTAGATGCTCTAATGGGTGTGCCGCGGGTGACTGCTTTGCTGGTAATTTTAATACTTGAAAATCCAGGCTTGCTATCCCTGAGAAGTGAGATGAATTCACTACTTGTAACTTCTGCATTACACTCTAATGACTGTGACTGGATTCCTTGACATTGCCCTGCTCTCCTGTTATGCTCAGGAAGCTTTTCGGATTACCAGGACTTCAGAGCCCATTAGTGCAGAGGATATTTGATGTTCATTTTAATTTACCTTCATTTTATGACGCTTGAAGTGATATGTCAAACTGTACTTCAAAATTAAGAGGGTGTGCAGATAGATCTTACTAGGAACCTGAGAAATTTCATAAATGCAGCTTGGGACTTTGTGTTTTGAATCAGTAGTTCTGGAGCGACAACCTGTAAAAATGTTTATAACACCAGAGATTAACACCAGGGAAGGAGTTAGGGGGGACAATTCCACTCAGTTCTGATTGCTGCCTTTCTTTTTTTTTTTTAATCCATTCTCTTTATCTGACCAAAGGTGTTGCCATGACTGAATCTCTAAGCCCACTGAGAAGATTTGAGCCACTATCTCATTAGAAAAGACAATGGCTAAGTGGATGTCCCAGTAAGTCTGTTTCCAGTGTGTGAACTTCTTAATCTTTCAGTGTCATTTAGAGCAGCGCTACCTCAGCTTAGCAGGACAGCAAATGTCACTCGAATTTATAGAAGCACAAGTGTGCAGCCTCCGTGGTGCAGCTCCCTGGCTGATCTGGAAGAGGGTGGCCTGTGCAGATGCACAGAATTCATGATCTCAGTATTTTTCCTTTCTTTGCTTACCTCAGCAGCTCAGGCACCGTCTCTGGAGTGCTCCCTCAGCGAGGTGCTGAGCTGGTGTGTAACTCAGAATGTCTATTTTGGTCCCTGGACGTGTGGGATGTGTCCTGGCATGTGCTGAATGTGCACTGCTCACATCTCCTGCTCAGTACTGCAGGAGAGGGAAGAGCTGAGGAGCCAGGACCCGCCTGGGCACTTTCTCTGTGGCTGTGGGTTTGGGTGCACTCTCTTTTACCACTGTCGGTGCTTCAAGGGGCAGCTCAGCCTTGCTACTTAAAACAGACCCTTGGCTGTAATGTAATGTAATACTGAAGCTCTGTGTAGTAGGTGGTGGTTTTGCAGTTTACTTATATTCCTTTTTTTCTAGCCTTCAAAACAGAGCCAGTCCCCTGCTCTGTGTCTGTGCACCACCTCGCTCAGCTGGGATTGCCAGTTCGGGCACCCACACGCTGCTGTTCTGTAAGTACTGTGTGTGCACTGCAATTTAAACTTCCCAGTCACCTCCCTGCAGCAGAGCACACAAAACCCATTAATCACTGTAGTATTACACTGAAAGAGCATCATTCTGCCAGCTCTCAGCACAGATGAAGAAGTAGTGCTTTGGAGCTGCTAACCTCATATGTCTTTGCTTAAACATATTTATGCTGGACATAACTAGTTTTAGTCATGGCTGCAACAGTGAAACCCTGTCCAGGCAGCAGCCGAGTTGTCTGCTTTTGAACTCCTCTTTTGATGCCTATAATTTATTTTCTTTTTTTTTTGTTTGTTTTTGTTTTTAAAGCAAGGTTTATGGTGAATACTAAGGCTGAAACTCCTGAATTCCTGATCGCTTATCAAGTGTTAGAAGCAGAGATGCTGGATAGGAGAGAGTGAGAAGAGTCACTGAGGGACTGAGGTTCCTGTTCTTAAGCAAACACATGGGTTGTTGCAGGCAGTAGCTTACCCCTGGCTTTGGTCCCTTCCTCTCTAGGAATTCATTAAATGCTCACATCCCATAGAACGTGGAGACCTCTGCCTCCTAAGAGAATTTCCAAAGCAGATTAACAGAAATGCTCCAAAATGTATCTTAGGGGGTTTTTTTAAAGCTTTCACCAGAACCAAAGAAGGTGCCAGTACAATAAAGGGGTGAGGAGACCCTTTCTCAAAGTCTCAGGGATACAGTTCTGTTTCTAATTATTTCAAGCCTCTAGTTTGTTCCTGCAGTCATTCCTGATGAGGCATTGGTTTGGAGAGCAGTGTTCTGGGAACGCCACCACTGTCTGTTCAGTAAGTGGGGTGGCAGTTGCTGGACTGTATTTGGAAAAGCTGCACGTGACTTTGCAGAATTCCCAGCTGACTGGCCCAAGATCAGGAGCCTTTTCACGTTTCAGAGCCAAAACAGGAGGGCAGATATTTACTCTGACAGCTCTATAAACAGCTCTGCAGCCAGGGCTGTTGTTAGGAAGGGCTGGCCACGGTTACTGTCCCAGAGGAACTCTCTGGATGTTATCCTGTCAGCTGTGCCATCTAGTGTGGTGACAGGGAATCTCGACTGAGAAATATCCCACTGTCCTGGCTCTGACAGTTGGGGGACTGAGAAATATCCCACTGTCCTGGCTCTGACAGTTGGGGGACTGAGAAATATCCCACTGTCCTGGCTCTGACAGTTGGGGATGCTATTTAGGGAGCACCTTTGAGCCTGCCCACTGTCTGATCCCGTGGAGAGAACTGCTCTTAAACAAGCCTTGTGTGTGTACAGTGCTTCCTCCAGTTTTACAATAGAACAAAATGGAAATGTGAGTAAGTAAGAAAGAAATACAAATTTGGGAGCCCTGTTATTCCCTGTGGATGTGCTGTCCTGGCACTGGAAGTGCTTAGGCTAAAGTAGCCTTCCCTAAGAGCCAGGCTAAAATCTAGGGTTCAAGACACTGCTGTCATGGAGGTTTTCCTGGCAGTTGTTTGACACTTTCTTGTTGGGTCCCCACCCAAGCAGGCAGAAAAATGGGAAGGGCAAAGTATTCATATACTGTGGACCTGCATCACACCCCGGGAGGAAACTGTGGCCCCAAGTGCCATTCTGTGCCATCCCTTTCCCACAGGATTTGGAGTGTCTCAGCTGTGAACACTGGACACTGCAACATTGCACAGCAGTCAGCAGGTGGCACAGGAGGAGTGTGGCTGGCAGGAAAAGCTCTTTTTTTTTCCAGACAGAGGGGAGAAACTTTCTCTCAGGTGCTATTAGCTTTTCGAAGAGTGGTTAGTAATGGGGGCACCCCAGATCCAGACCTGCTTCCCATTATCAACCATTAAAATCTGGAAGGCAGCTAAAAGGGACCTCAGCAGTGCTCTTTAGGCACTGTGTCATTTTTTATGAACAGTGACCAAACCTGGACACAGATGTCACCCCCAGAGGTCTTACCCAGGCTGAGAAGCACAGAGGGTTATCTTATCCTGAGGACAAAGGATAAGATCAGATGTCCTCAGGATAAGATGCTTCCTTTTTTTTTTTGCATCACCAAGATGTTGCTCATATTTACAATCAGCCAAAATCCCTGTGTCCTTCCCATGCTGAACTCCTGCCTGGCCAGTTGTTCCTCATTTGCTCCTTGCTCAGCTGAGAAGTTCTGTTTGGAGTAGTCATTTGCCCCTGTTCTTGTTTTCCAGGTTTTGTCCAGCATATCAGGATTGCTTTGAATCCATTTGAATCCATTTTAGCATCTTTGTAGCATTTTCCAGGGGCTCATCTGCAAATTGAATAGGAAGCAGACTGGTTTTCTGTGGATTTTCAAGGACACAGCTTGTGATGCAGAGTTTTTTCTGCTGTTTTTCCATCTTATAATGGATTTTGTCCTTGCTTAGCTGACTCAAATGGTCTAATGCCATTCTCTCCTACTTACCCATAGTAACCTCACTTGGAATTCTTTCTTGGGTTTGAAGTAGAGCTTATTGCTTGCCCTGGCCAGTCTCTTCCTGCATGTCATGTGCTTCCTCTGAACTTCTGTACTGTGACAGTAATATCAAGGAATGACAGCTTTCCCTACCCAACATCCCTTTTCCTCATAGCTTTGTTTCCTATGAGCCTTTATTTGCCAGCTTTTTCAGTTTATTAGTCACTCTCTGTGCAAGTCACACTTTCTATTTTGTTGTTCTCCTTTTCCCTAGCTGGTACACATTCCGTGTGCCCTTTCATGAGTGGGAATGCTTTTTACCTCCTCCCAGGCATAAAACAGATTATGATAAATTTGGCTAAATTCTGTGAAATGTGAAGTGCCTCAAGGTCATTTCAGACTTCAGAGGTCTTAGATATTGAATCATAATTAAGATTTTCCAGCAAAATCCCGCTGACAGACTCCCATGGTTGTCTCACATCCTGGAGACATTATGCTTTGATTTCCAGGTCAGTTTTTATATTGTCAGGCCCTTGGAAAAATGCAGCAGAAAAGGCAGCCAAATATTTCTTTTCAGGCAACTTTTAACACAGAAATTTATCCAAGTCCAAAGTCTGAAGAGCACTGAGAAAACAAGTAAAAACTCGAGTAGAATCTTCTAAGATGGAGATAGAGAACAGTTAATTCTGAGAAAATACCAGAAATGCACTTTTAGCTGCTGGGAAGGAAGAATTCCTGGGAGGACATTCCGGAGGGAGCTCAGGTGGAGCATGGTATTATTTCACACTGCTCCTCACAGCATGTTATCCATGTTGTCAGGCTTCCCAGGCAAATGTCTTTTCCTGGATGTTTTTCCTGTGAAATGAAGCTTTTTGTCCTCACTGAAGGGGACTTTAGAGCCCGTCATCAGCAGGCTCATGGAAACACGGCTTTTACACCATCTTAAATATTCCCTTGGGTCCAGTGCCAGGCGTAACAATCTGCCTCTCTGAGCAAGGATTTTGCTGAGCTCTGTGTGGAGTGTGTCTCAGTGAAGTGGCCAAGGACATGTGGAGGAGTACAGCAGAGATAAAGCACAGAGGCCTCTGGATGAGCTTCCTTCCCTTTGAGGGGCACTTTTCTCCCCCCTAGCCTGGCTGAATATTCTTTTATACTTCGCTGTTTGTCACTGAGTGCAAGTATTTCATTCTCAGGAGGTTAAGATGCTCTTAATTTTCAGCAGATAACTTAGGCCAAAACCTTACAGAGCTTCTGAATGTGGGTGTTCATTCCCCCTTATTTTAGATGCTGCTTTACTGAAAGCGGCAAGCAATGAAATTGTTTTATAAATCACATTACATAATTCAAAACTAAATTCTGAATTCCCTGAATCAGCTTTTTTCCTTGTTTTCTGTTTTGCCTGACTGAGGATTCTTGTGAGAGGATTCTTCTAAGTCTGTAAGCTCTGATGGGAGTGTTTATCTTCATGACCCGAGGAAGTTTGATCACATATTTGATATTCAAATATTAATCTCGTATCATTATTATTAATCATATTTGATTACATATCTGATACTACATATTTTTCCTCCCTGAAATAAAAAGCCAGGGATATAAACAAGGCAGCAAAAGGAGTCCTTCATGTGCCTTGAAATACGGTCTTGCTGTCATCAAATCTGTGTGTGCTTCTCTGAAACTGTCCCCACAAGTTCCTCTTTCTCGAGTTAAATGTGTGAGAGAGGATGTCACTGATCACTTAGTCATGTGGTGCTTTGGTTTGATGACAGGAGAAAGCATGAAGTCCTTTCCCACCCAGTGGTGCTGGGGGAAAGGGCAAGGCATGAGCCAGCACTCGATGCAGTGACTGCACCCTGAGACCCAGGTCACATGCTGGAACCAACCAGGGGGGGACTTTTTTTGCTTCCCCAAAGTATTCCCTTTGGAGACACAGTTGAGCTATCCAAGGTATTGCAGACTGTGCTGAAGGTTAGTGGTTCCCACCCTAGGGCCTGGCTCTGCTTTTGGCCACGAGATATTAAATACTCAGAGTTGGGGCTGGCAGGCCCAACCGAGTGCAGCGTGGCACTGGAGCTGGAGCCCGGGATCTGACAAGGAATGGGGACAGATGAGCTGGATTCTGGAAAAGGCATGGGCCTGGAAATCTCAACAGGGTGCTGGGTTGTTTGCCTGCCTTCTCAGAAGGTCGAGAACAGATCCTAAGGTAGGAGGTTCCATAGGCTTCCTCCCGGGATTAGACCCCAAGGAGCCCCTTTGTTGCTTTAACTCCTTGCACATCATTTCCCCCCATGCTTCTCCTGCCCTGGTCATTTAAGACCTCCTCCTCTGGCACATTTCCAGGGAAACTGGTGCCTGTCATGCCCTCGGGGCTGGGAGCTGAGGGCTGTCCCACACACAGCCCCCTTGTGTGAGCTGGCAGGCAGGAGCTGTTTGTAGCCAGGCTGACATACAAAGCGTTTGTTTGCCAGCGGCTGCCACCGACTGTCCGGGAGCAGGGCTTGGGATTAAAGATGACTCATTGTGCCCTTATTTCTGGGCCTACCAAGTGTGCATTTAAGTGCAGCAGACACTGGGAATCAGGGAGAGACTCCCAGTGTGAGCCTTTTTGGTCTCCCATCATCTGTGCCAATGGGTTTGGTGCACTTTAAGGATGCAGACCACAGGCTTTGTGGATGGAAAGACTCCAGAAGAGCTCAGCTGTGCTGCTCTGGTGCCACTGAAGCTAAAAGAGACATTGCAGAATTTTAATCAGAGTTAGTTCAGCGTCTGAGTAAATCATAATGTGATGCAGGCAGGCAAAATCATGTAATTGCAGCCTTCAGTACCTGTGTGTGTTTCAGGAACCGGGGGGAAGATCTCGGGCTGTGACATAATGCAGGCTCAGAACAAAGCAGACTCTGATTGTAGGTCTGCAGCCTCTCAAATGCAGTTAGCAGAGGCTGTGAAAATCCCTGGAGCAAGACCTCCACTTCTCCTCAATAAAATAGTGTGGAGAGGCAGTGTGCATCCAGGTTTTAATGCAGCAGCAGACATCCTAAGTGCCAGAATCTGCTCCTGAACTCTTTCAGATCAATAAGCAGTTGAGCATAGGCTAACAAAAGGAAAACAAGACTCCTAGAGTCTGCCCTATCATATCCCAATGGAGCATCCTTCACGGAGTGGCACTCGTGTGGGATACCACTCACAGGAGAGGGAAATGTGTGCCATTGGTTTGCTAATTTTAAATGTGCTCTCCTAGTACAGTTCACTTCAAAGTAGGTGTGGGTTGTTGAAACTCAGTCAGGCTGAGTCCCAGATGGGGCAAACAAATGGAACAGGTCTCCCTCTCTGCCCCATTCCTTTGGGAGGCTTTGGGTCAGGGGCTGGAGGGTTCATCCACTGCTGTGGGATTTGGGCCCTGAAGTCCCACTGACAGTCCTAGACTGTCATCCTCCCTTTTTCAGGAGTCATACATGTCATACTATAGGAAAAGGTACAAAAGCACCATTTATTCTGTTTGAATGACAGGTTCTTTATAATTTCTGGCATGTTCAGGGTTATCAGGAGAGGTTTTCAAGGCTGGAGGGTAAAGTCTCTGCTCTCCAGTGTCTTAAATTGATGGGAAAGTGTGTGACTGATAAAGTATGTGACCTGTATGACTAACCTGACCCTGTTAGCCAGCTGTGCCAGAAACCTGCCAGCTCTTTATAACTCTCTGTATCTATAGTAAGATCAGAGTTACATTTTTATGGTGGTTCAGGCTTTGTTGGCTTCCTTTTTTTAATCAGTAATGAGGGGCAGGGGGTTTATAAGGAAAGAGGGAACACAATCCTCGACTGGTTTTGCCTTTCTCCAGGGTTGTTTTTGCCAGGTTCTCCTGTGCTGGGAGCAGCATGGGCACATATCAGCTGTGCTTTTGGTTCCTCCCTGGGTGCCCCCACACTTGTGCTTGTCCCTTGGTGTGCAGAGGGTGTTCCCAGCAGTCCAGGGATGTTTGTAGTGCTCAGCAGGAGCAGGACAAGTAAACCTGGTTGGTCCTGGAGCTGCCTCAGGGCTGTATGGAAGAATGAGGGTTTGGAGAGGTTGTATCAGTCTCTGTGGGCAATGCTTAGAGATCAAGCACTTGAAAGACAGTGTTCTTCCTGCTGCAATCTGCATGGCAGCCACTAAAACCTGAATTAAGGGAGTAAAACTCTGGCAGCAGGAGCTTTACTGTTTAGTTGGGCTTGGCACTGCAAGCCAGGCCCTGAGCAAACCTTGTGCAGGTTATCCAGACAGTGCCACTTGCCAGAGCCTCCCATTCATCCCAGTGCACGCCCTGCAGCTTCCTTGCCTTCCTTTCCCAGCAAGATCCCCGTTTCCCAGCCCCTAGTGACATCCTCCCACACAGTTGGGCACCCCTGAGTCAGGAGGCTCCGTGAGCAGAAGCGGCCGGTGAGTCAGGGGAGCAGCAAACGAGCCCAGGAGTAGCTGCTGGGTGTGACTGGCTGCCCTTGCTAATTCTGGTGTAGCTCAGATGATGAGGAATATGGCTCTGGGTGTGTGCAATTGTAAAATGTGCTATGTGATCTATATCACAATTAGGACATGTATGTCTCTGTGTGTGTGTGTCTTACAATCCATGAGGACTGTGGTTATTTAGCTGGAGAGTGTCAAAAGCAGGAGAGTCGAGCAGGCCCAAATTTCAGAGGGAAGAACATTTTTTCTGATAAGAGTATTAATTTCCTCAGCAGCAAAATGAAGTGCTGTAGGCAAATCTCTCGTCCCCTGAGTTGTCATAGTCCCAAATCTGGCAGTTCTAACCCAAGAGCAAAGGGCTGCTCTTACACAAGCCCCAGCTTTGCTCCCAGCCCTCTCCAAGGTCACTGATGGTCCCGGTAATTGCAGTGTAGCTCTGCCCCGTAGTGAACTGCTTTCCTGCCAGCACTTAATTTGCACTGTGTGGGAAGAATAAATTAAAGCTGGAGACAGTGAAATGCGATCTCTACCCACTTAGAAACCTTTCAGAAATGTCTCAACTCTCAGCTGAAATCAGGATCTTATAATTAGGTTATTATTTTATTAATTAAGCATGGAGTACTAGAAACATACCCAGTGTGTGTGAGTTCATTGATGACAAGGAGGTGTGTTAGCTGTGCAGGGAAAGCAGAAGAGCAAAGCCTCTGAAAGCCAAACTGTAGATAAGACAGAAACTGGTAGAGCATTTATTAATTAAAGCACTTTTCTAGTTGCAGCTGCATTCTTGGTGTTGAGATGAAACTACACTCCTGATTCATGTGTCTGTGTGCCCTCAGGTCACAGCTCCTAAAGGAAGCAGTGCAAGACCTGGATCCAGTTGGACGTGGTGTGAACAGGTCTGGCAGCAGGGGCAGATGATTGTAGCACCAAATGCTGAAGTAAGGGAAGGCACGGTTCCTGTCTGGGGTGTCGAAGAGCAGAGATCCATGAAGTGACATGGATGCACACAGAGACAAGGAAAAACACCCCACCCCTCCTGTGTGCTGTTCCAACCCTTTATTGTGGCCAGCATAAGACATCCACTGGAGAAATGTCTGATAGTTACTAAACCCCAGAAGTAGGATTAAGGATTTCTGGGGTCTGTTCTGATTTGTCTGATACTGTGCTCTGTGATTTCCTAACTCCTTCCCTGAGAAGCTTTTCCCCTCCCTACACAGACACGAAGGAGCTGAGTAACTGGTGTTGCACAAACTGAAGAAGCCACTTGACAAGCTCAGTAAGTTTGGCTTTTTATGTCTCTTCAAGGTATTCCCAGTGCATGGGACAGGACTGTTTCATCATATACACGCTTTCCAGAATGTGGGCCTTGTCTGCCTCTCTTCCTGGCAGTATCATGATGATTTTGGAAAGGGAAGATGTGCCTCTGCTTGTCTCAGGGATCTGCAGTTGTGAGACAGGACTGTGCCTTGAGCCAGCAGTGCACCCACTGCATTCCCGTGCTGCACTTCAGAGGTGGAGTCGCTCCTCACGGGAATGTTTTCAATGTATCATGGCCAGTGAGCACTTCCTTGGCTTCCAAAGGTAAAATAATTTGCCAAAAAAAAGAAAAAAATTCTTGCTGAGAGTCTAGAAAATCTGTTTGGAGAAGGGGTGTGGTTCTATGCATCACATGGGTAGCTCTTTGTAGAAAAATAAACTGAAATAATGAATTAAGCAGACTCAAATTTCTGCAGAAATCTTTGCTTGAGCTATAAATATTCATGCCAGGGTTCAGCAAAAAGAATTTCAGTGATCTCGTGCTCTGCAAGGATCCTTTATCTGTTTCAGTAGCAAACTAAATTTAGCCTTTGAAAAACCAAAATATCTCCCAATTAAGATAGAATTTCTTAAATATTCCTGCCTTTCTTTTGATTTGCCAGGGTTTTGGTGCTCAGATAAACCAGCATGTTCTTTAACATCATGAATAAAGAAATGCCTGATGGCTGTGGAAAGTAGTTGTGATAAAAATGGCTCTGCATAACTAGAGAATGGCTGCATATTCCTGATCTTGTATATTCCTGTAGTCCTGTATTTATCTCCAATTTGGGGACAACAGCCCTGGCGTTTGAGCGTGTGCATCAGGAGATCCTCACTGGAAAACAGAAGTCATGGAGCAGTTAAACTACCTGAGGTGAGACAAGAAAAATTTCTCCACTGCACTGTTTCAGCAGCCGTGGAAAATGTGTTTCATGTGCTGCAGGAGGAGTGAGCTGCTTGTAAACATTGTCACTGCAGCTGGTCCCCACCAAAGGCCAATATTTTGTGGTGGAAGGCAAGGTTTATGGTTTCAGAGAGAGAATTCCCATGGAAGACTCCTTCTAAGGGGAGAATTCTATTGCTGTAGTTAAATTAGTCTTTAAAACCAGATTCTAATGATGTACTCTCTTGCTTGGGGTTTTTGGTTGTAGGTTTGTTGGGGGTTTTTTGAGTGCTAATGATGAAACAGGGCTAAGAACAACACTCTGGAATGGGAATCTAAATAGAAACAAGCTGCCAGAACAATTTTTTTTTTTTTTTTTTTTTTTATTAGCCTGGGTGGAACCACAAAAATTCTGGTCTTCCAAACAACTGTGAAATGTGACCTCAGAACCTTTCCTAAACAAAAATACCCAGAAGGGCACACGTTAACATAACACTGTTACTGCAATCACAATGACAGGAAGAAAAATTTATAAAGGAAAATTATTTCAGTCCATCTTAGCAGGAAATCCACCTGATGGGCTACTTGGCCTCTGCTAGGCAAGGCATTATTTGGATCAGGCTGCTGCTGGCGAGCTGCCAGTCTCGTGATTTGGGGAGGGAACTGACTCATGGGCTTGGGAAACGCTAATGCTGCTGGAAGCTGGGTGATGGCACAGGAGCCCTGTGGCAGCTGAAATGCGTTGTACTGTGGCATAATCCGATCCCTGGGAAGCTTCACGTCCCCTACAAGTTTTTCCCTAATAATCTGGCCGGAGAATTTTTTTCCGCTCGTTTCCCAGCCAAGCCCGTGACGATGCGCGGAGCGAGGCGCACTAGCAGCTCCCGTCGCCGGCACACGGGAAGATTCCGGCTGTGCCAGGGCCGGCGGGCAGGAATCAAACCTTCAGTTCTTTCGGGATCCATCCAGCCTTTCCCGGTGAGCCGGGAGAGCATCCCCCGGGAGAGCCGCGGTCCACCCCCAGCCCCGCGGGGCGGAGGCGGCGGCTCCTCCCGGCGCGGGCAGGCGGGGCCCGGTGTCCGCCCGCCCCCGGAGCCGGAGCCCGGCGGAGCTCGGGGTGTCCCCGTTCGGCGGCGACAGCAGCAGCCGCAGCCATGAAGTCGCTGTGCCTCGTCACCGTGGGGGTCCTGGCCATGACGCTGCTCATCGCCAGCATCTCCCTGCTGGTAGCGCACGTCTTCCAGACGGTGGTGGATCTGCAGGTGAAGCAGGTGAGAGAACGCGGCCGCGCGCCCGCCCCGCTCCTTGTTTACCGCCTTATTCCCGCTGAAAATAGCCCTGGGAGGGAGGGAGCGGGCTGGCTCCTTCCTTGCACCGGCCGTGGTTGGGTGGGCGGGAGCATCCTCGGGCAGTGAACACCCCCGTGCCCAGTGACAGCCCCCCCCGGGCAGTGAACCCCCCCTGCCCTGCACCACCCGGCTGGGCTGGGGCTCAGAATGGAGCTCACAGTGCACTGGCCCCCGGGCTGAGTAGAGAGTGGGTGAATATGCATAAAAATCAGCCCTCTCGAGGCTGTGGTGCAGCAGCTGTAGCGAGGAGGCCTCTCCAGAGCAGGAGCACATAGGGGGAGCAGGGGACACCGAAAGCACCCTTCCTTTTTGCCATTCCTGTTATAGATTTCTTGCAGCCTGCTCTGCTGCTCCGTTTACAGCTGCCTCTGGAGCACGGCCAGAGGTGCCATGGGCTGAAGCACGTGGTGTCTCTCAGGCTGGGTGATGGCAGCAAGGCATTGCACCCTGTTGTTCTACGCTTGGGGACATCCATCCTGGCCTTGCTGGGGGTGCAGAGCCCTGCACTGTTCCTGCTCTGCCTAGGCTTTTGTTTCTCTCCTAGAGTGGCTCCATGCATTTATCTTGTGCTCCAGTGAGGAGGGTCAGCTCTCTTAGGAACTCCCTGTGTAAATAAACAATTATTTCTCTTCCTGGCCTGAGGAACATCATCTTGGCTCTTCTTCTGACAGAGAGACCAGCATTGCGAACAAAAGCAGGGGTTTGACAAGTGCTGTCCTCTTAACTGGTGACCAGATCACCTGTGATCTCCTAACCTACTGTTCTTCCCTTTGGGCCATGGACAGGGAGTATTTCCTGCCTCAGAAACTGTGTTGTCTTAACTTAAATCACTTTGGGTTTAGTGCCATCTTAGGTCGGCAGTGAGCTTACAGCAGGTCGTGGCGCTTCGAGATGTGCCTGTAAACTTCAGCACAGCTCCATCTCCCAGGCCTTGGCTCTCCTTGGGAAGGAGTCTGCCGTCCTCTGCATCCCAGAATTCTACTGTCAGGTCCATTTCATCCAAAGAGCAGCGGGGTGAGAGCGGTGGTTTGGTGTAGGACTGCCGGGAATTAGGCGTGATCCTCCTTACGCGCATTATCTCCTGGCTGCTGCTCCTTCCCCGGCATGGGGGGTTATGTAAGAGCAAGTTGCTGTTCGCTCAGCAGGGCTTTCAGTAATGCAGGATAAAGTTTCCAGAGCTCAGTCCTTTCCTGCTTGCTGCTCTCCGGCTCATCCTGGCACGGGTCTGGATTGCAGGGAATGAGGCGTGCTGGCTCCCCCGCCGACTGCCTGCTGGCCTTTTCCAGGATCCACACCACACACAGGCTGTGGAAGTGCAGCTCACAGCCCCAGAGCAGTGTGCTCCCAGTCACTCTGCTGATCCGGCTGCTTTCCACATGTACTTTATCCCACATGAGCTTTTCCTCATTCATGTGCAGTCTAGAAAGCTGCTGTCCCTTGTGTAACCGCGTGTGTAAGCTTAGAAAACCTTGTGCAAATAGACAAATCTCAATTTGCCTTTGAAATGGGGCAAGACCTCAGCTTTTGCAAGCAGTTCCTGTTCCTTTGAGGGCTTTCCCAGCCGTCCTGAAGGGGAGCTGACTCGCAGGGAAGGGCTGTCTGTGCAGTCTAAAGTGCAGCTGAAGTGCAAGACTTTATTTTGGAGCAGCTGGAGCCCCTGTGTGTCCAAACCCAGCACCTGTGAACCACTGAGGATGGCTCTGCTTTCAGCAGGGTGTTGTGTACAGCACCCTTTCCAGTCAAAGGCAGGATCTTGGATACAGAGGGGGTGTGGGAAGAGTGGGAAATCCAACCAGGTGCCAGACTTCACATCCCTTTTAAAATCCCCAGGCAGATGTTTAGTGACAAGGACAGTGGGAGCACCTTTCCCAGAAGGTGTTCAAATCATGCCAACTTACTCTTTGTTTTATTTGCAGTTTTATTTTTGTGGATTAAAAATGCCATCCCAGATCAGGTGTCCAATACCTGTTTGTTATCAGGGCCTAGCACCTGAAACTCCAGAAAATAATGGGAAAGAACCTATAATGAACAAGAATAAATTAGCTGCCCCCAGGAGAAAGGCCTTCTCCACGGTGTTGCCTTGTTCTCTCTGTTGGGTAGATGCCTATGTATTTGTTGCAATGAATATGCTCTTCATGAATATAACCTAACATTTTATATAGATGGATATGCTGGTCTGAGCACTTACCTGATCACCTTAAAAAGTTGCAATTAAATTCTGTCAAAGATGAAGACATGAAAGCACATCTTGGAATTAAAATGTTTTGGAGTTCCAGGGGGAAAAAAAAATGGAATTTAATAGAATGTTCAGTACCATTTCCCACCATCGCTACCAGTAAGTTGTATTTGGGTGGGAAAGCTCCCTTTTCATTTCCTGTGTGTGAAGAACAGTCAAGACAAGGAAACACTGGTGAGTGAGAGAGCTGCAAGTTCAGGGCTGGCTGGTAAATGCAGCCAGCAGGAAGGATGCTTTGCAGCACTGGAAATGAGCATGGACTCCACTCGTGAAGGAGAAGCCCTGATGTCCTTGTAATATCATGTGATAGACCCAAATATCCCTGGTAACGGTGAAAATCAGAAGAAAAGAGTCTACCCTATTTCATTATTTGGGAGTTTTTTTGAGTCAATCTGAACCAGCTCTAAAATAACATTAATTTCTGTGATGTGCACAGAATACATGGGTTTTAATCCTTAGGGGAAACCAGTCTGCAAATGCAAAGTGCCACCAGCTGGGTTGGCTTTCGCTGCCATTCAGCAATAGTCCTGCCATCTCAAGCTCCTGCCAATAAGTTTGTCTTTGAAACAGCCTTCTCTTTATCTAATCCTTCAAAATTAAGGTCTACATAGAGAGAAAACGGCTCCTTAAGTGGGAAGGCCAAGAATGAGTCCTGAGGCAACTGTGGCTGATAAGACCCCATAAACAGCGACCAAGAGCTGGCAGCTGCCCAGCCTGCCCTGCTTTTGAGCTTCCACTTACAATATTTGACTTGTTTGCTCTGAAGAATAAAAAGAACAAGTGTTGATGAGACCCATTTAATTGCAAATCATTTCCCCCCCCCCCCCTTTCTTCCGCCTACAGGTGATGTGGTTTTCAAAGACAGAGTTTTCTTTGTGCTTATTCCTGGAAATTCACTCTGTGAGCCAGATTTCCCTTCGTGACCACTGCAGCAGTACCAGTGTTATTACTGGGTGAAAGGCCTTGATTTTGGTGGTGGTGATGCTTCATGTTTGGGGTGAATTTGTCTAAAATGGGATGGTAATAAAATGAGGGATTGAGGCCTCTGTTATGGAGCAACATGACAGGAGTGTTTGTGACTTTCTGTATAACTTGTACATGCTGATAGATGAGGGAATTAGTCTTTCATTTCTCAAGTGCTTCTGTTATAAAACAATGATTTATAGCTTTGCTTTTGTAGGGCCACATTTTATTGGTTACAGAATAGACCGACAGACTGTGGGTCTGGAGATGCATGTGCTGCCATTGCTGTAGGAAAGTAATTAAAGGCAGAGGGCAAAGAATCTTGGCCCTATTCCAAGACCTTGGAAAGGTATGAATCGTAGGACACATACAGGAAAGGAGTTTCTGTCACTTGCAGGTTTTCCTCTGAAAAACAAAGCCTGATTGCTTTGGAGACAGAATCTCACAGAATTCCTCCCTTTCCTGTAAATGTCATCCAGCATCTACATTAGCATTAACAGCTAATCTGTCTTTTCTCTTGTTCCAGGGGACAGTATTGAAGAATGGCACAGAAACCTTTGAAGCCTGGGAGGACCCTCCTCCCCCAGTCTACATGCAGTTCTACTTTTTTAATGTGACAAATCCTTTGGAAGTGCTCCAAGGTGCCAGTCCTCTTGTAGAGGAAATAGGACCATACACCTACAGGTGGGATCCTTTTACTGTTTTCAAGTGTCATGGAAGCTGTTGTGTGGTGGGATCCAGAACGCTTGGGATCCCATTCTAGGGGAAAACCTAGCTGTTAATGTGGGAGGGAAAGCTGCTCCAGGGGGGCATGGTCACACCCCACCCAGCCAGCACTGACACTTGCAGCCAGTTGCAGATGAAGCCAGTGACTTCTGTCAGATTTTGGGCAAGGTTTTGCTGGTGTGCTGCTGTTCCTCAGCTGCTGAACGAAGAGGAAGCTGTTTGCATCCTGGCCTGCTGTCTTGTGAGAGGAAAGACAGTTGGGTGATGTTTGAGAGTCTGGGGAGAGGAGCGTTGCATAAAAAGAGTGTGACTCCTGCTCACTCAGGAATTAGTTCCCAGCCAAAGTTGCGCAATCCACGTTGGTGAAACGCGGCCAGAGAAGCAGTTGGAGTGGTGCTTCAGGGATCTTCCTCAGCCAACCCTCACTGTAAAACCTGCTTAGGTTTTAGAGTTGTCTTTTCCTAAGCTGCAAAATGACCAGAATCTGTTGGTATTTCAAAAAAATGCTGGGGAACGAAAGCAAGAGCCTTGGTTCTGCAGTATCTCCTGCCTTTCCGTTTCTTCCCTCCCACACCTCAGCTTTGTTTCTGCCTCTGCCAACAGTCCTTTCCCCTATCTCCTCTGCATTCCAGTCCTGTGTCTGTTTAGGCCTGGCAAACTCCACGTGGTACTTTGGCAAAATCCCTGGTGTTACATAAACCATTAGAGCCGGAGAAAAGATCCACAAGCTTTCAAGTTCCTAAATTTTTCCTTAGGTGTGTGTAGTGTAACACTGGTCCTTGGTCAGCAGTGCACTCTCTGTGTCTGGAGGATAAACAGGGGCAGCTCCAGGGCTAACAGAGCTGCAGGAAAACACACAGGCTGGTGCTCAGTCCCTTTGCCAGCTGCTTCTTTTCCCTTTCCTCAGCTCCCAGTCTGTGCCGGCTGTCCCGCATAGCCCAGTTTGGGAAGCTGCACCTTATCCATGAAGGAGCTGCATGGGATGGATGGGGCTGGTGGTGTACTGGCCGGGTTGGGCCGTGCCTGAGGGAAGGCCCAGCCTAAGCTTGGTTTGCTGGGAGAGCCTTTCCCTGCATCCCACGCCACAGCCCCAGCTGTTTGTGTGTTTGTGGGAGGGAGGGAGGGAGGCTGCGCATTCCAGTTGCTTCTGGCTTGTTTGCTTAGCGTGACATGTCTGGACAGGATTCCCTGGTGCTGTGCTCTGTCTGATAGAGGAAAGTTAGGAAGTGGAGCGCCCTTTTCCAGCAGATCCTTTAATCCCTGCCTAGCTGTGGCTGCAGCAGCCTGTCAGCAGTGGGTGGGAGGAGAGGAGGCGTGTGGGAGCAGAGGGAGCAGGGAGGGATGTTGCAGCCATACTGCACGCTGGAGCCAGGGAATAAATACCCAGCTGCTCTCACAGGCCCCATGTGGCAAAGCACTAAAGATTCATTTAGGTTTAGCATGTGGCAGAACACCCCATGAAGCGCATGGCTCCGTGTTTTCATAAACCAGGTGTTTGGGAAAGGCTGGAAGTGAACTGGGCCAGAGAAGCAGAGGAAAAACATCCGGTGAGCGACAGAGAGGAGGTGGGAGGCCTCAGTGGAGTCTCTTCCTGCAGCTCAGAGTTTTGACCAGCGTACATTGCAAAGCAGTTGGTGCAGGGGTAGATTCTGTAACAAAAATGCAGCCGTGCTGGTGTTTTTAAATCATGGAAGTTGAATTGGCAGCATGTAAAACAACTAATTATAAAGTGCAAGCTGCTTATCTGCCCGAGCCTGCTGAGTCCCAAAGAACACTGGAATATTGTCTGGTCTTGCACACATTTACAGCTTTCTGTCTTTAATATCTGAGAGCCTCCTACTCGTATCCCTCATCAGGGAGTATTATTTCCCTCTCCAGAGCTGGAAACGTGTCTCAGGTTACCCCCAGCCTATTTTAGGAAGGCATTTCACAACTGTCCATTTCCATCCCCTCAGTTCCAGCCCTGGGGTATAAAATAGATTGCTGTCCAAATCAGGTTGCCAGACTGAAATGTTGCTGGGTGGCAGGGATGCTGAAGAGGGGTAGATACGCTGTTTGGGTAAGGAGGATGGGAAGTGGTTGGTTTCTAACAACAATAGTTCTGTGGGCCTTTCCAGTTTGCTTTCAATTTGAAGGACTGGAGCAGGGTAATGCAGCCTGTTGTGAAGCTGCATTGCTGGATGTGGTGCAGCCAGGATAGAATCTGGGATCTGAATTGAATGCAGAACAGCAGAGCACAGGGCTGGCACAATAATTCACCCTCACGTCTTGTGACTTGACGTTTACCCAGGCAGCAAAGCAACGAGAAAGTCGCTCTTGAGTGAGTGCAGGGTTAGGAAATACAGGGTATTGCTCTTCATGTGGGTGCCATGAGCAGCCAGCCTTTTGCCATTTCTCTTTTGGGGTTTGCTGGAGACACGTGTGTGGCTCATGCTGAGCCTGAGCCAGCCTGTTCTGCAGAACTTCAGACTTCTTGTTCGTAGAATGGTAATGGCAGTGAAAATTGAATTATGCTTCTGACATGTGTTTCGGGGTAATTAAGGCCTGACTTCCTCATTAAGCCAGCAGGTAGCAGTTGATGTTTCTTGCCAATTGGACTGGTTTGTCAGCAATCCTGAGTTCTATTCTGCTGTCTGAATACTTAGACAGGAACAGCAGCAACCTCCCAGGCCATGGGTAGCGCACAGCAAAAATGCAGTCGACTTTCTCTCGTGTCCAGGATTCTTGCCTGAGAATTAGAGGAGAAGAACTAAAATGAGTGTTGTTCTGTGGTTGTGTCACATGTCAGCCCAGAAGTCCTAGTGCCTAGTGCAGTGAATCCAGCTGAAAGGTTCTGGTAGGTTCTTAGGTCAGGGCACTGAGACTTATGTGGAGCCTGCATCTGCCTGAGAGTGAATTATACCTGCAGCAAAGAGGCAAAAATTCCATTTTCAAACTGTACTTCAAGGGCAATCCCCTATATGGTGCCTCCAAATCCTTCTGTACCATCTGAAATTGTTCTCCTTCCTTGGAGGTTTTTAAAGATGAGGCAGAAATATGAAATGGAATTAACACACGGGGTGGCATTTTTGGAAGTGCCCCATGAGGTCTGACTCAGCCCACACTGACACAACGAGGAGTTTGTGTCAGTGAGGGAACTACTCCCAAAGCACTGAAAATCCCACCCTTTCTGTGCTCAAAGCACTAGAGTAGCCATAATTTAATTGCAGTTAATGCTGTGGGTACTTGTTTAACTTGATTAGAGAACTCTCTTGTTTTTCAGAGAATACAGGCCAAGAGTCCACGTTCAGTTTTTGGACAATGGGACCAAAGTGTCTGCTCTGAACCCAAAGACTTACGTATTTGAACCTCAGAAGTCAGTCGGAGACCCTGAAGTGGACCTGATCAGAACAGTAAATATTCCTGCAGTGGTGAGTTCTCTTTCATTCCTGCTTGGAAATCATCCTGGCACACTTCAGAAGGAAGCAGCTCCTTGCTTCATCCTGTCCCTGCCTTTGTGGTAGATAAGTGGGATTGGAGAACAAGAGAGGCAACTCGTGTCTGGGGCAGGTGCCGCTCTCAGTTTTGGGTTGGGCTGTTGTGGGGTTCTTATTTTGTTCCTCCCTCCCCTCACAGCTCTGCAGGGTTGGTGCTGAGAGCTGGCAGAAATCAGTCTTGCTGGTTTGCCATGAGTAAGTGAAACTAGGGAATTAGCAGTGTCAAGTGCTTAGGAGGATCTTTGACTTCTGAATGGGAAGGTTAGGAATGCCCGGGGGTATGTTGTCAAAATTGCAGAAGCTGCCTCCAAGTCTGCTGCTCAAACTGAAACAAAACCGCAGCAGAGGAGTTTCAGACGGGGCTGGATGAAAAGGACCTCTCAGAGTGAAATGAAGGTTAAAAGATGCACCCCCAAATCGTGTTAGGTGAAAGAAAGTGTCAGTTTGGTAAGCAGAGGCAGACCATTATTTTGGTCTCAGACAGGATTAGCATGAGAACAAGCAGATCTAAAGCTGTCACTGCTTCCTGAGGAAATCAGACTGTACTCAAATACTCAGGTGTGTGACTAAGCCTTTACTCCCCATCCCAGTTTAATTTACTTCAGTTGCAGGCTAGTCATTCCTACTTTTTCCCCAGCTTTGCCAAAAATGTCTGATTTTATGAATGGCTACAAAAATGCCCTGGATATAGTCGTAGATAGGACTCAGCTTACTGAAAGTCGGAGACGGTGCAGACACTGTGTTTTCAGTTCCTCCCAGGCATCTCAGTGGTGGTCAGGATTATCTCTCCTTCAGATTTTTGGCTGGGATGTACTGTAATAGGCAGCAGGAGAAGAGCTACAGGTTGGTTTGCCCAAAGAAATGCCCTTCTTTCGTTACTGCTCATTTAAAGCCATGTTGTAAAACAACACTGTCAGCTGGGAAGGAAAGAAACGTTTGCATTTTGGGGCAGTGAGTATCCTGAGACGTGTGCCGTGCCTGCCTTTGGCTGCAGCTGGTATGACTTGCTGCCCAATAAACCTGACCATGGCTCCCTCGTTCCAACCCCCTGGCAGACTGCCATGGAGTGGACCAGGTCGACCCCTCTCCAGTTTGCCACGGAGGTGCTGCTGCTGCTGTACCAGGAGTCGCTGTTCACCGTGCGCAGCGTCCACGAGCTGCTGTGGGGCTACAAGGACCGGCTCCTGTCCACCATCCACGTCCTGCACCCCGAGATCGACCCCGTCTTCGGGCTCTTCAATAAGGTACCCAGACGGCCAGAGCTGATGGTGCTTTAGATGGGGAGCAGTGCCACTGTTACAGAGTCACTGTGGTCAGCCAGCTGGGAGGGATGTGCCTGGACTGGAGCTGCAGGGGTAGCAGGATGTTCCCTCTTCGGTTTGGCTGTGTCTGGGCGCTGGCTGTGAGTGTTTTATCTGTTTATACACTTTGTCAGGTATGGATAAGCCTTCCAAGGGCAAACCCTTCCACTGTTGCCTGGATAACATGGTCTTTGTGGGGCTGGTTGTGCAAATTCCTAGAAAATTTTCCTGACTAATTTCCATAGTAATGGATTGAAATTGGATGTTATTTCTGTGCTGGAGCCATTTTGGTCCAGTCCCCACATGATTTTGGGTTGTGGGGACTCCTCGTTTCTCAGAGATGTCTGCAGTGCTCAGGTTATTTTCTGTGGGGTTGTTTTCTTGCTGAGGGCTGTTTTTTTCAGGGCCAGTTTTCAAAGGGAGAAAAGGCTCATCTGGTGTTGTATTTCCTGCCCTTGGGAGGTGTAAGAACCTTGCCCAGTCGCTTCCACCTCGTTCATGTTCAAGGTGGAGTTCAGTGAGCTGCACAGACCTCAGGGGGAGTCCATCGCTCCCGGGGTGGATTTGAAGTGATGGCATCTCAAACTCCTGCCAGCCCCTTGCAGTGGCCAGCCAGGTGTCACAGGATGAGTGGAGGGGCTGAAAACTCCTGCCTCTGTTTGCAGATGAATGGAACCGATGATGGAGAATATGTGTTCCTGAGTGGGGAAACAAACTACCTAAACTTCTCCAGGATTGTGGAGTGGAAAGGAAAAGAGTAAGTTTTTCAGCGTGGTGTGGCCTCTGTCAGAATCTGCCCCTTGCTTGCCTGGCACCAGTTCAAAGAGGCTGGAGATGCAATTTAAACCCATTTTAGTCCCTTTTCTTGTTAGCAGAGCTGAGATAAGAGGACTCAGCGCTGTGCAGGTCTGATTCTCGTTTGCCAAGAGCTGGCATTGCCTGAGCACTGCACAAAGATCTTTTAGCCCTTGCTCTCTTTTCTTCCTTTCCTTCAGGTCCCTGAGCTGGTGGACAACAGAGGCATGTAACATGATCAATGGCACAGATGGGACATCCTTTCACCCACTGATTAGCAAAGATGAGAACATTTATATCTTCTCTTCTGATTTCTGCAGGTGAGGAGAACACACCTTAAGACTTTAAAGCAGAGCATTTATATCCATTTCTCCTGAGGTTTGTTGTTTAGACTGGTGTTTTTCCTTCCGTGATTTTATTTAACAGTTGTGGTGTGAGGGATGAGAGTGTTACAACAAAAAAAAAACCCAACCTGCAGCAAGTTAAGGATGTGCTGTTTCAAAATGAAGATAAGGGGAAAATTTGGAAGCTGAGTGGAAAGACAGACTGGACTGCCTTGCAAGGCTAGTAACAACAAGGGGAATGGAAGGATTTATGGGAACCTTCTTTCCTCCCAAATCTTCCTCTGTGCCCTGCTTTTTTTAGAGAACCCACTTTGCCCTCTTCAGAGAATCATGCCTTGATGCTGTTTGAAATGCAACAAGAAGCAGAAAATCCTGGTGTTTCCTTCCTTATGTTCCACCTTGTCTCCTCCCTTGCCCGTTTCCCGGTCTGTGGAGAACAAAACCGATCCAAAATCAGATGTGTGTTAGCCTGGACTCAGGACTAGCCAAACCTGGGCCTGGCTTTGCTTCCTTTCAGGTCTCTGTACCTGGTGTACGACGGCTCGGGAGCCGTGGCGGGCGTCCCCACCTACCGCTTCGTGCCCTCCTCCATGGTCTTTGCCAACACCACGGTGAACCCGGACAACGCCGGGTTCTGCATCCCGCCGGGAAACTGCCCCGGCACCGGAGTCCTCAACGTCAGCATCTGCAAGCAAGGTGTGTCCCCAGGGAAAACTTGGCTTGTCCTGGAGACAGGGGGCCACTGTTGGTTTTGTAGCTCCAGAATGGGCTCTTCCCTGCGCTGTAAATGGCACAGTGGCAACAGTTCTGAGGCCCTCAAAGACTTCCCTGAAACCTGTTCTGCCTTTTTTTCTTTGGGTGGTGACTTTCTGTGTTTTTTCATTCCAGGTGCTCCAATATTTCTGTCAGCTCCACATTTTTACCAAGCGGATCCGAAGTTTGTAGAGGACATAGAGGGCATGCATCCCAGAAAGGAATACCATGAGACTTTCCTGGACATCAATCCTGTAAGTGCAGCCTT
This sequence comes from Pseudopipra pipra, assembly GCF_036250125.1. Classification (NCBI taxonomy): domain Eukaryota; kingdom Metazoa; phylum Chordata; class Aves; order Passeriformes; family Pipridae; genus Pseudopipra; species Pseudopipra pipra. The sequence continues at coordinate 1,768,355 of NC_087552.1, forward strand.
TTTTTCAAGGGTTCTGTGGACGAATCCAAGCACCTCCTCGGATGGGGTGTATCGATTGTAGTCCCATTGACCTCAAGGAATCTGTGCCAGTTGCATGATGCTGGATGGAAAGGGAGAATCCCTCTGGGCAGTTTGGGTCAGCTGTCCTGTCCCTGTCTCCTCCCAGCTTCTCACCCACCCTCTGCCTCTGGGAAATGCAAAAGGCCTTGAGGGTGTGCAAGCACAGCTCAGCAATCACTAAAACATCCCTGTGATGTCCTGCTACCCAGCTGCTATGGAGCAAGTGAATTCTCTCCCAGCTAAAACCAGTACCACAGTGACCTCTACGCCCACACACACGAATGTGGGTCGAGGAAAAGAGCACAGCCATGACCTGCCTGGCTCACAGAAACAGCGCTCTGACTCATCGAGCTGTTATGTGCAGCTAAAGCAGGGGGAAATTCCACAGTTCTCCTCTTGAGGTCTAGTGCAGATGCTGCTGGGTGTCTGGTTTGGTGCCAGGATCTTGCTGTGTTCTCGTAGTTGTTATTCTTTTGTGTTTACTCTGGTTTTTTTGACGCTGATCTCTGTTGTTCCCCAGCTGACAGGGCTGGTCCTGCGCGCAGCCAAGCGCATGCAGATCAACGTTCACGTCAGAAAACTACCTGAGTTTTTGTAAGTGTTCCCTGCTGCCTGGTGGGTGTCTCAGGGCTGATCTGGCATTCAGAATTAATTCCATCTGCAGTGCCCAGATGGAATATTGGCTGGAGAGGGCAGGTGTGAGAGAGGGAAATCCAGCTGAATCTCAGTTACAAGAGGCAGTGTCCTCTCTTCCCACAGATCCAGTAGAATTTTGCAGTTCCAGCTGTAGAGTAAAGGGAGTATTCAAGAAGGGCAGGTAGATCAGGTACAGATAAGTGTCTTGCCTGTAACTGCATTGGTATCAGAGAGAGAAATCTTTGCACTGCAGCTTTGGCAGTCAGGACAATCCTGCAAATGGGAACAGTGTAGAATCCCAGGTCACATGTGAGTAAAAATCCCCATTTTTATTTGATAGCAAGTGTGCTCTGCCGGTTTTCTGGGTGTCCCAGTGTGAGGGGCATGTCCCCAGATTGCAGCTCAGCTGTGCAGAAACACAGACATCCTATGTCTTCCTGACACCTTGTTTTATTTGTCACTGGTGCTGTGTGGCAGCTATTCCTCCTACTCAGCTGATGTTTGCTGGCACAGCTTGGCTATAACAACTAAAAAACATTTTATCTGGCCAATCCCCTTGGGAGAGTCAGAGATGTTCCTTCAGAACAGCAGCACTTTGTTTCCTAGTGCCCAGGAGCTGCCACAGTAACAACTTCTGCCTGAGCTGGGATTCCATGTGTGCCAAATGTTGAGGGATTTTTGCTGCTGTGCCCGTGTTGCTTGGACAATAGTTCCTGTGTTTTACAAAAAGGAGTAACCTCCAACGTCAGCTTAGCTTCACATTCCTGCTGCCTGGCACAAATCTGTCACTCAGTTAGGAATGAACTCCGTGTGGATCCCTCTCATTCTCTCCCCACCAAATCCCCAAAAATGCCACTGCTCCAAATCCAGAACGTGTGATTCACCTCGGAGACTGAAGTTGTTTTACCCCAGTAAGGGAGGTGAAAGCCAATGATAAAAAGCAACAGCCCAGAGGTGTTTTAGGGACACTTTCCTCATTCGCTGTTCTATCATAATCTGTCTTCACAACCCTCAAGCTGAAAAGCTTCCAGACCGTAATTTTTGGTTGTTGTTTTATTTTTGACGCAGTGAAACGGGCAACATCCGGACTCTGGTTTTCCCAGTGATGTACATAAACGAGGTAAATAGCTCTGTCCTGCCCTGGCAGCCTTGTGTCTGTGCTTGCAAAAACACCCTCTGTGAGCCAACCAGAAAAGAAAATGCTGCTTTCCTTGTTGTTTTATACAGCGACAGGTAGGAAGATGTTGCTGTTTCTTATCTAACACCCTCCTGCTGCTTGTTGACCATAGTATTGAGCTCAGCCCTGCAAAACACCCTCAGTCAGACATTCCTTTTGGTTTCAAAGGAACTGGCCACGAGGAAAAGGGGGATGGATGCTCGGGTGAGGAGGAGGGAATTCACAAGATGACATCTTTTTTTGATCCCTCTTTTGTGAATGTTCCTGTGCTGTGGTTGGACCACTGAATTAATTGGATTCAGGGAGGACTCTAGGGGACTACTTTTCAGGATGCACACCAATATTCCAGGCCTGTATTAGTCCATTCCTAATCCAAAAGTTAAACATCCCAGTTTTCCTTGGAAATACAGACCAGGTGATCCCTCTGGCCCCTGGAAGAATTCTTGGAAGGGGAGAGAGTATGTCAGGACGCGATGAAGCAGTGGTGGAGAGCCGTGGGAATGTTGTTTCCCTGCCCTTCGCAGAAATGATCTTATATAAAGAACAGAAATAAGTTCTTTCCCTTTTTTTCTTCTTCATCTCTCTGCTCCAGAGTGTTCTGATCGATGAGGCCTCTGCCAGCAAACTCAGGCACGTCCTGCTGGAAGCCAGTGTTGTAACTGGAATCCCCTTCGTAATCATGGCTCTAGGGATTGCCTTTGGGATAGTTTTTACTGTGCTGGTGTGCAGGTCCCGGGGGACAAGTGAAGAGGTAAGAAGCACTTGGACTTCCTTACTGCCCATCTGCCTGTATTTGATTTTCTTTTGGTTGATTTGACCCGTTTGGTGTCACCCTGCACGCGTTTTTATATGTTGTTTTTGTTTAAAATGACCTTTCCAGGGAGGGGAAGTTTTAATAGACTCAGAATAAACACGCCAAAGCAAAGGAATGGAGTTAATCTAAGAAACCTGGTAAGGCAGGTCGTGTGTCTGTGCCTAATTCCCCTGCCAACAGCAGTGAAAAAATAAATCAGCCTGTCTAGAGGACCCTGAAGGATAACATGCAAAAATCTGAGGGCAGATTCAGTTGGCAGTCTGTCAGTGTTCTCAGTAGAAGCAGCTGCGTTGTGCCAGTGGATTGTTTTTGAATTTATGGCCAAAGGACAGCTGAATTTCACAGACAGCAGCCTGTAGAGAGTTTTCTCTGAAGAGTTTGTAAATCTGTTTATGAAAAGTTCTGTCACAAGGTGACACACTGGCATTAACGTGCTTGTCAGGGTGAAAGCTGGTGCTAAAATTTCACCCTAACAGGCAAGTCAGTGGGGTTCAGATGACACAAACTGTGGAGCCTTTGTTTAGAGAAGTACTGGGTACTCTAGGAGGCTGTTTTGTCCTTGTAGTTGCTGTGGGCTTAGCGTGGTCTTGTGTGTTTAGTGTTCCCTGAGTGCTGCCCTACAACCTCCAGAGCACCCAGCCACCCCTCTGGATCAGTGGGTCCCATCACATCCCAGTGGAACTGTACTCCAGGCTCCTTTACAGGAGAGGCTGGTCCTTTTTCCTTGGAGCTTTGGAGCCTGCCTGTGTTATCAGCAGCTCAGAGAATCAAACTCTCCCCTGTCCCAAGCATTCCTGCCCCACCCTACATGCACAGCTCTCCTGGATGTGCTGGAACGCTCCACGGGGACCAAAATGACAAAGGGGCACCTACATTCCATGTTTTTTCTGCTTTGCTTTAGTTGCTTTTCCTGCAAATAAAGGTAATTCAGCAGTTTGTAGCTCTCCTTGTGATCCCCCGGGTGGTTCTGGCCTTCCGTCCTCTGTCAGGTGCTACAGCAGGTCCCTGCCCAAGCTGCCACCCACCCTCTGGTGCTTTTTTAGGAAATTGTACTTAGCAGTAGGAGCCAAGAGCTTTTCCCTTCCCTGCCTGGGGTCTGGGCAGCCCAGCTGGAGGCACTTGTCGTGTGCCACCTTTAAACTGCTGTGGTTTTTCTCTTCCAGAGTACTGAGGAGGAGAGGTCCCCGCTCATCAGGACGTCTTAGTAGATTTTCTTTACCATGTGAGCTTGGAGAATGAACTCTTAGAGCTGAGCTAACACCAACTACCACTTCCCAGCGTGTCCCCTGCGGAGACATGGCCGTGTCCACATCACTTTTTGTGGGACAGAGCTGGAAGAGAACCCGCCCCGTCAGCCAGGGAGGAGGCTTTTCTCGCCAGCTGCTTTAAAACTCCATTTTAAAACTGCTCCAGACCCTGCTTTTCTCACCCCTGCCCTCTGTGTGTACACATGGGGGGCCATAACCACTGTGTGGGCGGCAGCACATGGAAATGACACCACGGGAAGCCTCTGCAAACGGCCCTCTGGGAACACAGCAGGCTCCTGCGTGGCCTGGGGACAAGGGACAGTCCTGCTGGTGGTGTCTCTGCTGTAACTTAGTCCCGAGTGTTTGTTACTCATGTCCTTTACAGCACTGGTGTGTCACTAACCCCAGCCAGAACTCTGTGCAGCGCCGGCGGCTCCGGGTGGAACCAAACGGCTGGAAAGGCTTTTCCACACCCACCTCCCGGCTGTCCCCACCTCCCGGCTGTCCCCACCGTGCATGTTCGCCAGGCTTTCGTCCTTGGGGTTTGGGGTTGTCCTTCAGCTTAGAAACCCACGGCTCGGCGTTGTTCCTGGGGCGGGGGGGCCCAGAGCTGGGGGTCTGGCCTGGGGGTTTGGGGTGAACTGGGCACGTTTGGGATGGGAGCAACCCTTCCGTGTTAAACACGGGCGGGGGCCCGGCAGCTCCTCGCACTGTTTTTTACGTGTCAAGCACAAACTTGTTTTAAAAATCACAAGTGTTGTTGGGTTTTTTTTCTTCCCCCCCCCCCCCCCCCAATTAAAAGACTGTTCTCGTGTGTTTCCATTAGACAGTGAAACGTGTTTTAAAAAGGTGTTATTGTCTTATGACCAGGGGCATTTGGGGTTTGCACTGGTTGGGTTTGGGGGGGTTGTCCTGGCTTGTGCTCCGGTGTTATCCCTGCGAGGTTGGTGAGAGGCTGGAATGGAATTCCCGGAGAAGCTGTGGCTGCCCATCCCGGCGACTGCCCAAGGCCAGGCTGGACGGGGCTTGGAGCAACCTGGGGTAGTGGGAGGTGTCCAAAGGAATGGTGCCGGGTGGGGACAGTGGGAACTGTGTTTTCAGAGTGAGAGAATCCAGGGAATGCCGCGGGAGGGGACGCAGGGATGGGGAAATCCCGGCCTGGGGCGACCTGTAGCTGACGATATTTTCGCCCGCGCGATCATTTTTAATCCCTGTTCAGCCCAAAGAAGGGCATTTTCTCCCTTCGATACACGAGGAAAAGAGCTGTTTGGGTTTATTACCGTTAATTATCCCTTTATTTCCCTGTCTCCCATGGTACAGTCCCCCGTCCCGTCCCCCCCCCTTCCGCCCTACAGCCAGCTGGCGCGCGCCGATTACGTAAGCGCCCGGCGCCCGCGCGTCGCGTCGTCCGCGCCACCCGGAAGCGCTTTGGCGGTAGAGGCGGTGTCTCGTGCGGCCGGTTTTGTTCGCGGCCGGACCCGCCGCGGGGGCTCGCACGCGCCTCCCGCGGGGGATCTTCCCCCGCGCCGCCACCCGAGCGGCCCCATGGCCTTCAACTTCGGCGCGACGGCGGGAGCCGGGGCCGCCAACCCGAGCGGTGAGCGCAGGGGGAGCGGGGCGGGGCGGGGTCGGGAGGGGCGGGGGGAGCCGGGCGGCGGGCAGCGCGCGCCCCCCCTCCGGCCAATGGGAACCGCGGCGCGTGCCCCTCGGCCAATGAGATCTCCGGCCCGCTCAGCGGCCCGCGCGTGCCCCCCCGCCAATAAGGAACGACCGCCGGCAGCACGTGCGCCCCCGGCTTTGAGAACCGCACGTGCCCCGCGCGCGATAGGAACGGCCGTGGCGGCCCGCGCGCGCCCCCCCGCCAATGGGAACCGCAGCCGCCTCAGAGCCCACGCGCGCCCCCCCTCCAATGGGAACCGCGGTGGCGGCCCGCGCGTGCCCCCCCGCCAATTGAAACGGCAGTCGCCTCAGAGCCCGCGCGCGCCCCCCCGCCAATGGGAACCGTGGCCGCCTCAGAGCCCGCGCGTGCCCCCCCGCCAATGGGAACTGTGGCCGCCTCAGAGCCCGCGCGTGCCCCCCCCCCAATGGGAACCGCGGTGGCGGCCGGCGCGCGCCCCCCGGCCAATGGGCTGCGCGGTCCCCTCACGGCCGCCCCTCAGTGCCCCCCCCCGGCCACGGCGGGACCCGCGAGTCGCTGCCGGGGCGCCCGTGACGGGGCCGTGCGGCTCATTCCGGGCAGCACTTTGCTTGCAATGACGTTCCCACTTGGATGAGGTGGCCTGGGAAGTCCGCTTTTGGGCAAGGTAAAACACGGATTTTAACTTGTAAAGGAAGAAAAACCTTTTCCCCCCTCTTATTTTGTCGTTGTCAGTCGCGGTGAAGTGTAAGCCTGAGCCTTCCTTACGCTCACTTGGTAAAATAAATCATTGCTGGCTCCTAGTAGACCGTCTGAGCAAGTACTTTGGGCAGGTCCCACGTTCACTGCAGCTAACCTGAATTTTACTGTGTGATTTCCCACTCCGAGTGTTTCACACGCTCTTTCTGACCCCATCTGAAAGTGAAGAATAACCTCGTGCTGTTTGTACACCGTGTCAAGGTTTATTACACACACAGCCCAATATCAGAGGGAATTCTGGGATCGCATCCCAGGTCTTCCCTCTGTCTGTGCAGCACGGACCTGTTCCAGCTGCACCCTGGGCACACTGAGATGGGATGCAGAAAGTATTCACCTTGCTGGTGAATACCAGCAAGGCTGGGGTGGGCAGATTTTGGGATGTAACTTGGGTAAGTCCACCCTGGAATAACTGAGGCATGTGTTGTGCCTCAGCTGCTGGAGGTGTGTTTTCATACTTCCAGCAGTGATGTGTGGAGCTTTTAACTGTCCTCCTTGTGTCCAATAAATGATATCTTACTCTTGTTTTTAACTGTGCCTGTCTGGTCCACGGGGATGTAAAAATGTTTCAGGTTTTCTCTCCTGCCTTCTGCTCAGAAGAACTAATGTTGCCTTGCTCTTTTTCTGCTTCCCACTCGTCAGGATTTGGTGGGCTTGAAACTGCAAACTCCACTGCCAGTGGGTTTAATTTTGGGGGTTTCGGATTAACTGCTAATCCTGCGGTGAATTTTAATATTGGGAATTTCGGTGTTTCCACTACCTCAACTCCACCGTTCAATTTTGGTAACAGTCTGGCAAGTGCAGGTAGATAATGAGGAAATACTTGTTCTGTGGTAAATGTTCCTAGCAGGGGTCCAAGAATGACATCCCTAACTGGGAATCTGGGACAGTACTAATCTTCATATCCAGTGAAGACTGGGGAGAAAAGCTCTGGAAGTGGAGAGGGTCTGAGAGCCATAGGCTTGTAGGGGTTTTGCCTGTTAAATTCTGAAGGAATAGCTTTTAAAGGAAAAACAGCCCTGTACCAAATACTCAGTCTCTGAAATGGGAATGAATTGGGGTCACCCACCAGTCTGAAATTGGGCCTCAATCAGAGCCAAACGGCGCCGTCAGGTCTCCATTCAGATCCAGGCGATTCCGAACAACCCCAGAGCTGCTCCCTGTGCCACGTTTCCTGACGTGAGATTCTTGGACTGCTGCAGTCATGTTTCCATCTTCCCCCTGTGTTCTCATTGGCCTTGCGTTGGCTGTCATGAATGCACCACACCCCAGCAGTTTCTGTGGAGAAACAAATTGTATACGACCGGCACAAAAGCGCAGCCCAGCCCTGACCTGTTCCCCAAATGCTGCCGAGCATCCCAAAACCTCCCCGGCTCTCCGGAGGGAGGCTCGGTGCTCCGGGAAGGGCCCTGGGTGTCATGGGTGTGCTGGGTGGTGGTTAAGAATACCCTCGTGGCCCCATATAGAACCATCGGTGATGTGATTTCACCTTAAATCTCTCCCATTTTGTGTGAAAACGCTGGGCTGAATGGATTTCTAATGCCTTTGCTCATGTGGAATTATCCCGGGGATCCTGTTGCCGCTGCTCGTATAGGAATTCCATCCATTCCACAGTGCCATCTCTCCCTGTGTCAGCGACTGTCACCTGCTGTGTGCACTCCAGGGACCTGGTTTTATTCGGGTTTATTTGCTGGGGACACTCTTGGACTGTATTTCTTTGGCTGAATTTGAGCTGCTCCAAAAGAGAACTTGGGCACTTCATTTGGTTTCCCGATTTGCACTCCCAGATCCCTTTCAAAGAAAGGATGACTAAAGAGTACAAAACCACCTAGAGACTGTGTCATCTGCTGGTGCTCCTGACAGGGTGTTTCACTGGCTGGTAGGACAGAAATATGGATGTTAGAGGGAACAACTTCTTAGGACCACTGGCATTAATATGACTGCTGAACGGAAATAAAATGTGATTGCACGTCAGCCTTGGTTTAAGCTTTTTCACTTGGCTGTGTACAGGAGGACTGTGAGTGTAGTAGATTTAAAGACTTTTTTTTTTTTTTTTTTGGCATAGGCATGTGAGTTAGCAGTGGCAGCATCTTTTTGACAAATCCTTTGTAGTGTCTTTTTTTTATTTGAACATGTGTCAAACCAGGCAGACACAGAGAGAACTCGGTTTCCTGGGCTGTCAGCACTCCACAGGCTGCACCTTGGGCCAGTGCTGCATTGGCACCACTGGAGCTCAGGCTCTCCCTTAGGCCCTCTGCTGCTGCCCATTGACTGCTTTTCCTGAAAATCTGTGGGAGACTGATTGCTTTTGCATCCATCTTCCTATACTAGTGGTTGAATCTCTGAATGAGGTTTAATGGGGAAGATAATAGGGAATCTAGGCTTAAAGAAGAAAGGAGCTTCTAGAATTTTACCTGTGAATTTTCCCTGTAAGCACTGTGACCATGGGCACGCTAGCCTCAGGCTGGGATTTATTTCAAAGGGTTAGCAGTGTTTGAAAAGTTTAGAAAACATCAGGTTGTTTATTAAACACCCAGCAGTGACATTGAGCAGAGGTATTCCTGAGAATGAATGTAAGCAATACTACGATTAGTTGTGTCTGTCACAAGGGAAAGCACATCCTGCTGGTAAAGGAACAGGATGTCAGTTGACAGCTGCCTTTTTGTTTACTCTCTTGACACATCACACAAGTTCTGGCTTTCTGGTCCGTGTTTTCTCCCCCATTTCCTCAGACCACAAGCTCGATCCCCCAGACCGTTGTTTAGCACATGCTTGTGACATGTCCCATCCATGTGTCAGACCTGTTCTCATCACACCCCGCAGTGCGGTCGCTCGTGGTGCTGTGTCCGCTCTGCTCCGTGAGCCGCTGCCTGACTCCCGCTCTTTGTTTGGCAGGAGCGTTCGGAGGGTTTGGCACCACCACCACCACCGCAGCACCGGCCTTCAGCTTCTCTGCTCCCACCAACACGGGCACTGGCGGTAAGAGAGTCTGACCTGTTGGCTTTAGAACAACCTGTGAGTGCTTTGGATTGCACAGGCACTATCCTCCTCTCAAAAATCCTCTCCTTTTCCCCCCAGGACTCTTCGGTGCCACCCAGAACAAAGGCTTTGGATTTGGCACTAGTTTTGGCACAGGAACTGGAACTGGCTTGGGTAGTGGGTTGGGAACTGGGCTAGGCTTTGGAGGCTTCGGAACCCAGCAGCAGCAGACCAGTGAGTATGGCCTTCTCTGCGCTTACCCCCCTCTTTGCAGTGAGAGTGTAAGACTGTCACAGTTACTCAGGTAGTGGGACAGAAATGTACTGTAAAAGGAGGCTCTTACACACTTACCTCCTGATTGAGGGAGACTCCCTCAGAAATTTGGCATTTGAAGTGCCTACGTTTGCAGCACTTGCCTTTTTCGTGACTAACTTTACTAGAGCTCAGTCGAGTTCCTGAGCTTCTGACAATATGTACCCCTTTGGTTTAGTGGTGGTAGAAATTGTAGTTACAAAACTGATGTTGCAGTCACACCATTACTAGAAAGGGGAGGAAAACAGCATTTAAAACTCACGTGTTTAAATGTGAGTTGGATAATTAGCTGCTGCAGGCTCTGAGTCTGCTGAGTTTGTAACAACCAACCTGCCCTTCAGGTTTAGATATTGAAGGTGCCAGATGATCCCGTGGATCACTACAGACCTCTTGTTAAAGAATAAAGAAAAATTAATTTTCTTCTAACTCAGCATTCAAGAACTACTGTTGTAGTTGAAGATTAGGAGTAAAAAAAAATTATTTATTTATTCTGTGCTTTTATTCTGCTTCTCAGAATGTGAAGTGGTGCCAATGATAGGTGATAGTAAGTGAGTCTGGCATGGTTAGTCAAGGAATTAATTTGGATTTTCCGTCCACCACAGCGTTAGGAAGCGGGTTGTTCAGCCAGCCTGCCCAGACACCCGCCCAGTCCAACCAGCTCATCAATACAGCCAGTGCCCTGTCGGCTCCAACACTCCTGGGGGATGAGAGGGATGCCATCCTGGCCAAGTGGAATCAGCTGCAGGCCTTCTGGGGAACGGGCAAAGGGTACTTCAACAACAACATCGCTCCTGTGGAGTTCACGCAGGAAAACCCCTTTTGCAGATTTAAGGTAAGGAGTTGTACAGCTGCCCACAAAGGGCTCTGACACCCTTGTTCTGTTTGCTGAGTCTGAGCATCTCATGGGTGTTAAATCAGATTTTGTTACTGGTAAGAGTATTCTGAAACAGTGTTTTTCCAGGTAATCCACACAGTTCTGGTGCATGCTCATTAAAAGGGTCGAAGATGCTGGAAATCTGGGTGGTGTGGAGGGACTAGATCATGAGACCAGATGTGGATCATAAAAGTAACATTTTCTGATAGCATTCAGGTTAGTGTGTGTGTCACTGGAGCAAGTCTCTGGAAATGAATTTTAATGTGTATTTGTGGAAGTGACAGTATGACAGAAACCATGTAAAATAACTGTGTTAAAATAACCCTTTATGAACCTGGCCTGTGCCAGGTTTGAAGTCCACCAGCCTTCAGATCTGTGCCTTTTTCCCTCCCATGCTCCCACTGTAGGAGCTCACATGCTCCATTCCCTGTCTGAGATCGTCAGCAGTTCTCCTGTGGACAGAGAATTCGTGGCTCTTCATCCTCTGCCAATCCTGCCTCTGCTGACTGCCTTGCTAAGCCTCAGGCCTGGCAGGGATTTGGGGCAGGTGTGGTGATACCCTCCTTCCCCAAGCTGATCCTTACTTTGAGACTTGAATGTAGGTTAATACTTAATTAAGTCTAGTTTTGATTATGCACATCCTGAGACTTGTATAAAATTTTTGCAGCAACCAAGTGCCTGCCTAACAAATGTTTGGCTTGTGTTGCATCGTCTTATTCAGTGTTACCTTGGATATTTTGGTGGCAATGCACCTCGAAGCTTACTTCATTGTAAGTTGTTGTCTGAAATCGCTTTAGAGGCTTTGAAAAATTGCCAAGTGTAAGTTGTGTCATGAAAACTCAGTTATTTTAGAGTTGTATTTACCAAAAAGAGTGGTTTTCGTTTTAGACAATGCCACATACTAGGTTCACTCTTGTACCTGTGACTTGAGTGTTTCTAATGCTGTTATGAATTCATATACCTTAGTGAAACACTGAAAAATCCCATCTATACCAGCAATGGAAGATGCCTAAATAAAATAGGGAGAAGTTGGTGGCACAGGGATAGGAACAAAGCATCGTGAACTAGTTTGGTTATTGCCTCTGAAAGCGTCAGGCACCTGATAAAGAACGAGGCATTACCTGGAGGGTTTCACAGGCGTTCAAGGAATCCACTTGTACACACTTCCAGATGTAGGGCAAAGGAAAAGCACACAGCTCTTAGCCAAGAAAAGTGTGCTTCTAAAGTACGTGTTACAGGCTGCTGTTTGAAGGACCACAGTTAAGTCAATAAAATGTCATAGTTTGAAAATATTTTGTTGCATAAAAAATCATGAAGGATTTATTTATTTAAAACAGAAATAGCAGAGGAGTGATGTGCTTAAAACCAAATTCTTCCCTGGCTGTCACTGTTGTGCTCTATGACAGGATGGCTGATTCTGTGAGGCTCACTGTGGCAGGGGATTACTCACTGCTGACAAAACCAGGCTCTGGGGCACATCCCCAACTCGTTTCTCTCTTCAGCTGAACTTGCAGGAAGGGAAAGGTGCGGGTCACCCACCCACATGCAGTGTCAGGGCCTCAAAAAGCCCCCAGTGTCCACCCTGTCACCTGTGGTGTGTTGGTGTGACAGCTCTTAGGCAAGAGGAGATGAAAGCTGCCACTCTGCTTCTGCATGTAATGAGGTCTGGTCCTCTGGTCCCTTTTGCAGTTTGGGAAAAGGGTAAATTTTAAAATGTTCCTGATTTGCTGTCAGCTCTGCAGAACTCTCAATCCATAGGTTTTTCTTTAAGATGGGAATCGCTACTTAGGAACTTTTTGTAAAAATCCGATCTGTTTCAAAAGCTGCTCTACTGATATTTGTGTGAGAGAATGATTTAGAGAAGGATTGATTTTATGTTTCTGCAGCTCTGAGTATGTTATAAGTTAAATTTTGAACCAATTGCTCTAATCAGAGGGGTTTATCCTGTCCCCTTCATGCCACATTGGATATGCTTTTGCTGAGTAATACATCCTCATTTTTCATTTGTTCCTTTGCAGGCTGTGGGTTACAGTCTAATGCCCAACAACAAGGATGAAGATGGCCTCGTGGTTTTGGTGTTTAACAGAAAAGAAGCAGATATTCGAAGCCAGCAGCAGCAGCTCGTGGAATCACTACACAAAATTCTGGGGGGAAACCAGACCCTCACTGTCAACGTCGAAGGGGTTAAAACGATGCCAGATGACCAGTATGTGAACTTCCCATAGTTCTGCCTTTTTATCCAGTACTGCGTGTTGGAGAGGGTTGGTGCTTAAGTGTACTGCCTCCCCTTCTCCTTGATTTTGGATCTGTTCGTCCTGAGTTCGATTTGTATCTCTCACTCCTTCATATTGCTTTTTATTAAGGCATCAAGTCCAATACCTTTCCAGAGGTTTTAGGTTATTCCCAATGTAGTACTAGTGTCGCCATATAATGTAATGGTATGCACAGCTTTCCTCTCTCTGCCTCGCTGTGTTAAACCCTGCAGTTACTGGTACTTCACATCTCAGTGAGCTAAAGGGAGTTAAGAGCCAGCCAGAAGAAGTGGTCAGTTGGATTTCGGGCTGGTTTTGTTGTGTTAGTTCCTGCACGCTGCTGCCCCTTTGCTGACATTCTGCACTTTGCCTTGCTCAGGACAGAGGTGATCATTTACGTTGTGGAGCGCTCGCCCAACGGCACCTCGAGGAGAGTTCCCGCCACCACCCTCTACGCCCACTTCGAGCAAGCCAACATCAAGTCGTCCCTGCAGCAGCTGGGGGTCAGCCTCTCCATGGCCAGGACAGAGCTGTCCCCAGCACAGGTCAAGCAGCTCCTGCAGAACCCTCCTGCTGGTACGTGGGCTCGGCTTTTTGGGACAAACGCAGGTGTCAGCCCACTGGAAAACACCTTCAAAAGCTGCAAGAGCTACACACAGTGCACATGCAGCTTTGTGTTAGAGTAGCTGTGTTCTTCATGCCATTTCATAAGATAACTTATCTTTACGTCTATAGCTTTCATATATGTCTGTGTTTAAGATATGAAAAGCTATGAAATCAGGATTGCAAAAAGAACTGGGCCTGCCTACTCCTGCAGAAAAAATCAGAGCTAGTTCCTGCTGGGATTACTTTGCCAGCTGGTTTTGGGTTTTGATCATTTATTTACTGATTTTTTTAATATTTGGGGTTTTTTACACAACTTGAAAAGGACAGATGGACCCAAGTGTGGAATACAGTGGAAACAGTAGGAATTTCTCCCTTTAATGTATGAATTATATGATGGGATCACCTGTGGGTTGTTCCTTTCCCCTGCCCTCAAACAAGCAGGAGCATGTGACAGCCTTTGGGACTGAACTTACTGCCACAGCTCAGGAACTGGACTTTTAAGAACTACCCTCATTTAATTAACCTTAGTTTGTGTAACAGTTCAGCATAGTTCATAGGGTTTGTGTATGCCATAGCAATTTTTCCTGCTTAAGAGCTGTAAGATGAGAAAGCTATTCAGATTTATCCATACTAAAAAATTCCTTTGTCTGTTTTTTCCAGGTGTTGATCCTATTATATGGGAACAAGCCAAAGTTGATAATCCTGATCCTGACAAGTAAGTCCAATAGTCTGAGTATTGCAACAAAACTTGGAAAGGGGAGAAAGATAATAATTGCATAGTACCCTCCAGGTAACTTGCAAGAAGCATATTAGAGAAGAACTTGGCCAAGTGTTGATCTGCTTGCAAACACTGAAGATTACTAGAAGTGCCTCTGTTAATCCCTTTACCCATTTAGGTGCTTAGGAGCTGTCAGGATAAAGAGCCTTACTCCCATGACTCAGAGCTGTGGTGTCCTCCATTGCATGCACTAGTTATTGTGACTTGTGTTTTGCAGCCATTATGGTTTTTTCCCCTCTTCTTGCAGTTGAGGGTGATGCATCTTTGTACCCTCAGTAGCTACAGATAATTTGGGCTGATTTCTTTACAACAAAGGACCGGGTTGTTGGGAATAGTGAGGACACTAGAGCTTCGCAAAAGAAGATGTTTTTATTTATTAGCTTACAAAAGGCCATGATTATCTGTGACTTCATATTAGACTCTATTCATAACTATTAATCTATACCACATGTCCAATAAAAAAAAAAAAAAAGATGTGTTGCAAGAAACATTTGTGTTTTTGCAGGCTTATTCCTGTGCCAATGGTGGGTTTCAAGGAACTGTTGAGAAGATTGAAGGTCCAAGATCAGATGACGAAGCAGCATCAAACTCGATTAGATGTAAGGTTGCTCATCTTTATCATGACTGCTTGCTACTACTGAAGGATGTGCTATTAAAATAAACCTCCCCCTGTGCCTCCTGTGTGTTGAAAACTGAAACCAGAACCATGTTGTTAATGTATTTCTTAAATATATCTTTTGCCTAAAAGGGAGCAGCATGGTTTGGCTTTTGTTTCAGGGTCAAGCTCGCTGTGTTGTTAGAGTAAATTAGACTAGCTCAATGAAAGTATGCTGGTATGGACTCTAGGCAACCAGTTTTCCAATGCCTTCTGAAAATCCCAGTTGCAGATGAAAACAAATACAAAGCAGAATAGCTGAGGTAGCAGAAGGCTTTCTAAAAGCATCTGTGGCAAGGACATGAAGTTGCTGGGCTGGGTACTGCTGTGAAACTCCCCATTTCAAATCAGGAGTGATGTGTTCCGTTATCACAAACTCCTCTGACTTCCAACTGCCTCCATGTCCTCTGCAGATAATATCAGAAGATATCAGCGAGCTGCAGAAAAACCAAACGACAACTATGGCAAAAATTGCACAGTACAAAAGGAAGCTGATGGCGCTTTCTCACAGAACATTACAGGTAACAGGGGTAGTGTACATAGCTCCTTTGACACACAGTCTAGTGCCAGAGAGGGCAGGAGGACCTGTGCCAGCTTGTGCAGAACCAGTGTTGAAAAGGAAGTTCTGACTTCAGCTAAATGGTGATCATTTAAGTACCAGGCAGAGCTGTTGGGGAAAGCTTTAGGTCCACAGTACTCGGGAACCTTCTCTCTCCCTTCTCAGGGCAGTCCTGTGGCTCCTGGGTGTCTCAGAGCAGCAGACTAAGTGACAGAAAAGTTCAATGAGACCCATGCTGGAAGAAGGGCAAAAAGACATATGAATGGAGTGGTGGGGAAAGAGATGGGCCAAGTCTTCTCTACTGAACCTATAAGGCTTCTTTTGTAGGTGTTAATCAAGCAGGAGATCCAAAGGAAAAGTGGTTATGCCATCCAAGCAGATGAGGAGCAGCTCCGTGTACAGTTGGATACAATTCAGTGTGAACTTAATGCACCAACACAGTTCAAGGTAGGTAGTTAACAGAACTCTGCTACTCTTTTCTTACTAAAAAAAGTCAGTTTTCCAAACCATGCATGTATGTTTGTTGTGCAAAGCTGTCAGCAGTCCAGCAGCATTACCAAGACTAGCATTGCAGAAGTTGCTGCATACCAATAATTACTTAAGTATTTCTGAGTTCTTGGAAGTATTTGAGTCACGTGCCCTTTGTACATCTTCCAAAACATTTAAAAATTGAATGAGCAGCAATAGTTCCAGTCCTGGTGACTCAAGCAACAGTACATGGTGGAGCTCTGGCAGATGTTTGATTGAAGCCTGTTCCTCCTGCAGGGCAGACTGAATGAGCTCATGTCCCAGATCAGGATGCAGAACCACTTTGGAGCAGTGCGAGCTGAAGAGCGCTATTACATAGATGCAGACCTCTTAAGGGAAATCAAGCAAGTAAGTATGACTGGGTAGAATCCTCTTTGAACTTCATTTAAGCCAGATACACACTTGACATTCCTAGAATGCCATATTCTTGGAATTGTTTGCTGTTCTCAGTGCCAGCGCATCAATGTTACACAAAACCACTCTATGGAGTTAGGCTTTTAGTGCAGGAAATGCTGTTATTCCTTCTTCCAAGAAATTATGCCAGGCTTCTCCATGTGCCAGAGGCACCAGTCACAGCACCTTTGGGAAATATGACTTACAGTCTGCAAAGTTGGACTGTACTCACACTGGTTTCTTTAACTACCTGCAGCACCTGAAGCAGCAGCAAGAAGGGCTCAGTCACCTAATCAGCATCATCAAGGATGACTTGGAAGACATCAAGTTAATAGAACATGGGCTGAATGAGAGCATTCCCATCAGAGGAGGAGTCTTCAGTTGACTGGATGCTGCTGGGCTTACACAGAACACATTAGTCAAGTTCATGGTTCACCTTCCAAGGCTAAAACTGTTGAGGTAAAATAAAACATATCTTGTAGGAGCAATGGTATTTTGGCTGTTACCTTTAGAATTAGCAAAGCCTCTTCTAAGCTTTTAAAATTGACCTTTGGAAGGTTTATATTTTGTAAAGCTGTATATGCTTTAACAAAAGAAGGAAAACTGAATCTGTTCAGATACTGGTTTACTATAAAACTATATGTACTATTGTACATTTTTTTTTCTTTTTTGTCTCTCCTTTTTTTACAACAGCATTGTCCTAGAAAGGCAGTGCTGAGGGGATTGCTTCACTTGTGACTTGGTTTGTGGAAAGCTCAGCCCCCTTCCGTGTTTCTGTTCAAACAATCAAGTAACATTGTGTAAACAGTTAAGTTAAATCATTACGGGGATGTTAGTTGCTGTAACTATGTTGGTCCCTGCAATACCAGTAGTTTACTGGGGCAAGCTGCAGGAACTTCTTTCCAGTTTCTGTTCTTCCTTTGGACTGCACAGATCTGCAGGTCGTGTTTTTATCACTTTACATATGTGATTTATACAGAGCTTTGGTGCCCCTCTAAGTAACAGGATGTCTGGACATTGTCTTCTGCCTTTTTTTAATTGCCCAAGAGTAATAAATTCAGTCTGACTTTGTAATAACTGGTGTGTGGTGTTGGCTCTCAGTTCCATCAGTGACGCTGCTCACAGCTCCAGGTAAGTGCACCTCCCTCTGCTCCAGGCACTGCAAGTCATAGGCACACAGATGGCACCTGATGCCACAGAGCTGCTGGCAGCCTCAGTCCCCAAACCAAGGTACAGAGCCATCTCCCTTACACATCTTACCTGGTAGCAAGTGCTGCAGGGCAGGTACCTACTCCATGCAGTGGAGAGCAGTTTTTAACTCCCCCATTAAAAAATTCACTGATAATAACTGAAACAAAAGAACTTGTGTTACCTGCAGTAAGAGTTTGTACAGCAGAAACAGAGGAAGCAGAATAATTTTGTCCCTTAGTCAACCAGAACAAAATAAATCCCATTCATAAAATTTGATAGATGGAAAAACCAAAAATACAGCCTAAGCATGCTGCAGCATGTATAGTCATGAGAGAGCATTTGTGCAAGCCTAGTTTCATTACAATTGAAAAAAGTGGGAAAAGGACGCATTTGCTTTTGAAAGCACAGTTCCAATTAATAAAGTGTCTCCACTGTGCAATACAGGCTCTAACATGGGGTCTTTAAAGAACTCAAATAACTGTAAAATTCTCTTTTTCAGGGGCTGAGGTAGCTTAAATGAATTCTTCTGCCATGGTTCCCCTGCTAGTCTGACTGTGCTGCGTGTTTGAGATACCTTTTTTTTTTTTGCTTTGTAAGCTTTTCAAACCCCCCTCCACTTCACTCCCCTTAAGCTACAGTTGTACCACGCTCTGAAAATATCATGAATGTGAAGGACAGGCTCCTTAACAGGGAGCACTTCCCTTGGTTTTGAAAAAGTCAGTTACCTCAATCACTTTCTTAAACAAGACCCCCCCTGCTAGAGACAGTGTTGCATTTTGGAGGTGGTTTTTTTTCAGAAGTATTGCTCCACTGCACTTATTTAGTTGCTTCAAACTTGTGGAACAAGCTTACCACAGCAAAGGAACACCAGCAGAAGTACATGTCATCACTGGAACAGCACTGCTGCTCACAAAGCTTACAAGCTAGGGAAAACAAGAACAGCCAAGAAACAGCAGTCTAGAAAAAACTGTTTATTAAAAGAAAACCCCTGATCAAATAGGCGCTACCTTGTTAAAACCAAGTAATACCTTTACTTCCATTTTACTACTTTTGGATAGACCTGTAACTAAGATAGAACTGTAACTAAGTTGCATCTTCCCTTTGCACAGTCATTTCTACTTCAAATATAGCTTCTTGTACAAATGGTCAGAATTGCAGGGCATGTATTTTGCCTGTTGCCTCCCTGATGGGTCAGAGCTGCTGGTCTCTGCTTGGGGTACCCGCCTTCCCTTTCCCCCGCAGGCACTCTGCAGTTGGGTGGGACACAGTCCCGGCTGCTCAGACATGAAGGCATTGGACAGGACAGCCCCATGTGGGCTCTCACGCCTGGCACTGCCTGACAAGGCGGAAAGCCTCCAGGAACTCGTTGAAGTCAATGTTCCCATCCTTATTGAAATCGATGCTGCGAACCAAGTCATTGATGCCATCGTCCGTGAGCTCAATGTTCATGTGGGAGCTGAACAGCTTCCAGGTCTGCTGGAATTCTTCAAACGAGATAAGACCTGTGGAGAAGCATTTCACATGCTGCAACTCCATCTCCTAGTGTGGAGAACACTGACTAAAACACAACTTAAAGCAGCAAGGAGACATAATAGCCTTTTGTTCTCACAATTTTTAAGATTATTTTCTCTTTCCCAAAGTAATTTGATGGAGATTACTACTTGAAAGCAGGTAACACTCCAGATCCCAATTACACTGCATTACTGTCACTGCTCACATCACAATTTTTCTCCTGAACTCCTCCAGAAAAGAGAACTATTAATTCTCTAGCTAGATTGCACACACTTGAAAATGCATCCTGTTTATGGAAACATGCAATGACATTTCAGAAGCTTGGGAGGGAGCAGAAGGATCCAAGCCTTAAACAGTTAAATAAAAATACTTTTGTATGTACTAAAGGGAGCCCTAAAGTAGAAGGGAACACAAGGCAGTCACCAACACCCCCTGCACACCTGCTTACCTGAATGGTCCCTGTCTATAATCCTGAATATTGTCTCCAAGTTGGATCTGTTCCGGTAAATGACTTCCAACAGGCTTGACTGGATGTGCTGAAAGAAAACATGATCAGACTCACTCTACCCTTCTGACAGCTCTCTGTCCTGAGTGATTACTGCACACCTCCCCATAAACACAAACATTTCTTGCTCTCAAGAATGTGCCAGTAGTGTGTGATAACTAGACCCTCCATGCAGCTGCATGGACCATCAGCAGCCTGTCCCTTCCCAACAGCACTTTTCCAGGCTGTGACCATTGCAGAGCTGGATTTGCTGGGTGTAATTAAGAAGCCGCAACTCAGAGTGAAACACAGTTTTCCCATCTGAAAGCCTGCATCCAAAGCTACCTCTTGGCAGTCCTTACCTCTTGGCTCCGCTGCTCCATGGCCAGGTCATCCAGCCAGGATTTGTACTCCAGCATGCCATCCTCCGTGCTGCGCACCAGCTGCGGCCTCAGCATTCGCCAGGGCAGGCCCAGGCGCAGGACTGACTCCACTGCTGTCGCCCAGCTGCTCAGTGTGATCCTTCCTGGAGGGAAAGAGACATGGAGACTTCTGGGACACTGGCAGCTGAAAGCACATGAAGTGAGGGGTCTCCCGACCAGCCACTCACTCAACTTTGTCACTTCAACCTTCCCTACCAGAGAATTAGCTTACACATCCCTCGGCTCAGCTGTACCTGTGTTGTCCTCATCGTAGGCCTTGAATGCACTGATGAGGGCAGAGGTGTGAGCAAAGAGCTTCTCCCGCAGGGCTCGGAAGGCAGACTCCTCTACTCTGCTGATTCTGGAGGATGCAGAACAGAGAGAAGCACATGAAGGACTTGCAAGAGAAGCTGCACCTTCCCAGTCCTCTGGCTTGTCTGTGGGTTTCCTAGACCCTCACACAACTGCTCTGCACAGCTACAGCTGCATTTCTGCTCATGGCAAGGCACTGTATGCCCAGGGCACAGTTCCCCACAGCTGATGCAGCAAATCCCCACATCAATATGTGAAGTAATAAAGCAGAAGGGAACCTCAGAGGTCAAAAGTTAAAAGTTGACTTGGAAAAGAAAAACTGAAAAAATCAGCAGTCTGTAAAAAAAATCCCCTTGGGATCTTGTAACACTCCCTCCTCAACCCTTGAGGAGCCTCCCTCTAACTTCTGCACAAGCTTTGAATCCTCCTCGAAGGATATTATTTAGAAAAATCAAGCTGTGAAAGTTCAGCTCCAGAATCAAAGTTTCTCAAAACCCACAAAGTTCTCCCTTTTGGAATTCTGATTCGTAATCCAGAGCAACCAGAACACCTTGCCTTTGGGTCATAGTGAGCATATGGGCCGACTTGTTTGCTTGGTACTGAACAAAGTGAGGGATGAGGTCTGGTCCCAGCTTCACATAAGCTCCCCTGTTGCTGCCAATCTCATAGTAGTTTGAGGCTGAAAATATGGTCAGCACCTAATCCCAAAAAAAGAGAGGCACAGTCAGTACATGCATCCTGTAATATATATGTACACGTAAACAACATATGTGATCCCATCTAGAATCCAGACTGTGAACACACCTTGTTTTATCTGGAAAAGGGAGAGTGAGGTTGCAGCTGGCCTGGAAGCCTTACACATGCAAGCTCCACAAGGGCAGCACAGATCTCATGGACCTGGCCACATGTTGGGCTTGTGATTTCACTGTGGTCTCCCAGCAACCACTGCCTGGAGTCAGAGTGTGTCCCTGATGAAGTCATTGAAGTGACAACACCAAATCCTCTGAGAGCAGAGCTAGGCTGCAGCAGCTCAGTATCACCTTTTGTATGCCATCTTCAGGAACAGCTGCACTAAGTAGGGGCCATGGTACAAGTGGGTTCACACCTTCCCTGCTGCCCCACACAAGGACTTCCTCTACCTGCACAGCCACGTCCCCAGCAGAGCAGGTGGCTCCAGACAGCCCTAACAGTTGGAAACACTTCAAAAACTCTCAATAAGGCTGTTCAGTGGTGTTGCATGTACTAAAAGCCCCATTGGAAGAAACTCAGAGCTGAGAAAAGCCACTCCTACGGCAACCCTACCCTGGAAGGATGGAGACACGAGCCATCCCCCTCACACCGACCTTCCGCCTGTGACAGAACTCGTAGCCCTCTTGCTTGCACTCATGGGAGCGGATGAGGAACTGCAAGTTGTACTTCTCAAGGATCTTCTCTGTCACATCAGGCCCAAAGTAGCAGCCGCCACCTCGCACCTTGTTTGCTCTGCAGCCCTCCTGAGGCATGGGGTCACTCCAGAGAATGTCTAAGATCTGAAAGGATTGGAAGAGTTCACTGAATGAAGTGTACCCACAGCAGATATCACCTGTCAGGGTTTACTAGGCAAATATAGCTCAGTCTCTGAATCCTTCCCTGCACTGCTGCAGTTATCATAGTGCAGAGGAGCAGACATGTTTCCTGCATTCCAGCTGAGCTGTCACAGACCTGGGCCACCTTAGAGATAACAATATTACTGGCCTGAAGCTACAGGCACACACAAAGTGCCTGGGGAAAGAGGTGTGTCCAAAAATCAGATCTGATACAAGCTTTGCCTTTGCTGCTTCTAAGGTGTCCAAGAGCCTTGCTTGTCCTTCTCCATCCCAAAGCACAAGTCCCAGGGCAAGAACACCCACCAGATTCTGAGGGTGCGAGCAGGCTTAGTATTAAACTCCTTTGTTCTCTACCCAGGACATTTTGCAGCCTCCAGAAATGCAAGTGCTGACTCAGTAACTACTGTCTGGATTAAAGTTTAATCTCTTTAACCCTGACCTCAATATACAGCTTTACACTGAGAAGATGTGCAGCACTGGAATGTCTTATGTAATGTGGAATAAGTACCCATGGTTACAGAACACACAAAGGAGAATTACAGACAAGAAAACCAAGGAAACCAAGTCCCCAAGGAGGTAGCACAGGTACCTAACAAAATACCCCCAGGCAGCAGAGATCATCACATGCTCACAGTACAGCCCTTACTAGCTATTTAGCACGGAAGGATCAACTGCTGCAGGAAGCACCCACGGCCCACCAAGCTCAGGGCCCCACAGACTCCTCACCTGCTGCCACTCCTCCTGATGAGGCTGGCACGGCTCATCCCCATACTTCAGGGAAACTGAGCTGGAGTAGGTGAGCTCCTCTGGCTCCGACTCGCTGATGTCCACCAGCCGGCGGCACGTGTCGATTTGCTCCTGCACCGTCTGCCGGATCCACCTGGAGAACTCCAGCCTGTTGGCCATGCTGGGAGCCTGGGCTGGCTGGGGCTGCAGAGATAGCCTGGGAGCTGTCTCATTCCCTGCTGCATCAGCCTCTGATTTGCTCTCCCCGTTTATGTCCTGCATTTCCACTTTTCTATTTGACTCTTTCCTTTTCTTCATTCTTAATACAGAAATAAACTGAAAGAAATTAGAGAAATGGAGCTGATCACATCGCTTGGAAACCCAAAGCTCCAGCTGTATCATCTTCCATTGGCTGACCAAGTGACCCAACCTCCAAGCCCCAATTCCCTTGGCTGCCATCAACTGCTGATGAACTGTGAGAGATATTAGCACCTCTTGGATGTGCCATTCTGGGTTTCCAGCTGGGCCCCGTACCCATCAGATCTCTTTATGGACTCCATGGTGCTCAGACACAGCACAAAAGGGAGAGCACATGGATTTAATATGCAATGGGAACTACGCTGCAGAACAAAGGAAGGGAAGTAGGAAATAAAACCTACCTTGTCCCTTTGAATTTTCTCAAGCATGTCCAGGTCAGTGGTGTCAGAGATGCCCCCGTGTAGAATAAGGACTTTCTGATCAATCAGGGTGGCCAGGGGCAGCCAGCAGAAGACATTTTGGAACATCCTTAAGATTTTCTTCCCATGCACCTAGGAGGGCAGGTCAGAAAGGAAAAGATGAAGCACCCACTCTTCAAAATCTCACACATAAAGGAGACACACACATATGCCTACCTTGTATTTCTGCATCACTTCCTTGGTGAAGCCATAGCTAAAGGAACAGGAGAAAAGCAGTTGAGTGGGATTTCACACAAAACCCTCGACATGGTGCTCAGCCCCACACAGAACCCGTACCGTAGGTTGACCATGTGGTCCTCGTGGTTCCCACGGTTGAGGTGAACCTCCTTTGGATAGATCAGCAGGAAGGTAAAGAGGATGATGAGGACCTCAAGGGACTGTTTGCCTCTGTCTACAAAGTCTCCGTTGAACACGTAGGACTTGGAAGGGGAAGGAAGGCCATTCTGTAAAAGCAAGGAACAGGTGGATGTTACAAGAGAGGCCTCCCCATGGTCTCCATATTCCTCCCCCCCCAGCTGCACAGTCTGTCACTCCTGTCCCAAGTTAACTCATACAATACACATCCTGACTTAGCTTTATCCTGTAGGGCCCCAGTGCCAAAAGCAGTGGAAGTTGGAAGTCAGCAAGGGTTGCCATTGGTATCAGCACTCAAAAAATGCCCAGTGGCACTTCCAAAATGGACATGGATATCAGATTTCAAAGTCACCAAGGGAATAAGCTAGCTGCTGCTTTATGAAGCCTTTTAAAACCAATTAAACTGACCTGGAGAACTGGACATGAAGGGCCCCATTTTGCAAACACTTCTCAGCATGACCCAGGCAATACCTCTCGCAATGCCTGGCCAGCCTCACTCACCAAATTCAGTGCCTACCTTATAAAATATGAGGAACAAGTCATCCAGCTGGCCGTGCAAGTCTCCTAAGAGGCACAAAGACAAGTCAGTGTGTTTACCTTGAACTTAAAAAGACACTAACTTCCTATGAAGTATGTCCTTTATAAGTTAACAACCATTGAAACACTTTGGGAAGTGTAAAGTTTCAAAGTTTGCTTACAGTAAGGCAATGTGCCTGGACATGATGTAAGGCTTGAGCTGAAGCCTCAAAAGGACAGCTAAAAATATATACCAGCTGCTGAAGAGTGACTTAGAAATTTTGTTTATCTCTTGCAGTGACAACATAGCACAAGATTGTCATTATGTGGTAGAAAGCTTTGCATACAAAATAACAATCTTAACTAAATTCTCATTTAACATGATACTGGAGAGAGAAAGGTTTGTTTCCAGAAGCTGACTGCATGCAGAAGTTTTGAGGTCAGTCCTCGAATGGGGTAGTTTCTGTGGTTCAGTAAAACTTCTCCAAGTTTGGGGTGACAGAACAAAGACAACCCAGGTATTTCAGACAGACAGTTGCCTCTCAGTGCATCAGACAGCTTGCTTACAGACAGCATTTGTGTTTCATGTTCCACGTTAAATACAGAGGAGGGCATTGTGCTCTCCCTACCATTCCATGCCTTTCCCACTGCTTCCACAGCCTCTGACGTACCACACACAGTGACCTCCTCGCTGTAGCAGGTGGAGACGTGGCTGATGTTTGGCAGCTGCTTGAGGTGCTTCCTGGTCTCATGCAGAAGGTTTAAGACATATCGAGCGTGGAGCTGCTACTGGGAGAAAGGCAAGGGATTAAAGCAGGAAATCAGTGGCCTCTGAGCAGCACCACAGCTCTGTCTTCAAAGGCCCCACAGCCTAGATGGGAGAAACTCGCCCTGGGACAAATTCCATGGAAATTCCAGCCCAGTATCACAGGTAAGAGGCTGCTCCTCTAGATCCTTCTTAGCTTTTCCACATTAAACCAAGCCATGAGTTTACACGTGTCCTGCAGAAATGTATTTGCTCAAAGCCAGGGTGTAAGCATTTCATATAGTCAGGATGCAAGACATTTGGTTTAGGAATTGGTTTTTTTGGAGAAGGGATATTTTAGCCTATTTTGCAGTTCAGCACCTTGGCTGAGGATGGCAGCAGAACACTGCAGTTGTACGAGGGCTTGTTCTGTTAGTGCTGCTCAAGTGGTACTGAACTTCCTGAAAGACCTCACAATTTACATTTTAAATCCAAGTCAAAGTTGAGTGGCACAAAACATTTTAATTGGCTGTTTCCATCTGGGCCATGCTACGCTTTTTTACAAGTGCAAAAATTTCAACAAAAAAATAAGAAAAAGGTTCAACATGAGCTGTTACGGATTTCTTCCTTTAGAAATAAAATTCAGGTTGATACTGGTACACACCCCCATTTAAGTTTTCAGTTTTGTCAGAATTGCTTTCAGAAAGGAAACCACTCCCATGGCAGGGGAAGATATCGTATCATTTCCATCCCCCTCTGTTTAACAGCCTGCCAGCTCAGTCAGTTTAGCTTGTTGGGAAGGCTAAAACCAAGTTAGCTATCCTACACCCCCACCGAGAAGGGGAAAGCGTAACTCCTGTTGGGATCCTTACTTGTTTCTGTTTAAAAGCTTCCAGCAAGGCAGTTGCATGGTCAGGAAGGAGTGGGAAAGAGAGATGGGGTCCAGTGTAAGAGTCTGGCACCTCTATGGATTCATAGTCACAGTATTTTTCCAGCTCTGCCTCTTTGTAGCTTTCTCCACTTATGAACATGCGACTGATAAAATCCCCTGGATGGCAGATGAGGGGGTTTAATTGATTTTTTTCAAAAGAGAGAGACAAGAAAAAGTTGATTAGTTCAAGGTACCATTCTAGTAATTTTCAGAGAAAAGCTGTTTGGTTCAGCTGCAATTCAGCCTCCACAGAGCCTGAGTCCCGATTTGAAACCACTACACAATTTGCAGTGGGGGAAAGGCTATAGGGACAAATTTCCATGTGTATCTGTCAAGCAAGATGGCTTCTTGCTTCAGAAATGGCCTCTGCAAAGCCCTGCTTAGCAGGGATCACAAGACCCCACCTGCAGTGCTGCATCCAGCTCCAGATACATCACAGGCAAACTTACTCTCTTTGCTGCTGCTTGGCGTGAACTGCTCCATGAGGTAACTGAAGAAGTTGTGAAGCTGCAAGAGAGAGAGCCCATCATTCATCCTGGAATTAAATTCTGCAGAGTGGCAACTTAGCATGATCATCTTTCTGGAAGTATTATGTCTGCCCTTCTAACGTTGTCCAGTATGTAAAACAAATCACACTGTACCAATGCAAGTTTGGAATACCTTGTGATGAAGGTAACCAGTAGCTTTACCTGCAGCCAAACAGGCACAAGTACAGCTACAAGCCCTCCCTTCTCCCTGCCTGACAGCAAGGCAGCCATCTAAGAGAATCTTAATGAAAGATTCTTTCAAGGCTCATAACTTCAGGTTTCATCAGACACAAGCAGGCAGGGAATCAAATAGGGGGCACAAAACCCAGTCTTTAGCCCACTGAAGCACTTATGGGGTTACCAGCCAGCAGACAGAACCAAGCAAGCCTGTGGCACAGAAAACACCTTGCTATGTGTTCCCCTCCTTCCTTGGCACCATACCTTGATCTGGTCCTGCTCACAGGCATACTCGATGGATTGGAAGATTCTCCAGGTGCAGCGGCGGCGCATCTCCAGCCGAGCAACATAGCGCCGATACCACTGCTGGATCAGAACAGCTGCCTTGAAAGCTGGGGGACAAACAGAACCCAGCTGAGGTACCCTGCTACTGCTCCTTCACCAGCCCTGAAAACTGTAGAGCAACCTCCCTTTTACAGGAAAAGTCCTCACTAATTGTACTCTGACACCCCAATATTAAGGGTAATAAATCATCCACTTTTCAACACATCGCAAGAGGTTGACCTGATCCTGCCTGACCAGACCTCTGAGGCACTCCTAGCCACCACTGCTGGCTTCTCAGCACCACCATTAACAGCTTAAAGATCCAAACATATTCTTCAGTATCAGTAGACAGCTGTTTGCCCTGATCTTTTCAACATAATCATTCCTCTGCATTTTCCCAATTCCAGTGTTTCATTAAACGATTATTTCAGTTGTGTGCATATTTAGACTCAAGTACACCGGTGCAGTTTCCCATTTCCTTTTTCAAGTTCTGCCACAGAACTTTATGTACCTCCAGAAACTCTTCCATCCTCCCTTGCTGGCTTTGACCCCACTTGCACCAGCTCTGCTACTTGGCATTTCTCTTCTCATTACACTCTGTCTCTTCCTGGATCCCTACCCTTGAGCCCTATGCTTAAAACATTTTCTAACAACGCTTCTCCATCATCTTGAAATGAGGGTGGGAGGGATGGTTACTCTATCCACAGGCTGGCCCTGAAATCTAGTGGAAACAAGTGAGTTAGGCAGCTAGCCCTGCTGCAGGTGGTTTATTCCCTTGGCATTATGGTTTGTGAGAGGGTCCTGTCACATTCACCAAAGCACAGAGAGCAATGCAGAGTGCAGGGGGAAAAAAAAGAACTTGATTAAGGAAATCCCCCACCCCTATTCAAAAGGCTGCTCCAGGCTTACAAGAGACAAAAGAGATCATATTAATTCAATTAGCTTGTATTAATTACATAACATAAACCACTCCTCATGTACTCCAGCAGGAAACAGTGACCTTTCCCTAGAGAAGATATCCTGATGGCTTACATATTGAAAATAATAATCCTTTTAAATATGGTTCTGTTTCAGCACTGGGAATTGCAGAGCACAAGAAGAAAAGTGTTACAGCTGCCCTGCAGCAGGGAACTGAGTCACAGTGAAGTCGTGGGCAAGAAGGTAAGACTTGGCCAGTTATTCATGTATAACTTCTGTATTCTGTGCCTGAGCCTTCCCTCATGTTGAGCAAATGCTTACTGGTCTGCTGGGCTTGGACAGAAATTCCTAGTGGTGACTCCACACATGCCAATCAAAACCAGATCCTTTGAAACAGTAAAAACAGAACTTCGGGAAGACACATTATCAAGTGCACATATACCACCATCCACAGCATTTAAGCTTCAGATGGGCAAGGCACTCTTTTTTTTTTCCTCCTTTTACTGACTCTGCAATACCTGCAAGGCCAGTTATTCTAATTTACCAGCTTACCTGGGTGAGTTTCACCTGGCAGGGTTTGTAGCAGTTTAGATAAAACTAATCAAAAAGGGGGAGAAAGATTCATCCATGTTTTATGAGGGTCCAAGCCATGTATCATGATAAGCTCCTGAAAGCATTGCAGAGTGGCAGCACTCAAGCCAAAATATGAACACTTGTGTAAGCAGCATAGCTCACACATCAGCTTACAGGAGGGACTCCCCATCCCCTTCTTCACTCAAGGGCAGGGCCAGTTGAACAGCTCTGCTGGCTACACTTTCCATAATGAACAGCCCCTGGACCTGGTACAGGTAAAATTAGACAACACCTGGCACATTGTCTGTGGGTGTAAAGTCCTGAGCAGCTCCTCATCTGCAGATCACCAGATCTGAAGGATTGAGAACCAAAGGTAAGAAATTCAGAGAGGTTTTACTGCCATGGGAAACTGTTGCTGAGGTATCAGATGTAATGCAGGGTTTCAAATAAATAACTGGTTTTGTGTTACACTATGTTATCTGAAAATAACCCTGAACTTAGCAAAGTCCATGGTTCTCTGGTGCTATGGGTGATAGACAAGTAACTTAAAAGGTGGAGTTTTTCAACAAACCAAAATTACAAAGTCAGTGTATCCCTACTTTCTTAGTTTCTTAACACAATCCCCCTTTTCTTTTCAAAGCACTTGCAAACAGTTGGCCCCATCCTGATGTTCTGCCAATGCCTGATACAAACAATAAAGAAGTAAAAGTTTATTTTTAATCCTTCCCTATGCATAAAGTCCCCTTCAAACTCCCTTTGTTCCACAGCAGATCTAGGCACACACACAAAATTGGTGCTGTCACACAGAGGGTTTCATACAAATTGATCATTACAGCTTTGAGAGCCATACACAGGTTAAGATCATTAGCAGAGATTAAGAGCATTGTGCTGATATAATTAGAAAAAAAGGCACACTTTGCTTTTCAGCTTTTTGTAGCCACACCATCTCACCTTCTTTAGAGCCAGGTTTATTCTGGCTTTGTTAATGCTTCTGCTTTACCAGTCCTGCACCACTACCAGCCTTGGAAAACAGCCCAGGAGAATGAGCAGGTTGGCACGTCTGTCTCACTGCCAGCACCTGACAACACACACTTTAGCACAGCAAGTCATTAGGCCATTAGGTGTCAATTTTAACTGCTGCTTCATATCTGGTCAGGTTTGGGTCGATTTTAATCTAATCCTGGCCTAAATAGCTGCTGTTTTCTCAAGCCTGTTCGTCTTCTGCTGAGAATCCTTGTCACAGGATCCTGAAATACAGAACCTCACCTCAGTGCTATCAGGAAAACCAGGTAACCCAGCCCAAACACATCCACTGCACCCTCCTTAAAGCACACACAGCAAACAGGAAAAGATGACTTCTCAAAGAATCACTCACCATTTTCAGACTTCTGCAGGGAGTACTTGTAATCGACATTTACAGAACTACCAGATCCCATGTTCTCCAACCAATGCTCCAGTGTTGCAGACTGGCCCAGTGTCACCAAAACCACCAGAGAGATGCAGCAAACACCATTCAGTCAGAATCAAAACAGCTGCAACATGTCCCACAGTGCTGAGAATCTACAATTAAATATATTAACAGTTAAGATCAATGATCAGATGGCCTCTCGTGCTCAATTACCACTATCAGGTTTTTACCAGCTACTTGGGTGTCTTTCAGATGATCCAAAATGAGGATTTTTGTCTCACTCTTTCCAATTTCAAGTCAGCTATATAAATAGGAACCAGTTCAGCACCTTTCCTACTTTCATACCTAGATACTGTGATTGTATGGTAGATGTGTAAAAAGTTTTTGAGTACTGGTCAGGAACTATAAAAGCCATGAAGCTGATTGATTACCAGTCAGTATGTACAGACAAATATTCATCCATGTAGTCACCTGTGAAGGAAAACTCATTATGAGGGATGAACACACATGGTATTTAATCTTGTTATCTGTGCAGTACCACAGCTGGAGGGTAGTAAAGTCTAAAACAACAATTACCTATCATAAGAAAATAATCAGCTCTGTTAAACACTGCTTTCCTTCACCTCATGCATATACTACAGTGTAGGAGCACATGATGCCATCTCTTGCCAGCATAAAAGGGCAGGACAGCCAGACTCTGCTAACTGGAAGGAAGCTCTGGTCAGAGCAAACAGATCCTATATCCAGATCAGGTCAAATTCTGAACTATCTCACTTTGAGGACAACTAGAATGCCATTCACGGATACCTTTCCCCCTGGTAAAAAATCCAGTCACACACTACTGCCAAAGCAGCCCCAGGCTGTATTGCAAAATGATTAGATTTTTAATCTAACCCAGAATTTGTGGGGGGAGAAAGCTGAGAAATGGAGGAAAGGAAATAAACACCTGTGAAAATGTTAAGCCTGGTGCTTGCAGGAGACCACAGCTCAGAGGGTTTTGAGGAGTCTGGACAAAGCAACTCCAGAGGTGCTTCTCCCCTTTTCTCACCTCCTGCAATCCTTGTGCCTCCTTCCATCTCCTTTCACCCATCCCACATCTCTCCTCCCAGAATAGCTCCGATCCAAAAATACTGATTGCAGGAGCACGTCCGGCGTTGCGTAAGGTGAGCACGTGCCGTGTTGGCTCCGGAAGGTGAGCCCTGCTCAGCCACACTGCAGCACGGCAAAGTTCCAAGGCAGAGCAAATGCTGCAATCCTCTCCCTTGCCCAGGATGCCCAACTGTACCATGGCATCTTCACAGTAATTAAATGATGCAACAGGAAGGTACAAAGCAATGCTCTCATTTTATTCTAACATCATTTCATATCAGTGTCAGAAGTGGCCTGAAATCACCACTGAATTATATCCAACTTGATCTGGTGCTTTACAGCCTTTATGCTTAAATAATGCAGGTGCTCTGACAACTTTTCAGGTTAACTGCTCCAAGGGACAATTGCACACAAAATCAGGATCCCTAACACTTAAGGGGCTCTTATTTGTAACCTCCCGTGCCAGCTTCAAGGGGAGGAGGTGGCTTCAGCTCTTCAACGAGATGAGTACCTTTAAAGATACCCTTAAAAATGCAAACATGAGCAAAAAAATCCTTTTTCAGGAACTAGGACACTTCCAGATGACTTTTGAAAAATGGAGAACAGATTTGAAGCAAACACTTAAGTACAAGGTTTGGTACTTTGCTTTAAGGATGCGTTCAGGGGTACTGCCTGTTTTGTTCAAATGGGACTTTGGAACTAAGATTACCTTTGGCAACACAGAATAAAGTTTTCCCTCATTTCCTTCCTAACCTGCAAAACCAAGACTATTATTCAGGCAGCCCTACCTGAAACAAATTTTGGCCACCCATCCCAGGAAATGGCTTAGTATTAGTGTGCTCTAGGAGCATCTGTGGAGTACCAGCATAAGCAACAGCACCAACCTGTTTATCATATGAACAGGCTTATCAACAGGTCCCTCCCAAGCAGCTCCTGGAGCTGTGAAGTCTTTCAAGTTCATTACCCTCAGATCTTTGTGAGGGCCACAGCCCCAAGAGGACACAGCAGTAAACCAGAACCCAGTGGAATCAAACCCGTTCCAGGGGTGGGAGGAGTGAGAAAAAAAAATCCACCAGTCCAACTGCTCAGCACCTCTGATTCTTCCTCATCCACCCAACAGTGAGGTGCACCCTTCCCTTCCTAAAGAAAGGGACAACCTGGAAGACTTGCTCAAGTTGAACAGCAGCATCAGCTCAAATACAGGCTGTCCTAAACAGCCAGGTGAGACAACATGATGCATCGAGGGAATGACCAGGTACCGACTGCTCCTTCCTCTCCATGCTCTTGGCCACCATTCAGAGTCTCAGTAGAGAAGTAGCCACAGACATGTAGGGAAGATGTTCCCTGTTCACCAGAGGTAATATTCCACAGGAAGGAGAAAAACACATAACAGCCAGACTTCAAAACTTCACAAGCCATTGGATACCACTTCTTGGAAGTCTTCAAACACAAGCTGCTGACTTGCTTAATAACAGTATCTAATACCACAAAACTCAGGAAAACTCATGTAAATCCATTTGGGTCAAGCACCCCAAAACAGGAACAACAAAAACCTAGGTCAGCTTCCTGCCTTAGCACCAATATAATTTTAACTTGTTCAAAACAAAAGCTAGTGACAGCATTAACTAAATCCCACATACTCTGAGCCTGTGCACATTGCAGATCTGTGCAGAACTGGGTGCCTGACCCACAGGCCAGGAACACCACAGCTAACAGGAATCCTACTCCAAAACATGGCTCCTAGGAAAAGTGACATTGCATGGATCATACACAACAGGAGCCCCACTAACCTGCCCATTTTATAGACAGTCCAGCAGCTGAGGGAACAGATGAGCAGAGCATGGAAGGCAACAAGAAGACAGACTTACTGAGATTTTAACAGGAAAAAACCTGAAAGACATCGGAGGGAAAGTTTCACTGAAAGAAAACAGCAACAGTTTAAGAGCTACAGATTAATTGATAAATTAACCAAATACTTCTCTCAAGAAAGCAAATCTCAGGTAGCACTAGGGAAAGTGATAATCCTGCCTTGCCCCCAAGAGTAAATACTTATGTATGGCCCATGTGTACATTGGACTCAGCACATCTTGTAGTTGGAAAGGAGATGGCAAAGCTTGTTTTATTTTTAGACACACACCCGCAGTTACTGCACTTCCAAAAAAGTCAGTTTCAGATACAAAATCCCCAAATGCAGTTTTATACAGCTCAGTATATAAAAAGGATATTTCACCTCAAACTATGGGTGCTGAACATAACACCCTGTCACAAAAATAAAACAAAAAATGCAACTTACCTTGCCAATTCCTAAGTTAGGGATTTGTTGAGATAAACACAATAGAAGCTCTCCGCTTGGTAGATTTTTGTTCTATTCTGTCCTCAAAGAAAAGAATGATCTTTGAAGTGATTGGTTTGATTACAGATGCAGAAACTCCTCCTCAGGATGCAATCAAGTGCGGTGCTCCCTTGGGCACGCAGCAGGACAGGCCATGTCTTCGTACATGTGCAGCCCAGAAGAGGTGTGGGCCCCTCGACTTACTTACTGCCTTAAACAATCCTCTCTCATGTGATCCTTAAGAAAGGCTACAGGCCTGAACCTGGATTAGGATTACTGAAGGGATTATAAATGAGATATACAGCATGTTAGCCTCTCCCATCTTAAGAGTCAGCTCTAACACACTTGCAAGTCACCTTTTGCTAAATGCAAACTTACAGAGAAAAAACAATTAATGGTTTCACTCTTTACCTCTGTTGGACTGTAGCTTTGTAGCTAGGGGATCTCTACTGCCGAAGGGAAAGGATGGGGAAAAAGGATTACTTAGCTCAGTTCTGTTTCATTACTTAATTCTAAGGCTTGAAAAAGCAGAAAAACTATTTTCTTTTTAAAAAGTGGACACACGAAGCAGATGAAATCTTAATCAGAAATAAGTGATCCTCCATTTTTAAAGAAGTAAACATGACAGAACCATAGAATGCCATGCTGGAAAAGTACCTTAAAGATCATCTAGTCCAACCTTTCTTGGCAAAAATTCCCACAAAATACCCAAACCTGCCAAAATAATGCATCAGCACTACATTTTAATGTTTCCAGCATTAAGAGTTTTATTTAAAGTATTAGCAATCCCATCTCTGCACTTCTGTCAAATTTCAATTCCTATTAAAAGTAGCTCAGCTACTCACAGGTTAAATCATCTAGTTACTATGATGTGTCATTTACCACTTCATTAGTATTTATATTTTTAGCTTGTCATTAAACTAAAACCACAAAGTAATTTATGTTTTTGATTAGCACAGGTGGCAGAAAGCTTTTTATTGGCAATGAGCATGTTTGAGTGTTTATTATCACACAAAATGCAAGGCTTTCAAGAAAATAATTTAGAAGAAAAAACCTTAAATCCTTCTTTAAACTTCACAAGCACAAACAGCTGCCAAGACCCAAACACAACAGCAGCAAATTTGTTCCTGAATATTCATGGATACTTGTGATTTATACACACTAGATCTGCTTGTACACATGTTGTAAAACATACATTTGGATAAATTTACATACCAGTAGCATCTGGGCACACCCCTGCCAGCAGATAATCAGCCTAATGGTGCAGAGATTAGGATGACAAAACAAAGCCACACCTGGAAGGATCCTTTTGTTGTAGGAGGCTGTTATTTAAGGAAAACCTGGTGCCATCAGGTGTCAGTGCCTGCTCTGTAATTTAAAACAATGGCATTCTGCAATCCCAAAGATAGTGAGCACAATTACATCTTCCTCCAGGAACTCTGTTCAAATTTATCCTTCTGGCATCCAACTGCTGTACAAACTGGGTCAGGGCAAAGCTTGCAGCACATTCATCCAGTCAGGAGGACAGGATGCAGATAAGCAGGTTATGAGACTCAGCACAAGGAGATCAAGGGCCCACAGCTCCAGAAGGTGCTCTCGGAGCAGTCTGCATCACCAGTGCACAAACACTGCCCCAGCACAGCATGGATCTGGAAATGGTGCTCTGACCACACCTTCCCTCAGGTGAAGTTCTGTCCAGTGCAGGAGGTGACCTCTAAGCTTTACATAATCCAGTATCCACTGGTCTTGATTCTTCAAATCCTTCTCTATTTCCAGGGTACAATTAAGTGCCAAAATTCAATATGCAGTCACAGCACAACCCAACAAAAACCCCACTGCTCCACATTGTAGAAACAACTTATAAACTTACTATTGCAGGCAATTTTATTTGATCACAGGAAAACATACATCCTCCTTTAACATCACTGCTACCCAACACAAGCTTCACTCATCTACCAGGGAGCAAAGTATTATCACACTTCCTGAAACAGCTCCTGATTTCTGATAAATCAATTAACTATAGTCTACAGCTCTGCATGCTGCTGACTGTTGCATCTGCCCCTGCTAGGCTCATATCACCAATCCCTCACAGGTGAGGAGAAAGGATGAGCACATGCAAGTAACCCCACACACCTCCAGAAATCAGTCTATCAGCTGCATCTTTTTATTTCATCATGTTCAGACCTACTGGCCATGTAAAGTACAAAAATTTATTCATTAGCACAGAACTACATTGCAGTTACACACTGCCATTTTTAACCAGTCACATCTGCTAGAACATCAATTAAAATAAAATTCAAACACCTCTTACAGTTCATTAAGAGGATCACCTGCAACACTTCAAAGAGTTAACAAGTCACTATTTCCCAAATGGTTCACATAATTAATAAGCCAAAACAACAGTACTGCTCCCAAGAGTTATTTTAGAACCATATGCTGATCTTGCAAAGCTTCAGCTTTTCACTCAGTCTGTTGAAACAGAAAAGTAGATAAGAGAGCACAAGTCGGTATAGAGTTACAAAAAACCGAACTCTGTACAAGCTCTAAAAGGAATTACTCTTGCTAAAATCAGATCTGAAATATCTTTCTCTAAGTATATTGAAACACAAGGTGCCACACAAGGCACCTTGTGAGTTCAAGGACTTGGACTTGTTCTGCAAGTTGACAGGACAAACCCCTCAGAGGGTGCTGCTCACAATGTCATTGCTGAGCAGCTCTTGCCAGTGAAGCTCAATTTTTTCTGGTGCTAATGCACCACCCCCTCCTGCTGGGATTCCTGTCAGCCACCTGGAGACAAAGGAGTGCTGGACTGGGGACTGGTAAAACCTGCCATAACATTGCCAGAGAGAACCTCTACCTCAAATCACAACACCCACTCCCTTCCTCTCAGATCAAGCACTTTTCCTTATGATAATGTCCAAGAGCTTCACTGAGCAAGTCAATACTTACCAACCTTTAAAACAACAAGGGAAGGTATTTACCCAAGGGCAACAAGCAAACCAGGGACAGCATCAGGAGTTCAGACTACGTCACTGGAGTGTCACTGCAGCACTTTGTCCCTCAGTGACCCTGCACCCAAAATGTTTAAGTGCAAGTACAACGTGCTACTTACACCTCTGCTCCTTACAGCTCTTCACTGCTCAGTTCGGATCCATGTCTGGTACTTGTCTGGAAATGCAGCACTCATCACTGTGGTGTACACTGTGTTACTGGCAGGGAGAGAGCAGAGTCAGTGACATCCCAAAGGCTGCAACACTAATTTATACAGCTAGCAAAGCAGCTTGAGTGGAAACAAGTGTTCTGCTTAGGTACAGAAGGGTTAGAAAGACTGAGGAAAGCTGATGGAATTGAAGGCTTCTGGCATAGATTTTTAGTGTTCTCTCCCCAACTCAGTACAGCAAAGCAATGGTATTTCCACATCCATTTCATCACTATATTAAACAATTGGTAGTGTTCATCTCAGGTCTGACAGATACAAACTCTCCCAATTTCCTCACATTTACAAGACAGAGAAGAGGTCCTGGTATTAACTTAGAGGAAGCCATTGCAAAGCCCCAGTGAGAATGAGTGATCCAGAGAATATACTGATCTCTGTGTAAAACATAACAACCTGTGTGTTGCAAAGGTGTGATTTCTGCAACAATACAGAACAAGATACTGAAATAAATCTCTCGAAAACACAGTAAATCATACTTCAAAGTTTGTCCCATTTACTTTTATCCTTTTTACACATCAAGCAGACCTACACCAGAACATCGAAGAAAAACCACTCTCAGTGTTAAGACCAACCTAAAAGTTCCAGAAGTGGACAAACAACTCAGTGGAAAGTCCAGCTGCTCCTCCAAAGGAATCATTTGTTTCACTACTCCAAAACAACTTCCCACTATCAGACTGAGCCCAACCAATTGTAGCCCTTTGGATGGAGGGGCAGACCCAGGACAAAGAGTGTTGTAGAAGTAAAAATGGTGCCACAAACACAAGAGAAAATCTAAACTGGGAAGCCACAAGACACTCAAACACACAGCAAGACCCTCAGGAAGCTCTGATTGACTTTGAAGTGGCCTGAGGCATAAGCAGGAGGCACAGATCATCTCAATCTAATACTTACACGTTTAAGACTGGCTTCACTGACAATACCTGTACAGAAAGTTCAAAGAGTTGTCATTTTGGTAGATGAAAGGGGAATTAAAATGCTATTTATGAACAGCAGCAGGGTGAAGTTATAAAAGCAGTAATGTGAAATTAAGGAGTTTTCCAGCTTTTTTTACCATCAGGTCATTTACAGAATTACTTTCAAAAGCCCTCTGAAATACCCATTTCAATTCCCAAAGCTAACTGGTAGATACCACTCACATCTGTCTAACACTGTCTGCAATAATTTCACTTGAAATACAGAACTGCAAAGATGATGGGATTCACCTCTTGCACTTTCCACCTGGATTGGCAGACTACTACAAAATGCCTACGCACAGGAATTCAGCATTTTAACAAACTTGGTCTTCACCTCTCCAAAAATGACTGTGCAGTACAGCTTGTTCCCCACAAAAAAAGCATCTTTTAGATCCCTGACCAAACTACTGCATTTCTGCTTTGACAAAGCTTGCAGTGAAAATCATAATGCAGGATTAAAGAAATACCTTAAAGAGTGTATCAAAATTGATGTTCTGCTGTCCAGTAGCATTGAGAGCTTTGATGGCTGCAGTTCTGCAGGAAAACACAGTATCATCAACACACTTTCCTGTTCCAAAGGCTACAAAGCATCAACACAAACTTCTCACTAAGGGCCTTGACACTGAAATGCTTGCTTTGCCTAAAATAACCCAGAGTTGTGTGACAGGATCTGGTCTTACATTGTTGAAGCTACTGTTACTAATCCCTTGAGTACAGAACCTGCCAATCCCTTTCTGCCCACTACACAGCCTAAGAAATCCATGTGTGAGCACCTTCCTAGCGCCATCAAATACTTTTGCACTGTGCATCTAAATCATTTACCTTCTACTAAACTTTACTTGAAGTTTTTGGCCCATGCCTTGCCTGGCAATTTCTCATTTATGCTAAGCCATGCCTCACAGGTTTTGCCCTGGCATCTATGAATATTGCTCTTAACCTTATCTATTCTCTCCAGAGTGGCATCACATGAAGTAAATAAGCTGCCTGCTCAAGGAGATAAGACCTGCCCAGAGAAGGAGAAACCCAAACCTGTAAGCTCTTCCAAAAATAAAGTCTTCACTCACCACAGAGCTCCCAGTTTACCTGCGATCATCAAAAGGAGGAGGGGTGGTCCAGTGGTCATAGTTTGTCTCCACACGAAACCACCTGTGACCAAAAGGGAAGAGGTGAATCAGCAGGTAATTCTTTGAGGCCAAGCATCAGCATCTCTGCATTGCCAAAAGGAAAAGCCTCCCTCAAAATCCACTTCCCTGTGTCTTTTGCCAGCCCAAGGGCCCTGTGTTGATATATAGAACCACCTGTACCATCAACTATGGAACATAAACGGAGTAACCCCTCAACTCCTGCTGGCTTGTGACAAAACTACCCTTGACTACAAAAACAGACCTTTAGAAGTATGGTTGGAAAAGCAGTGGGTCTGCAACTGATGCAGCCTGCAGCACTCCATCTGCCTGTTTGCATTGGTGCCCCTTA
The DNA here is from genome assembly GCF_036250125.1 of Pseudopipra pipra. Classification (NCBI taxonomy): domain Eukaryota; kingdom Metazoa; phylum Chordata; class Aves; order Passeriformes; family Pipridae; genus Pseudopipra; species Pseudopipra pipra. The sequence goes on from NC_087552.1 coordinate 1,807,124, forward strand.
TCCCCACAGGGCAGTTCTGTACCATCACCTTCCTCTATTAAGCTACTGATTTAAAAAAACTAGATAGGAACAGTTATTTTCGAGCCTTTAGCCTTCTACCACATTGGGGCACAACTGATTCCCAGTTTCTGAGTTTATTGGTGCAATACTTGGCAGACAGATGGCAAGAGCCCTCCTTTGGAATCTGGTTAAAAAAATTGAACAGATGCTTTTTCCACGTTTCTCCCTTTGGACTGGCCCAAAGTGACAAGGTGGTGCAATTCCTTCTCCAGGAGAAGGAACTGGGGCTCCTTTCAGAGGGTTTCAAGCTTTCCCTGTGCAGCTGTAAGCATTACCACCAGGTGCCTGGATCTCTCAAGGAAGTTGTTACTAACCCAACCTATCACTCAGGAGGCAATACAAGAAAAGAAAACAAAGCAGTTTTTTCCTACTTACGCTCCACCTAAAGGATCCAGAGGCCAGAGATCTGCTGGCCCTTTTCTGTTCCTTGTTATGACCATGCCTTCTTTGGGTGACACACCTCCTACAATATAGTAAACTTCAGCAATGATGGGAATGCCAGCCAGTCTGAGAACAGCTGACTGGAAGTCCTCTGCTCTGCTCAGGGTCTGATGCAAAAAAGGAGATGACAGTGAGGTCAGGCACAGAAACAAGCACTGGGACATCTTCAGAATCAAAAAAGGTTCACTCTGTCTGTAAATAGTCAATGACTGAAGTGCTACTTGAGAAAAGCATTAGTATAATAACATATCAAACAGTATAAAATAACCCCTGGGACAGGTATTCACATCTAAGAGTGCAACTGTGTTAACTGGTCACAACTAGATGAAATAGTCCCTAGGAACCAAGTCTTGGCACAGCTTCTCCAGCACTTCTGGCATTGATTAGAGATCACCCCCTTAAAGGACTGGAATTGTCTCTCATTTATTGACAAGTCAGGGATAACACTTGGTTTCTCTTATGAAATCCATTTACTTATCAAACCAGTAAGCTTTCTGTGCAACTGCAAGTTGGAAGACACAATTTCCCTGTGAGTTTAAGCACAGATGACATAACTGAAATGTGAGCAAGTAACCCAGTGCACTTACATCCCGGACCAGCCAGCTGACGGGGTAATTCCGATTGAGGAAAGCAGCTATGGCATTTTCCCACCATCTACCACCATCTGGGGAGAAAAAAGTAATTACTGTACATGCAATAGACATATATACAATGAAACAGGACAGCTGCCTATCAGCACAAGATGTTAATATTTTATGGGAGAAAGGCCAACAAGGAGCACAACATCCCGATGGAATATAAATAGACAACCTAATCCCAACTGACATTCAGCCACAACAGCTGGATTAACACTCCTGCTTTCCAGAAAGCATCTCAGACCTGTCATGAAATGAGTAATAATTATCTCCTAATTATTCATGTTACTGAAATAGTGAAACAGCAATAACACAACAGAAATCAGGAAGCAGCTAAAAAACAGTAGTGGTAGTGTTTGTGTTACCAAGCACATTAGGAGAAGTAAGAAAAACAGAAGGGCAAGTTTGTTATTCTTCATACACCAAAACCACAGGACAGCCACCAGAATCAATATGCTTGTCACCTGATAGACCTTCACCCTAATTTAGTCACCCTCCCCAACCATAGTTCACATGCTTATTTCCCTTAATTTGTAGTTCAGTTGGAGTGAACTAAAAAAAGACCTTTTAGTTCAGATAAATCAGGAAGCAGCATCAACCAATTTACAGAAGTACAGCATGCATGGAATGAACAGACATTTCATGGTCCACGCATGATCTGGTCCACAAGATTTCCTACATCAGGCCTTTACAGAGACTTGATACACTTGGGACTATTTCTAAGCTGAACTACAAGTGGTTTGCATCTCTAAGTATGGCCCCACTACACTCCGATTTTGAAAGGATTAAATAACTACTCTGGTATCAGGAGGAGTATGTGTGCCAGCAATGGAAAGAATTTAGTGACTCCAACAAGGCTGCATTAACAAAGGACACAAGAATCCAGAGGTCCCTGTGCTCCATACCAGAATCCCTACTCAGAGATAATGTATATGTGTAACACATACAGTGAATATTGTTGGCATATCATATAAAAATTTCAAAAACAGATTGTCCAATTAACAGATTAAAAAACCAAATATGCTTATCACAACCACAAGAGAAAAATAAATATTTTCTATGTTGGCTCTGAGACTACATTGTTGCCAGTTCAAACAATCAGCCAATGAAGAACAAAGTGTCACCTTCTTACAAAAAAAAAAAAAAAAAGAACTTGAAAATGGAAGATACCAACCCCAGCTTTCAGTTAACTTAGCTTCCAATAGTTGTGAAACTGAAGTACTGATGGAAGAGGCAGTGACCTTTCCTTTGCCTTCCTCACTGCTCCAAGTTTTGGTTCTCAGCAGTGACATCTCTCAACTTCCCTGTATTACTGATCTTGCTCAGCTGCCTTTCCAGTGCCTCTGCATTCTCTCAAACCCTGCTGCCTTTCCCCTAAATCTGTCTTACACTTCTCTTCCTGTCCTCTTTCCAACTGCCTTATGATGATAGATGATGGAATACAGCAGAAGGGTCACAGAACCAGGAAAGCAGCTGTTTCTTTGCTATCCAAACTGCTTCTTGTTCTGTCAGCCCCTACTCTGCCACCTCCAGCTGTGACTCTTGACCAGACCACATTTAGCCTTCTACAGCTCTCCCCAGGGCTCTTCCTGTCCTCTGACACTTTCAGCTCAGATGACAAACAAATACCTCCTCCTACACAGCAGCCAAAAACTGGCAGCATGTGCACTTTGACTCCCTGAGGGCAAGGCAAGTCATTCCCTTTCAGATCCTTCCTGGCAACTTTAACCTCACTTCTCCTTCTGGGGGAGAAGGGCCAGGGCAGGCAACAGTCAACAACAGAGCACATAATGTCAAGTGTAGAAGACGTTTCATTTACCTCGTTCATCCCCAGAGATTGTGAACTTGTGTGGACGTTGTCCAGTCCATAAGCCTACGTAGCCAAGAAATGTGGTGCCTTGGTACGCTACCTGAAACCAGGAAACAGAACAGAACACGACTGAAAATACTGGTAATATTTGGAAGCAGCACCCTGTCCTTCTTTCTCTGACTTTCATACTTAAGTTGCTATAAAATACTGTGCCTTAAATTACAGTAAAACTTGCCAAGTAAACTATAAAAAGACCGAGGCCCCAAATTCACTGCATTTCATTTGTTAGTGATCACCAGCTGCTACAGGAGTTTAGCTCAAATTAGCAAGCAGCCAAGCAAGAAACAAACAGCAAGTTTTCCATCTGCAAAATGGACTAATGAACATGAACAAATTCACACTAAGACTGTACTAGTAACTAATTAGTCTTTTGAAATCTTGACCCAAAACCACACACGCTGGTTGGAAAACTAGAAAGGTCTAAAAAGTAAGCCTTAGAACTGATCCCTGCCAAAACTGATCTCTTGTTTTCTGTAGTACTTTTCTTAGTATCTTGACATTTTTTTCTTTCAACACCTCCTTTCAAATAACAACCTTGAGAATCTTTATTATGCTATTCTATTTTCTCCAATGCATCACCATAAACTGGATGTCCAGAAAGCAAAGAAAACCTGCATTCATCCCACACTCCTGGAGAGTAACTGTGCTGCTCTAACAATCCAGTCTATGTGGGATGGGAACACATTCCTACATTAAACCCCCCTATCTAAGCAGCTATAGGACAGACCACCCAGCTGAGCCAATCCCAGACCATACCTGCCCACTCTTTATAAACTGCACATCAACTGTGATCTTGCTCAATATATCAACAAAATCATAATCCAGGTTGCGACCGTGGTAAATGTTCCCTTTGTCATCCTGAGCAACAATGCTTGTACAGAACCTGCAAACACACCAGACAAAAATCAGTGAATAAAGAGTTGTGACAGTGTTATAGTCCAAACAGAAAAACCTTTCAGGAAGAACTGGGTTCTGCTAGGTATTTTATTAATGTTTCCATACAAATAGGAGTTTGCTCAAAGTCTAATGACACACTACAGTCAAGAAATCAGGTCAGAAACCACAGAGCAGGCAGAGAGCAGCACTTCCACTCAGGCAAAGTCATTACCTCTTCTAAATCCCAATGAAAAGCTGACATCTCAAAACACACACAAAGTGTCCTGCTCTCTGCATTTAATTTTGATAGATCATTTCACTTCAATTTGGACCATGTTTATATTTGTAGTCATAACTAGATAAGTTCAAACTAAGTCCTTTCAGTGAAACCGATGCAAACAGTTGTTCAAGTATCAGCCATTTCAGTAAGAGACTGAAATCTCTAGAACAGGAAGTGTGTTCAAACTCCTTGTGTAGCACTTTCAGTTTCATTGAAACAGGTTTTTTTATGGAATATATTCCATTAGCAAGAAATTAACAACTTATTTCCTCTAGAGTTAGAAGTTTCTCCTCAGTGATGCATAACCCTGTCTCAAAAATATAAAGGTAAAAAATTCCTCATGCAACTAGGCTGTTCCCAGCTGAGGGGTTTTTTTTAGAATCCAAGCTCAAAAAGTTGCATGGATCTCACCAGGGCCAAGTATGATAAGCATCCTCTGTGAAACACTAACAAAGCCAGCATTTAAATAAGTATCATGTCCAAAATTAACACTTACTAAAAAAAAGGATCACTAACTGAATATCACACATAAAAAAAAACAAACCAAAAAACAATCAAAATGCAAAGAAGTGGTTGTATACCCTGAATTTTTGTAAAACCTGTATGGAGAAACCTTTTTAGTATCCTCACAGGTAACCCTAAGTGTTCATTATTTTTCTGTACATGCTTCTAAAGCAAAAGAACAGAATGAAACTATTTTTTCCACTGAAGTTTTGATTGCTGTTACAAATATTTCAGCCATTTTCCATTATGCAAATCACAGAGTGACATTATGCAGTCATTGTGAACATTCATCCCCAAAGTGGTTTAGAGTAACTTTATCTCAGACAAATAGTTAAAATAATGAAATGGCAACTAATTTTTCTAGCTGCCTTTTGGGTGATTTTACATGACAGAAGACTATCTTACATGATCTTTAAAGATAAGCCATCCCAACTACTTTGAACAGAGGGATCTACCTTATTAGCAGAAATGTTCAGATTTTTATCCACTTACATAGATGTACGTACACAAGAACACAACAGCTAGGTTTCACTTTCACTAAGCCATAGAAAACAACTTTCTCTTTCCATGCAGGATCCAAACTGCCTAACGAGATTGAAGCCTTCCAGCTGAAGACACGACATGGTCCGAGAAGGAACAGCACAAGTGACCTGCCTTGCTGTGCCTCCTCCCACGCTGAACTGCCCCAAGTTCTACCCCTGCTCACACCAGACGCTGTAAGTACCGCACACTTACGCAGTGGACTCGTAGGCGAAGTTGAGCAGGATTCCATCTCCCAGACTGATTCCCAGTGCTTGGCACAGCCCCACAATCTCCCCCGCGAAGGGTTGTGGCATGAATTGCTCCAGCTCCGCTGCTATGGGCCGGATGACCTGGTGCACCCATTTCGGGACGCTCTCGCTGCAAAACACCCGAGGCGTTAGCCGAGCGAGGGACAGCGCTGCCAGCAGCTCACCCCGACACCTCCCCGGGCGCTGCGGGCACCCCCCCGGCCGGCACTCACTCGATGACCCGGGCCACGGCGGCGCGCAGGAAGGCGGGATCGAAGTGTTTCAGCACGGGCAGCCAGCGCCGCTCGGCCGGGCTGTCCAGGCTCACGTTGCAGCGCAGCGGGGCCACCGCCGCGGCCACCCCGCACAGCAGGGCCAGCAGCGCCCACGGCCCGCAGCCCATGGCGCAGCACAGCGCGGGGCCCCGCGGCCAGCCCGCCTTCCCCGCAGCCACAGCAACCACAGCAGCCACGCCCGCCGGGCAGGGCCAGGACACGGCAGCGCCCGCCCCGGGGCGTGCCCGCCGGGCCGGCCCGCAGCCGGCACCCCCGCACCTCGGGCACAACACAGGGTGACAAAGTAACCACCGAAACCGGTACAGGCTACCGCTTCACACGGGCATTTCCCCCGCGCTTCTGCTTGCCAAAGTTTATAAGAGGCAGTCCAACACAGTCCTTTTTACAAGGAGGGCAGGGGACAGACAGACTTGGCAGTAACTGGGCATAGCTCAGCTTGCTGGGTCACACAGCAGGGCTGTAAACAAGAGGGAAAAGGGAAGAGAGGACACTAAACACTTGTTCTGAACTCCGAGAGCAAAACTTCCCTTTCCCTTTCAGCCTCAGAAATCATTAGTTTTTGAATACATCCACATGAAGGGAAGCCACTCAGTTCTTCAGCACAAAAGAAACAAGAACAGCCAGAAGTGGGCTTTATACAAGAACACGCTGTACTTTGCCCTCTCTTCCCCTTACCTTTGTCTCTTCAGCCCCTTCTCCACACTCCATCCCCACACCACTGCAGGTCCTCTGCATCCCTTCCATCTCTCCAGCTCTGGGCTAACATCCTTGACCTAGCCAGCTCACTGCTACCATTGCCAAGTAGCCATTTCAGCCATTCCCTCAGCAGTGACATACAGTTGCAATACAAAATGGCAATTTGTAAGAAAATCCTACTTGGTTCTTCTCTCCTGGCTCCCTGAAACCTCTGTAAGCTTTTTTGGTCCAGGAAGATTGTGACAAAACAATACACAATCAATATAATTAGGAATTAAAGTAAATAGAAACACATATTCAACATGAAAAATAGCGAAACTGCACTAATTCCCACATAGAAGATAAGCAGTAACCCAGCTACCAAAAAATAAAGGAAAAAAGCACCCTACCAAATGCTTTTCCATTACACTGTGCTTATGGCACCTGTTCTTGCCCTACAAGGAAATCCATTTCAAACACATTTTGACCAAGGATGTTATAGATAAATCCCTCAAGTTATAATTTATCAACTGCATTAAAACAGGTGGCTGGGGAAGGTACAAGGCCCATTAATGGTCCCAGCAGAGGTCAGTGCTGAAGCACAAGTTAAACCTTACATAAAGAATCCAGAGATATACATTTTTCTCACAGGTACTTGCCAAGAGACACCAGCCAGTCCCTCCCTTAGACCCATCAATATAGGAAAACATTCCTTTTTCTTTCTGGCACGTAAGGGTAGCATCCTATTTAAATGGCAACATGAAAACCATCTCCCATATACTAATTTTATTTTCTTCATGAGCTGCAGTAACACTGATCTTACTTGAGCTTACCTGAATTACACAAGAATTTGGTCTGATTAGATTAGTCCAAGACAACTGCTCAAACACCTTACTCAAGTCAGTACAGCCACACCCTTAAGACATGCACAGACACGACCTGCACATGCTTTATAGACTGATGAGAATATTCTTTGCTTCCCATTACTTATTCAAGAATTGCCTCAAGTCAAATATTTTAACAGTAAGGTTGTGTATTTTAATACTTACAGTGGGTTGTATGTTAATTACATTAAATAGAAAGAAAATCGCCTTCTCCCCCAGAATGCTTTAAAAATAAAATTAAAACCCTCCCAAGTTTAAGGCCTCTATCTGTCCTATAGGTGCAGAATCCATCAGCTTGCAAGAGCTCCAGTTTTAACTCTGAACTGAAGAGAGGTAAATCCATAAGGCACCACAGTCCCTCTTTCCCTCAGGGGGGTCGTGGGTGGAAACAAGTATTTCCAGGGCTATTTCTTCAAAGGTGATTAAGTTCTCTTCAGCTCTTATTTCAGCAGCTTTTTCCTCTTTTTCAGAAGAGCATCTCGAAGAGCAATCTGAACACGAGACAAGAGTGGAATGATCAGGTAAGGAGAATAATAACTGACACAACACCCCAATCACATCAACCATCCTTTTCAATTTCTTGAACCTCTGAGAAAAACACTAAGAGCTCATCAGCTCCAACTGGGAGCAACAATAGCAAATGTTAACTACAATGGCAGAAACACTTATTTTAGCTGAACTCCACAGCACAATTAAAGGGCTGAGCAATATCAAATACTACATAATCAAAGATAAATGTCAGTTCTTCCACTGACTCATTTTCACTGGAAGATATCAAGACAAAGCTCCAGCACAGATAAGAGGTAAGTGAAAATGTTATTTTGGGAAGGCATATAACAAAACTTCTTTTCAAGGGGCAAGGAAGAATGTTTACAAGTGCCATATCACTCTAGAGAGATATTGTACATTTCAGACATGGTTTAGCTGGTAAAGGATCTAGTGGTATAACTGTAGACAACAGGCTACTTTAATTTTGCCACCCAGAAGTGCTGCAGAATGCAGTGTCACACAACTATGGTCCTCCAACCCACTCATAAAAGTTATTTGCAAGTCATGTTTAATAGAACTGATGCTGTAGCATAACACCAGTGAAAAACATGAATAAATTGTTCTTTCATCATTTCGCCATTATATTTAACTCTAAACATTAGTCAGGACTAAGAACAAAACATTGAAGAGGGTTTTTTATAAGTGAGCCAAGAACCACTGTCAACAGCAGCTTCCTGGAAGTGCCTAGATTGTTTATTTGCAACCTATTTTGTGTGTTCTGAGAGCAGGGTTAATAAAGTCAGCCTTAGGTGAGGCAGATCAAAATACCACAGAGGATATTAGTCTACATCTTCCTGTTTAACAAAAACACTTAAGACATTCTCTGAGTCTATAGACAGCTACAGTCTTGCCATCCTGAAGGCAACAAATTGCAAACCAATACACATTATCCAAATGATCTGATCCTGCAACACATCACAAAAGAAGCCTCTGAAAGCACTAACAAGACAAACTAGCAAGGAGAAAAAAACCCCACCACATATAAGAGAATTACATAACTGGATTATTCTACAAATTTCTGGGACATGCCTGGCTGAGTTCAGTTTACTAACACCTTGTGAAACCCTGGACTGGCAGGGGCCTCACCACTGAGAGCAGCATTACAGTCAAACTGCTGCTAAACTGATTTATTTTTCCCAGCTTGCTTCAGGTGGCAATAAATGTCCTTAAAGAACAGCTATAAATGCTATTTGTGACAAGCTATTAGATGACCTCAAGGCCAGGACATATGAGTTCATAACACAATAGTAACAGGACAAAGGTCAAAGAAAGACTATGGAGAGTGAAGAAACACACTAAAAGCTTGCCTTTAGAAAGAACTCCATACCAGAGAAACATTCCTTCTATCACAGAACTACATTCAGGATTCTATTATGATATCTTCAATGCATGTAAAGGAAAGCAAAACCTTCCAAACCTACACTTGATTCTGCAACAAGGCTTGCATCTCAAAACGTGTTAGAGGAGCCTGCCAAAAAGATTGACTACAGTCTCCAATACAGCTCCTCCTCTGGGGCATGATTCAGGGAAGCCAAGCCCACAGGCTTTGCAGCCATTACACCATCCAAGTGAGCAGCAACACCTCAGGATACAGAGTGCACAGCATTACACCTGCACTTTGAGTTGGAGCTCACACAGCCCCATCCTTTCCCAGCACTAATCATTACCTGTTTCTCCCTGAAGGAACGCTTGGTCTTGGTCCGGACACTGTGGCTGTATCTCATCATCATGAAGTTCTTGTTCTTTTTCTTCTCTTTGTTGGAAGAGCTGGCAAAGGGGTTAATTCTTGTCTTCTTTTTCACAAATTCTTTCCTGTCTGTTTTTCCAGCCTAGAATAAACATAGTAGTAGAATAACATGAGGTCACTTTGATTTTGCTTCCCCACAGTCAACATCAGCTGCCTGATGGTAACAGGTTCTACTTTCAGTAACAATAAACTTGGATTTAGGATGTCTCTGTGTCCACACCTGCATTCTCCTATACTGGCTGTATTTCTTAAGTCACAGTCAAAGTTGGGTGTGTTTGTACTTTCATGGTCACCTGTGACCAGCAAGAGGCTGTTTCTTGCAGCCAAAGTGCAACAGCAAAAAACTGAAATAATTTCTCAAAACCCAAATAGCAGCTGGGCATCCATCTTACAGATGCAACCCCAACATCTCCTCTTTCTGCAGAAGGCAAACATGAATCTGCAAAGACAAGACACAAAACATCCCAGTTCCTCACCATTGCAGTTGCCAGTCTGGTCTCCTTGTCTGACTTGGGCTTCTTATGCAGATGTTCAATATCTCTGAGTGAAAGCAACTCCCCCCTACACAAACAGAAATCCAGCAAAAGGTCACCACCCACAAAACTTCACCTGGCAAGGAAAGCTAGATGCCCTCTTGCTCTCTAACCCATCTCTTACACCAATGTCTTACTGTAAGCTTAGGCACAAACTTCTTTTTCTCTTTCAGATTATTCCTCATGCATGGGACATCCCCCTCAAAAGCTGCCATTACTGTTTTTCAAGTCCTGCTTTATCCACAATTTCACAAACTCTGGAAAAATAACCACGTAACTACTGCTACTGCTCTTGGCCTGAACAAGCCAAACAGGCTCAGACCTTCCACAGGCTCCTCATATCTTTTCTCCCAGGTCCAATGCTGAGCCAGGATCCATTCTAGGCCACAGCTGTTTGCTACCTGTCTCCAGGGAATATTGATCAACAGTAGAGCTCTGTACCCTGCCACAATGAAATGCTGTTTCACCAGATGACAGTCCATATCCTACCTGCCCTCTTCCTCTTCCTCATCTATTTCAATGTATTTCCTCTTTGCAGCTTTGCCAGGTGCAGAATTTATTTCTTTAGAAAGCTGGGCAAGACGTATTTTCTGGAAGTCTTCTTGAGTCAGCAGCCTGCTCGTACTGACTGCTGCAGCTTTGGCTTTCCTCTCCTCTATGGGCATGCTTTTCACCTTCTCTGCCTTGGGAAAAGAAACACGTACAAAAGAATCACCTAGAGCTTGGCCAGCCACTTCTGTGCCACAATCTATGACCCTTACCTCCCAAATATTTAGCATGTAAGGGCAGTATTGTTGGGAAATGCTACAACCAGCTGTTAGGATTCCTCTTAATCTTATATCCAACATCTAGTGTTTGAATAGATTACATACATACCCTATTTTAGGATAAATACAAGCACTCACAAATATCACAGCTCTGAGACAGCATTCCCCCTTCTCCCCCCAAGGTATGTACTTCAGCACAGTACTAAGCAGTATTCAAATGTCATTTCTCCTGCCCAGGTTACACAGAAGCCCTGTATAATTATTTATGAGCAGCTACATAGAAGTATAGAGCATCAGAATGTTGTCTGCAATTAACAAGACCACTGTATATTTGAGACAGCGGACTTGGAACTCACTACTTGTTGCTGCTCCTCATCTGAGGAGTGATGCACATCAATCCACTCTCCATCTTCATTGTCCTCCTCACTCAGACTAGCACTTTCCCAGCCATCTGCAGGGAAGAAATATAGACCAGTTAATGTGGACTCAACTACCTGAATGTGCTTTATAGCTACCTTACTACACTGTGTGCGTTGCTCCTCTTTGCTGCTGTTCTGACTGAAGTGCTGAAGTTACCACCTTCAGAACCAAGCAGATTGTTACACTAATCACTGCATTCTTGTGCCTAAAAAGCATGGCATCTCAGGGCATTTATTCCTCCCATCACCTCCCCTGCAACGTCTCCAAAGCACTCTGGCTTCATTTCCCAAACCCTGCCTTGCTTTCAAAGACTCCTCCATCTCTTTTCCCTCATTCAGGTGGGTGCTCCAGGTTGTGTAAAGCATTTGCACAGAAAGTGAGTTTAAGTCACATATTACTTCCTAGTGCTGTTTCAGTGTCTGATAATTCTCAACAACCTCTCTTCAACAGGAGCTAAAAATAGGATGTTTCATAGCTGTACAATGTGCCTCTGCTTTTCCATCCCACAAAGCAACACAGCAACAAACCCCACTAATGCACTTCAAGGGTACAGGGAAGTGCAAACTACAGAGGAAGGCAGAAAAATGAAATGCACAAAGTGTTACATGAAATCTTACTGATAGTGATGCCCAAAATACAATTAAAACAACAAAAAAAAAAAAAGGCCTACCTTCCTCTTGGGTTCCTCCCTTTTCCTTTTCATCCTCAACCTCCAGTACTTCTGCTCCTGGAATGTAGTCTTTGGCATCCAGTTCTCCATATTCATGGATCCTGGCTTCCACCGAGGCCTCAGTAGGCTTACCCTGTACATTAAAAAAAAAGTACATTGAGCAGGCTGCTATTTTAGTGCCCACAAATCCATGAAAATATCTATTAGAACAGGAGGGTGTGGCTGGAAAAAGATACATTTTGCTTGATGAAATAAAGATCTTAATTACTGAAGTTGAAAGAACTCTAGCCAAAGAGCTCACCTTCTGGACCACAATCTATCCATGAGTTAGATGAATTTCAACTAAGGGAAAGTGGAAATAAGAGCAGACCATGTCCAAAGGTAGCAGGCAAGGGAAGAACACAGGCTCATTCTTAAGAGGCCACTGAGACCAGTCATTTTTGAGCACCTTAGTTGCCAGTGAATGCAATGCACACAAAACACTTACCCTGAACTTCTTCTGCAGCATCTCTGGGTTCAGGGAGCGGAACAGGTGTATCAGTGTTCTTGCAGACATCATCACATCTACCCAGGAACAGAGTCAGGAGTCAGTACCAAAAACCAGAATTCTGAGTAAACAAAGCCCACTCAGGTCATCAGCATTTACAGTCTTCTCTGAACTTATGGCTCCCTCTGATTTCTCTGCTGCAGAACACAGCACTTAGTTAGAGCTTGCTCTTATTCCATTTCCTTTTTTATCTTGGTCAGTTATTTCCCCTGCCATAACTACCCATGACTTTTGCCTCCCATAGATACACACTCCAAATACAGCAATATAACCCAAATACTGCAAGTGTTCTCTTAGCCCATAAAAACCCATTAAGACAAAACTACTACAAAGGCTACAAGAGAGGAGCACAAAATACAAGAGAAAAAATATTTTAAAGTTATATCAATGTAATATTTACTTTTATTTTTATGAGTCTTGTACTGAACGAGGTCTTGGAGCAGATCTTCAGTCATGGCTAAAGGACATCTCGCAGTGATTTCTTTTATTGCGTTGATTCTAAAAGAATTGAGAATTAATCATTTTCTCACAGCAGTTAGGACAAAATCCTACCAGGAGACTGAATTATGTGAAACCCAAGGAATCCTGTACTAGATTTATACAAATCTAGTGTAATAGAAAGCCATTGTAGAATACTTGCACAAAAATACACAGTTTAAGCTGAGATATTGTCCTAATTTGTTTTTACTCCAGCAGGTTCTTGAAAGCATAGTAAAAGTGACAGGAATAGCTTGCAAGTGGTTTAAAAAAATACATTTTATCATAGAGTTCAAGATGTTTGTATGATCCTGTACCCACCCTACAGTCATGACCTCCCCTGAATTCTTGTCAGTGACAAAGTTGTTGGCAATGGTCATCAACACTGACTGAATGATCTGAAAAAAGAATGCACATTGAACAAAAGCTTAGACATCATTAAGACAGAGATCAGGATATGTCACTACAGCCCACAATTATTTTCTGGACACAAGTTCTCTTGTAGAAAGTAAAACAAGCATGTAGTTTTTTTTCCCCCCTTTTATATGAAACAATACCTTGGAACTTGCAAAAATAGCTGAAGTTACCATCAGCTTTTCCAAACAGTCTGCCTAGACTACCCTTCTCCCCACAAATACACTCCTATTTCCATGCTGGTCTGCTGCCCATTTAGCATCAAACACATGGAATACTGACCTCAGGTGGTACCAGCTGATGTGAAGCCTGTGCAGCAAACAGAAGGATCTTAGTCACCTCTGGAAGAGAAGTGGGAAGATGCCAAAATGTATTGCTGCACCTTCCTCTGGTCTATAAACACATCTGCCAAAACTCAACAAGCTGCTTGCTCAGTCAGTCCCAAAGCCACTCCAGTTTGAAGTTATTTGGGACAACTATTTCTCCTCTCCCACCAAGCCTTGGGAACAATACTGGCCTCCACCCACAGCAGTGCAGGCCCTCAGGGGCCACCAAAGGCAAAGGCTCCACAACTAGAGTCAAACATCTATAAAATGATGCAGCAAGAGGCAGCCATGCTTTGCTCAGCTGGTCAGGATTAGGGACTCAGATCCATTTTATACCATTGCTGAAGTTTCTCAAATAAGAAGCCCTGAGTGTACACAGCTTCCAAAGAAGTACAAAGCACTCAGCACTTCTGGCAGTCAGGGACTTGTACTTCCATCTTCTACACTCTGCACTACTCCTACTTCCCACTAAGCCACTGCTACCTGTCCACTTACAGTACCACTTCCATGAAATGACTGCACAAGACATGGATCAGCAGTGCTACGAAGTAGCTACTTACCTCTCTGATGGGGCTGTAGGAATCTCTGAACAAAGGGGTAGAAGTTGAAAAGAAAAAGCTGCAAAAAAAGTTGTGACATTATATTCTTGTCTTTGTTTTATTACATTATCATCTTATGAAGGTGATCTCAAGTTTAACCTCATTCTGTAGCATGCTCTTCACATGCCTAAGATTTTATGGCATGATGTTGTCTCCTATGTTCAGTTTGATATTTGTGGAGCTAAGGAAATGACTTGTACTCGGATAAACACAGCTCAGGCTCTCTGCACCCACTTCTTTGCATTGAAATCTTTTCATCCTCTGACCCCCCCACAACTTGGACTGAATTACTCTTCACTCCATACAGTGCATGTATTTTATCACTGGGTAGTCAGCACAAACCACTGCAAGTGCAAGAGCTGCCAGTTCCCACCTTGTTCAGCACCACCTGACTGACACTGTGGGCAGCATGGGCAGCTTCCCAGGAAGGTCTTGGAAGAGACAAGTTCTTGCCTATTCTTTAGGGATAGCACAGCAATTCCAGACTAACACCCTGCTCAGTGCCACACAAGTCAACACTCTGTGCTGTTCCATGAAGCCCACTGGCAACCACCTGACCACCCATCTGACTTCTTGATATACAGAAGAATTAAACCTCATTTTCCTGAGGCAGAAGCCCAGCACATGCCTCGACCCAAGCCAGGTGGGCTACCCAGCAGACAATTATAAAATCCAGGTACATACCTCATGTATTCCAACCAGCCTGGATATCAGGTCCATGAGCATCATCTTCACTTCAAATCGCTCCTTGCAGTTCTCCAGCTGCTTCAGCAATTTCTCAGCAAAGTCTGAAAGAGTAGTAATAAATCTGCAGTAGTCCAAAAGATCACAACTCAACTAGGATTAGGGTAAAAAGAGGCAGTCAGTTTTGACTGCTTTCAAACCACAGTGCCTTTTGCATAGAGAAATTCAAGGTGGCCAAAGCACTTCTCCCAGTGGGTTATTTTTCTTCTCACATGCCTAACAGCACTGAAGCTGTGCACAGGTTCAGAGGAAAACTACTACACATTCCCCATCATAAGCACAGGATTTAAAGCTGGATTTTTTAAACTATGTTTTGGGCCCATCTGAAAAACAAAATCCCCTAAAGTTCACTACATCCAACTAAGACAAAATCAAGTGCTGTTAGACAAGTATCAGGCTAACAACAGAAATACTGTGTAAAAGGGAGTAAGCCAAAAAAGTTTCATAGGTAAGCTGGTGTTCCCCAAATTATGGCCTTCACACATGCAAGAGAAGCAGAGAGCTACGTTCTGATACATAGCAACCCAAAGTCGATAAGATTCCTCCCTTCTTGTCTCACCTCCCTGTGTTCCACTAAAACAAGCAGAACAGGACTCATCTCACTCTCTTGAAGTGCAGTGAAACACTAAGATAAAACACTTTAAGTGTCACATCTGCACCTACCCACCACTTCCATTCTCCTGGCAGAGCTGTCTCCGAGCTTTACCATCTGAGATTAACACAGACTTGCAGTAAGAGGAAATGCAGTGCATGCTCACCTTGGGGATCATGAATCAAGTGAATAGCAGAGAAGTTAAACACCTCTGGCTTGCTCTTCTTTTTCTGTTTCTGCATGGAAAAGAGACATCCTTCTCTTTTTATGAGGAAAGTGCTTTGGATTTAAGGTTGCTGTCTAAAGATGCCTCTTCAAAAAAGAGACACTTAGATTTTAAAAACTCTCCCTCTTGGAAACCACATGGGATTTTCTGCCACCTGCAGCTAAACCAGCAGGGGCAACAGCACAACTCCTGCACTTGATGGATTAAACTAAAACACTGTGAAGTCAGACACCCCTCTCTCCTCACCTTGAGGACCTTCATGGCTTTCTCCAATTTCTTCTTGCGCTTGGTGGTTTTCTTGTTGGTGGCATAGCGCATCATCAGATCTCTGGCTGTGGGGGCATCGTCCTTGGCAAAGAGAGAAACAAGGCTCAGCTGATGCCAGGCTTCAAATGGCAGTCAGAGAAACAAACTACCAATATTTTTCAGGAGCACATACTATATTTAAGAACTCTCCCTCCCTTCCTAAGTGTCACCACACAGGTAACAGTATTTAAAGAGAAAAGCAAAGGAGCTCTTGGCATTTGTCTTTTAACAGACAGGTAAAGCATCCTGCCTCCTGGAGCCACCTGTCAGACACTGAACTTGGTGTGAAGCACAGAAAAACCTGGAGAAAACTAGGTGGAGAAAACTAAGCAACAGAGAAGCAGACAGATGGGCAGGGTCACTAGGATGCCAGACCTATTAAATATCTGAAGAACAGAGAAAACAAGATCTAATCATAACACCCACCTCAGATTCTGAGTCACTGTCTTGTTTCTCATCTTCATCCTTCCCAAGAAAGAACTTCAAACTTGCAACTAACACCTGAAAAACCAATTGAACTCATGTGGGACAGGACAAGCTGACAGGAGTATTCACAACCACCCTACACCTACATTTCAGGCTGTGCAGAGACTCATCCAGTTTTTTATAGGCTTGGATTTGATCAGAAAAACTGAAGGGCAGCTTGGAAGCCACAGGTGTTTTACAGACCCAGGACCATTTTTGCTGCCCATCATCACTCAGAGGCACTCAGTCACACCTGGGCTCCCCCAATGCCTGGAGCAAATGCCCAGCTGCAAGTTCTCTATTATCCTGCAAAGCCATTGTAGTAATTGCTTCATGTCAACACTGTTAAAAGCCCTTACACAGGTGATACCCAAGATATAATATTCACAACTCTAAACTTGCATTACTTTATATGGTTTTATTGTAGTTTTGGTTGGTTGGCTTTTATTCAGCAGAACAGCTTTTAGACCTTAACAGGTTAAAAGCTTCTCTTTAACTATAGAAAAAGTTTTTTAAAGCCTCCTGAATCAGCACAGAAGGCCCAATATTCACTCAGGCCCCGGGCAGGGCAGCTCCTCTCCTCATTTTTAACTAATTAAAGCCTCACAGCATGCTCATTTCAAGGAGGTGGTATTTCAACAGTCTCTTGTGCGCAGCAGCAGAACATGCACCCACCCTCCCCATTCCAGCCTGCATTTGTTAGATAAGCTGCCAGTTCTGCTCCTCTGTACTTAAGAGCCAAGCTCTGCCTCCTCCCACAAGTGCTGTTTTGAAAGTTTAAAAGGAAGTCAGCAAAGTTTGTTTGCAATAAAATATTAAGCTACATCCACAGGAAGAAGATATGAAGTAACATCCCATTTCATCAAGTAATTTCTGTTCTCACCTTGGTCACTTTGGAAAAGCAAGCAGTTGTGATGACATTAACTGTTTTGGCATCATTCCTGGAATAAAAAGAAACAGCACCTTTTACTTGAAGTTTTGCCATTTCACGTTGTTCTCAGAAAACTAGTTCTCATCACATATTCAAATTAAGTAACTCATTTCACACAAGACATTATTTCTTCTCAGCTTAATCCTTGGCACAGAATACAGCCCCACTGGGCCACAATTAATACATATGTATTTATGTCACTGTCCCCTGGACTGCTTTGGACTACAAAGTGATGCCCATCTGCCCCACAACAAATCCTGGAATCAACACAAGCCTGCCAGACCTACCAGATGTTCCTTCTGTAAAGTTCTATCATCACATCCAGAGAGATCTTGGCAGCAGTGGGATTGCTGTCTCTCAGCATTGTGTACATGAAGTTCTGCAGTGTCTAAAAAAAAAAAAGGTTGCAAACACTATTAGAAATGCTCCACAAGAGCAGAAGGTCAAATCCAAGTACAAGTGAAAGCCCAATCACTTACTGTGTTCACTTTGTTGTTTTTGTGCTTAGCATTGACATTCTTGATGTCTGTCACAATGTGAGTGTACAAGGTCTGTAAAGGAGAGATGACAGGGAGGAACACAGGTCATGCAAGGAACAGACATTACTGTGCCCTCACAGTTCCCAAGGACCAAAGTGAGATCCAGCTCACCACCACTGAGCATATAACTCCAGGCTGCAACTACAACAACAGCAAGTCAAAGTCTCACTTGAACTCTCTTCACATATTTAATCAGTGTATTTAGTTCACGGTACAGCAAGGCAAGACTAGCATCAAGGATTGCTGAATGAAATCCCACCCTGCCTCCTTTAGGCCTGTTCTGATAACCAAACTAGGGGCACAGTGCTCTCCCTTTCATGGCAGTAAAGGCAGTAAAGCTTTCAGCAGCAGCTGGTTTGGCTGTAATTGTTTCACTCAGAGGTTGACACACAACTGAGTAAAGGCAGCACCAACAGCAACCAGTTTATGGTTTTCACCTGCAGACACATCCAAGCTGCTCCATCCAAACACAAGACAGGCCTAGAGCCTGCAATGGCAAAGTCAGGGTGTTTACAGCAGCACAACACAGAGCTGCAGCCCCTCCTCTGACACCAACTAGCAAAAATCAGAGCTAATTTAATCTATTACCAAGCAAAGTGGAGCTGCTTATTGTGGAAATACTTCTGGCAAGTTGGTCCAAACACCCTGGAAACAAAGAAGACCATGAGCACAGCTTACCTTTCGTAGCAGCTTATCGTGGCACCGCAGCAGCTGAAAGAAGAGCTCCAGCAAACTTGTAGGATTTATTAGATTCTTGTTCCTCAACAGGATCAAGGCCTTGCAGAATGTCTATAAGAGAAACCCAACTACCATAATGCTCTCCAGTCTCCATGCCGATTGAAAAGCAACCCTTAAGCTCTCAGCTGACACCAAGGGACGTGTTACCCTCGGGCAGGGAGTGCCCCACGGTGGTCTCACCATGCGCAGGTCAGGGTCCAGCACTGTGTGGTGGTAGGAGAGCAGCTCCTTCAGCTGCTGCGGGAAGTTGGCCATGTGCTCGGGATAGCAGTGGGCCACCTGCAAGGGAGAGGCAGGGTAACGCTCTAGGGCACACCGGGCAAGGTGTAAACAACCAAGAATATTGTAAGTGTTCGTATCATACCAATAACAGGCACTTAAGCCCGTACCTAAGCCAAGCTGCCCCCGCCACCGCGCAGCCCCAGGCACTGGCGCAGGGCTGGGCGCCGTGGGCTTACCTGCGCCAGGAACATCACCAGTTCGGCCAGCTCCTTACTGGGCTTGTCCGGCTGGAAGGTGAAGATCTCCACATGGGACTGGTAGTGGTGGTACTGCTGCAGGAACTGAGCACACACAGGCAATGGGTGAGCGCGGCCAGCAATACCCACCCGTGTCTCCCCCTCTACAGCCCGCAGCCCAGTCTGGCCTCCCCAAAAGTCTCCCCGCGCTCCGTACCTCCTCGGTGTAGGACGTGGGGTCCCTCTTGATGAGGTTCTGCAGCTGGGGCAGGTTGCTGGGCAGTTTGTTGCCCTGGCGGCCCGACATGTCTGCGCAGTGCCGGCACTACCGGGACACGTGAGCGAACAGCCGGGCGCCGCCATGTTGGCCCGCCCCCCGACGGGCACCGCTGGGGGACAAAGTTCGTCGGGAGGCGCGCACCTGCACAGCGCCCTCCGCGGGCAGCGCCCGGCAGCGCTCAGCGAGGGCACCGGGGGAAGGAGCTCTGCTGGAACCCCTTCCCAGCGGGGCAAAGGCCTGAGGGGGAACCTCTGGGATTAAACACAACGCCAACCAAGGGGACTGACCATAGCTGCCTCTGGACGGCTTCCCCAGGGATTTCTCCCCAGCACTTGTACTTTATCACTTCAGCACAGCTGATACTTCCACTCTTCCTCCCTTCCCAGCTACTTCAGGGAAGCTGTGTCATCATATATATCAAATAATCATTATAGAAGTAGTGAGCATCAAAAAGGAAGCCTCAGCTAGGACAAGAAGTTTATTCTAGCTTCATCTTTTCTGAGTTAAACTTTCAATCAAGACAATAGAAAACAGAGCTCTTCATTTGCATAGCTTATACTGTTTTAAGCTAACTGCTTATTTACAAGGTAGGAACAGGTTTATATTCCTTTATACAATTAGTAAATGCTATTAAATAAATTATACACAATCATTCCTCTTCCACAGAGCCTATAGTGAGTATCAGAAGAACATCAGGACTCATCTGAAAAACATGAACATACTTCTCCTTTTATGCCAGCCAATACTCACCTCACTGAAAGACTTTTTATTATGCTGGTAAGAATCTCACAGCCACATGTAACTACTTAAGCACATACTTGCTAGCAGGTTCACCTGGTTCAGGTGAGTTTGGGCTTTCCTGTACCCATTAGAGCATGAAGAAAACAAAGAGCACATCCTCCCTTACACATCTACATAGCTGCCAAACACCTGGTTTTAGTCTCCAGGGGAGGGCAAAATGACTGCAAAGATAAGAGCAGAACTTGGGGGGTGTTACCAACTGCATAGAACAAAAATAAGCTCTCCATTACTCAAATATGTAAGAGACCACTTAATATATTTATCTCACCAGATATTAATTAGCTCCTTCATTAGCATCTGGATCTCTTCAGCCTCTGCTCCCAGGCCACTCTACTCTATCTAACATTCTGGCACAGCCCTAAAACAATGTAGCTGAGGAACTCACCTGATCCTGTACATTCACTGGTCAAACCTTACCTCAACACCTTTAACCCAAAGTTTTATACACCCAAAATACCACTACGCAGGAGGTGTTCAGCTTAGTAGTCAGAAAAAATTGTAAGCTTTGCAATAAACTGCTTTAACAGGGAAATAAGTCACTGACTTCAGTATAACACTTTCAGTAAAAGTGAGGAGTAACCACATTATATTAATTACTTATAGCTTTGGTAGGGGTGAGGTTGTTTTATTTCATGGTTTCTTTAAATAAACTATAAGTCATTAATACTTCCAAAGGAAGCAATACTATTGCTTTTGTTTCTGCAACAGCTACTGAAAGGCCTAGAGAAGTTAACAACTCGCTTCAGCCATACACAAACATACTGAAATTAGAAATTATCTAGCTAACCAGCTTTTTTAAAGTTCTGCTAACTTTTATATTGCAAACCCACTCTCCCTTAAGCAGCCAGTACACAGTAGAACCCTTCTTGTAGCATTTACAATAAAAATCAGCTATATAAGCTTTTCACAAAATTTTTGCTGAAGGAAACCACAACACTAAATCACCATAAAATATAACATCCGTATCAGAAAACATTATAAAATTATTTTTTTTAAATCAACCTGACTTTCAAGTAGCACCAGAAAAAAGTAGTCCACAAATTTAGCAACCAATTAGTATTCTAAAACCCAAAACATACCTTACCACACCCTCACTGCTCCAACACAGAAGAAAGCAAGGACTGATAACAGGCCTGGGTTTGAGCTTTTATACCCTGAGCCCCTTGCCCCCCTGCACATTGATTGGTCTGATTTCTACCAGCTAATTAGGCCAAGAATATTTAAACTCAGGACAGGTGGGCTTTACTACTTCAGTTTGATGGTGGTGGGGTGTGTGGATGTTCCTCAGGGAGGTTGCTTGCTCACTTTAAGGTAAGAAGTATAAGTTTATCTCTTTATGTTGTTTTGTAAGCAAGATAGAAAGCATATTGTATCTTTGTGATGACTAGAGTGGCTTAATTAATATCCTTAATGATAACATTTGTGAAAAACATTTTTGGCTGTGTTATAGACCAAAAGGCTTTCCTTGTTTTTGTTGTGGTTGTTTGTATCATGGGTGGGTCTTGGCTCTGTTTTGCCTTTGCTGTAGTCAGCCCCCTTCTTTCTATTCAGACAGGAGCTGTAGAGTTTGAGTTTTCACAGTGTCTGGGAGGCTTTCCTTGAACTCATTTAGTGTATTTGATTGCCAGCATTTCATTTAAATAGTGTCAGTTCTTGGCCTTCTGTTGCTGTAGGGAGTTTGTCTTTCTGGACTTCATACTTGTAATTTTCTAATTAAGAAAAGGGTTAGTGCTCTTTTCCTTTAAAAAAAAACCCCAGGCAAGTCTTTAAGTCCAACAGAAATACTTATTTCTGGATTGTGACTCATAAATTATTTACAGGCTTGAGGCACAGGAGTTGTGTGTTGTTGTTCATCAGAACAGGGAGATGTTACAGTAATGGCTTAAGAAATGCTCAGTCACTGGTAGGTCCTGTGGGAGAAGAACAGTCCTGGTTAGTGGTGCTGATGTCAGGAATCTGGGTGGCACTGGGGATATTCAGCCTCAGCTTTGCTTGCTGTGGCCTTTCTCTGAAGGGAGGAACTTCTTGGAAATCACTTTTTAATGGTTAAAACCACCATGTGCTGAGTAGTAACCAATCTAATGTCTAATTCTACCTAAGCTAAAAATATGTTGCAGGTTTTGTTTCAATAAGGGGTAGTGAAGGTGCATGTTGCAATTCAGTTTTAGAGTGAGAAATTTGCTTATATTTCTTACTACATTTGGAGTAAATGCCAGAGGGCAAAGGTTAAGTTCCTGTGGGGGATGAAATGCAGCCTCTCGGTGACCTGCTAACTTGTAACATCACAATACTCTGAGACTGGGGAACACCAGGATTCTGTAGGTGAAAATGTCTTTGAGGCAAATTTTGGTGAGCTTAGTACCTACTCACTGCAATGGGTACAGCTGTGTCAGTACCTGATAGGAGGCTCTTTGTCTCCCCTGATATTTGGCTTTTCTTAACTGGCTTACTTGAGGGGAAAAATCATGTTTTGCAAATGTTCATTTTCCATGACTGATATAACCTCAGAATAATTTGTCTCTGTCCTTTTTACCCCTTTGCTCTTTAAAACTTGGCCCCCAGAAAATTGTTTTTTTTTCAGGACAGACACCTTATATATGAATGACTGTCTCCTAACTTGCTTGTCTTAAAGGCATTTTTTCAGTGGTGAGGAAAATATATGATCTGTGGGTTGCAATTTCAACAGTAATTTTAAGTGCTGTTTGGATTTTGAGACTCTGATCCTGCCCTGACTCACAGGGCCTTGAAACAGCTCAGTGATGCAGATAATGATAAACTAATTCAGCCCCAATCTGTCAGGGTTTCTGCAAGTGCATGGAAATATTTCTATTCTGAGTTTTTAGGATACTTTGCCTGTAAGTATAAGCAGTTATTTAGGGAGAGTTTGATTCCTTGTGAAGGAGAAAAGAATATGATTATAGGCTTGGCTGTGTCTCATGTCTTCTTATTGAATTGAAATAGAACACACAGAGTGATGCAGACAAAATTTTATTGAATATTGCACTAACAAAGCTACAACTACAGGAATAAGGTTTTTGCTATTTCATTACTCCAATTCTGAATCCCAAACCAGGGTTCTGCTCTTGCACTTCATGTCCCCCTTCACAGATTTTTTTTTTTTTAAGCTTTAAATGCAAAGCAAGGAAGAAAAGAAACTTGAGCCAGGTTGAATTTTTTTTTCAGTAATTCAAGTGGGAGCAGGGGTGGAGGAAGGCAGCAGTAGCAGTGAAGCAGCATGGGAAGTGAACTGCCCAACATCTCCCGGAAGAGTTGGCTTTTCCTGGCACAGCTGAGGTCTTGGCAACTTTGCAAAACACTTCAGGGTAGCGGCATCTTTTGATCTTCTCTGAATCTGTGAGAACTAAAAGCTTGCAGATGTCCAAGTGCTAGAAGGGTCTAGGACCATCAATTGTAAAATAACTTTGAAATGTGAACTCCTGTCCCTAAAATATGGTTGTACAACAGCCTTCTAAGGGGGGCACAAATCCTGCTAACATGATCAAAGGTGTTGCATGAAGATAGTGCAGAGGTTTGTTTTAGATGTTTTAGGAAGTGCACAGACATTCCTGCTGATGTCTGTGGCAGCTTTGCTCAGGTGGAGACACACAGGGGACTGTCAAGGACAGGTTCCCCAGAGCTGTTAATCAGTGTGGTTCCCTTGGCTTCGAGGGGATCACTGATTTGTATCTGGTCTATACAGTGATCATGTCTGAGACATGTACTGGCACTGCAGGTATGTGCCAGGGATATGAGAACAGAGTTGATGACAACCAGGAGCTGTTCTTGGGAGATGGCACTAGTCTGATGCTGAAAATATGGAGAGGCAAGCTGGCATTGCTGTAGGGACTGGTACTTGGGACTCTGTCACCCGGGTACTAGGGTGCTACACCTGTATCTGGGAGGGGAACAGGGAGTGCAGCCAGGCTTCAGCACAGCAGGGGTTCACCTAATCAGCGTAGCAGGATGTCGGTGTCAGAGCTGCTGGGACATGTTTCACCTCCCCTTGGTACAGGAAGGGCACAGGGGAGCTGTAGCACTGCTCTCTGTCATAGGTGTAGCAGGTCTGGGGTTCATCACAGAAGTTGCCCTGCTGGGCCTGGACGATCCTCCCACCCAGATCAACCTCTACAGGACTGCAGTTTCTGCAGCTGCAAGAGATGGAGAACAGAACAAGTATGAAGAGTTGTGATGACAACATGCCCTTGGTGAAACCCAAATATTTCCTGTTGATCTGCAGATGGAGCCAGCAGAGTCCTGTAGCTTTTCGAGGTGTTATATGGGAACTCCCAGCCTTTAAGCACCTTTTCGAGCTGCTGTGGGTTAAATCTTGGGAAATTAAGACTGTAAATAAAGCTACTTACAGTTCAGAGATTCGGTAGACAAATTTGGTTCTGGGAGGGGACAAGGGGTCAGAGATATTCTCTCGAGCCTTCAGAGGGACTCTGCAAAGGAAGGAGGAGAATGACTCATGAAAATTGCTTATTACACAGGGTCCTCTCTCCTGTGAGCAATTCTAAACTCCCATCTCATTCCTTGGGTTATTTCCATTCTGACCCTCCCCAAGAGGACTGCAGCAACTCCTGTGAGGGCCACTTTCAAGGTGACAGTTTGCTTTTGTTAAACTCTGAGCTGGTAGATGCCTGGGAGACTTGCAGGACATGGACAGGAATGTTTCACTAGTGGTTCTCCTGTTGTGAGCTCTACCAGAGATCCTGCAGTTCTGAGCCTGAACTTGGTCCTTGTTTCCCAAACACACACACTCTTCAGTTAGGTTTGTGGGAGTGGACAGGACCAAGTCCTACTCTTGAACTGAGATCTGTCTCATAGCATTAAGCTTTTCTGATAGTTTAGGCCTTAACTATTTTCCCAGACTTACAGTCAGATAGGGAAGTATCCATTGGCATGGGCCTCATCTGGTTTCAGATTAGATCAGCTGTTGGCATGTTACACTCTACTTCCCCAGCCTATTTTGTGAAGTTACTACTGGACTGCTTAAAACATGGGGATGCTTTTTGTATCTGAAGGGACAAACACCAGAGAGGTTCACATGAGGTAGAAAAACACTAAACAAAGGGAAGTGTTTAGGATACCACAGAAAGCAACCTGTGGGATATGTTGTTCCCTTCATAAGTGCCAGGACATGGGAAAGAGTGCACAGAAAAGGGAACACTTCATCACTTGCTCACCACCTCCATGAAGTATTTGTCTGCCACTTACAGGATACGTATGTGTCTCTCCAGGACTTCTTGATCAGGGTCTTCTTTGGAGGGGACGATCTTGGAGGTCATTGTCACACACTGACACTTATTATTGACCAGCACATACTCCTCATCCTGGGGCTCCAGCGGGTACCCTGCAAGCACAGCACATGCAACCCCGGAGTCAAGGAAAAAAGCTGTGAAAGCTGTTCTAGCAGAAAACCAAGGGATGAGAATGCCAGGAGGGCACCAATA
Source organism: Pseudopipra pipra (assembly GCF_036250125.1). NCBI lineage: Eukaryota > Metazoa > Chordata > Aves > Passeriformes > Pipridae > Pseudopipra > Pseudopipra pipra. The sequence goes on from NC_087552.1 coordinate 1,832,997, forward strand.
CAGCACCTGGATTGATTCCAGGGAAGGGCAGGTGGCCCTGATGATGCTTGTGCTTTGCAGGGAAAACTCTGGTCCTGATTTTCTTACCCAAGCTGTTTCTTCCCTCTTTGAGTATGTCTCCCACACTGTCAGCATGCTACATAATATGAAACTCGGTCAAAACAGGCTAAAACATCCCATGTGTCACCCAGAGGCTTTTGGAATGTTCCTGGTGTTGTACAATGCTGCCTTATTGGGCAAGTAGATGGACTTGCCTGCTCTGCTTGCCCCTTGGTTTAATCACGGAGAGAAAGAAAAACTAGGCTGAAAACAACTGTGTTAATCATGTCTATAAAGGACTTTGGAGTCACTTGGACTTAAAAGCTTTGGTCCTTCTGGCCCCTATAATATACTGGTCTCATCAGCTCCTCTTCCAGGTTTTCTGAGATTGTTACAGGCACTGTATCTGGGACAATGGCACTAAGACTGTGTGAAATGGTGCCTCAGAGTGACCCTAGAGTTCACCTGCTGGTTTCAAGTGCTGTTTCTGTGGCCTTGGCTGCCTTTGGCAGCAGAACACCTGCTGCAGAAGATTCTCTGTGGTGTTTCTAGCTTGGGAAAAAAATCACTTCTTTGCTCTGCAAGCTTCTTCTCTGCCAACTCATCACTCCACGTGAGCACTTCTCTCTGAAGCAGAAGCTTCCCAGAAAAGCCTCTCTAGTCCCTGGCTCCTTGTCCTGGTCTTTCTTTTGGCTCATGGAAGGTCTCTGGCTTGTCCTTCACACAGCCCTTGCTCTGCTGTCTGTGCTGTATTCCACATAAGGTTGTGTGCAGTTTTTTCCAAGCCCTTAATCCAAAGCCAATATTCAAGTCAGATCCTATTGGCTTTGGGGTTGTCCCAAAGCCTTTGGGAGCAGGCGTTAATTCTAAAATTAGTTTAACACGCTATTTTATGCATATGCAGGGTTTTTGAATGCGCTCTAAAAATGCTGTCCTGATTTAATTCTTTGTGTAATGCTCTTGGCTTCACTGTAAAAAGTTACTGCAACTCCATTTATTTTTCAAGTAAAATTACAGTGCTCAAAAAATATAATTTTGTCAGCAATATCTCCATATGCCACCCAGTGAAGTCCCTCTGGGGAGAAGGTATTTAAGTACCAAATTTCCTAATGCTGTTTTAAGTGTCTGCAGTTTGGATTTTCTGTGCTAAGGTGTCCCCTTACTCCTCAATACTTAGGTAGCTGTTTTTTGGACAAAATTTCTCATTTTCCAATATTGGATCATCCTGTGATACACTGTGAAGCCCAAGAGAATTCCCTGGGTGAGCAATAAGATGCCCTTTCCCAAAAGCTGGAGAAAATGCACGGATGCAGCTGTCCATGCTGTTGGGATGGTTATCCTTGAGCACTGACATAATCCTGCAAACCAGATGCACCATGTGCATGACAATGGCTTCAGACTGTCACACAGAGACCTGAGCCCCACACTGAGGAGTGTGCTGGGAGCACACTGATCTCAGTGCAAATCAAGAGTTCCCAAGAAATTCAGTGGAGTTACGTGACAAACTACTGTTTAATCAAAAATAACTTGGCTGCAGCCATAGGACAGGATTACCAGGAAGGTTTTGGAAGCCCTTAAATCTAGCACATAAGTCTTGCAAGGTCCCTAGCACTGCAGAAAAGCAAGCAAGCACGCTGGCAGTTTGTTGCTTCAGCAACCTGATAAGAAATGGCTAATCATCAAGGTTTAAATTTGCAGCTAGACATCACTTTGTCCTCAAGGCAGCAACTAAACCCACACAGCTCTGGTGCAGAAACACACAGAGGCATCCAAGCACCACTGAACCATGATTGCTTGAGCAGGCTTAGAGTTTGGACCTTTGACTCTTGTAGATTACAGAAAACCTGCCACTGATTTTTTAATCCCAGTTTTCCACCTACCTGCCACAAGGATGATCCCCAAGGAGACGGCCAAGGCCACGCACAGCAACCAAGAGTTCTTCATCCTGCCTCCCCTTCTTTTGAAGAATGTGTGTGCAGAGCCTGTCTCTGCCTATAAGGGTGTGTGCAAATGGGTTTCCTAAAATAAACAGCCCGGCTGGCTGCACTGACATGGGAAATGTGGCTTTGGGGACTGAAACCAGGTGTGTGAGTGCACCAAGACCTCTGGCTTTCAGAGGGGAAGGGGGCAGGGGGTTGTGCTTTTGTTGAGGTATTTTTTCCTGTTCATCTCTAACAGGCAATGAAGCTGCTTGAGTGCAAGGAGGTGCAAAACCACCCTGGTCCTTAGGGGACATCTTGCCATCAGGGCCAGTCTAAAGTAAGAAAGTCCAAGGACCACAGCTCTGGCTCCTAATTGTGAGAAACTAGACTTAAAAGATCACTTAAGTCATACTAAAAAACCACTTCAGGCTTCCAAGTGAGTCCTGTTTGGACCAGCTGTGTGCCAACCTGTATTAAGGGCCTGAGCTGCCCCCAGAGAGCCTGCAGTCAAAGCAGGCAAGATGAGAGGGGAGGGGTGAGAGAGGTAAAGCCAACAGCAGCTCTGGGGCCAAGCTGAGCTCTTCCAGCAGCTCTGCCCACTGCATCCAGGAGTGTATTTCCTTGACAATGGAAAAGGGACTCCATGGGATTTGTGGTGAGAGGTCCTGAGTCAGGTCCCAACCAAACCCTGAGGTACTGGGTGTGCAGGCTTTTCCTGAAGATACTGGAGAGGACCTGGATTTCTTTTGTCCCAGATTTAGTATCACTTATGGAACTCTGACACACAAATGTTGCAATGTAACCTGCAATGGTGAGAGCTGTCCCTGTGGCATGTGTATGTGTCTAGTGCAGAAAAGGCCACTTTGTAAGGAAAGCCCAGTCTTAGCAAGGGCCTGATTGCTCTTGCCAGGCTTCTCTGAGAGGTTGAAGTCATTGGGCAATGCTGCCAGGCATCCCAGTTCCTGTCACCTGGCAGGCTATCCTCCCTTTTCAGAGGCTGGGTCCCCAACCCCGGGGTTCTTCCAAGCCCCCTGATTCTGTGCCCTGAGCTTTTCCAAGCACACACATCTCCCCCTGCAGCTGCCTGATGCAATGAGCTTTCAGGTTACATCAGCAGTGCCTATGTGCAAGGTGAGTGTGGGAACTGGGGGGGCAATGATGGTTGATGGCCCAGCTCCTTGCAGGGCATTGGGTTCTGCCACAGCTCTTTACAAACCCTGTTTTCTCATCATGGATACATCTACAGGAGGGCAGGATTTGAGTTTGCTTCCTCTCCTCCTCCCAGAAGGTATTGCCAACATTTGTGTGCAGTGCTCTCTGAGGCAGTGGCAAGATGTTCCCTGTGCCCCAGTTTTGCAGAAGGTAAATAAACCTGGTTCACCTGGGCTGCTGGGGGTGTCTGTTTAATGCACTATTTGCTTCAGTCACCCTTTTCTGTAACAAAGCATTTTTGTAGAATTATCCAAGAAGGGGGGAAAGCAGGCACCAGGATAAAGCACGTGCAAAGGAGGCTGGGTCTGGTCTGCTTTGCCAAAATACACTAATAAAAATATGTCACTGGGAAAATCCAAGGGAAAACCCCACCTGAGTATTTTCTAACCCCAAGGCAGAGACTGAGCAGAACTATGTTCTGTGTTTCTGTGGTTTTCAGTGGTTTTCCCTGGCTGCTGGTGTTCAGCATATCTGGATTTCGGTTGCTAAATCTACACGTGTGCGTACAGTCCCTTCGGTCTGGATATGGTGACATGAGGGCTATTTTTAGTCCCCTTCAGCCACCTGCATGTCTCTGGGGTCTCTAGCAAGATTGCAAGCTCTTGAGAGGAAGGTCTGTTTTATGGACTGTTACTTCTATGGACTATCCCCTTTTTAGTGGGTAACATTTTGAATTACCAAAAAATTTACCTGGGCAAGCAGGTGTTTTGGCAAGGGACTGGCAGTCCATCAGTCCAGGCTCCATTTCTGGCTGAGTGAGGAGCTGGACTCCCAACCTCCCTGTGGGGCAGAGGCCAGCGGAGGAATAATTGAGCACTGGAAAAGAAATGGGAGCCAGCCTTGCAGTCTCAGTCTCCTTTCACTTGTCCTGTGCCTCCAGCTGGGTCTTGACAGGCTGAACTAGGATTTTCCAGGTAAGAAGCTGGCAGGTACCTGGATGAAGTGAGGCAGAACAGTTGTCTGTGTGTGTCCTTGCTGTGATGGGTGAGGAGGATGACACCAGGGCACGGGGTCTCTCCAGATAACTCACCATCCACAAACAGTCTGTCCTATGCTTCCCTTTGCTCCTCCTTTCTCACTGGGATGCCAAGAAAATGGTGGATTAAAACAGACCCCGTAGCATTCCCTGATAATTGTGTTGATAGCAATGATTGCATTGATACTCACAGCAGACTGCTTTGGCTTGAGCAGCTGCTGGTAACTGCCTGAACTCATGCTGGAGGACATATCCAGCTTCTCCAGAAGCGGATGGTGTTTTCAGCAAGTCTTGGACAGAGTTCAAATATCTGTACACTGTTTTCTGCTCTTGGAAATAAACTTTGGGTTGAGAGACAATGCGTCAATGCCATTAAAATCCATGAGAGTCCAAGTGCAAGTTAGTCTTTTGTTAAGGCTCTGAATTTTGAAAGGCCAGATTTGAAACAAAATAAGGTCAGTTAGATGGTAGTATCAGGGTCAGGGAAATGAGGGAGTCCTGGATTTTGCTAAGTCACACCTGCAAAAGTTATCTGGAATTTTAACCTTGCAGGAATTGGCTGCAGCTGTCTCTGGTTGGATTCACACAAAAACCCAGCAGGATTGAGCAGCCAGATGACAAAGCTTGATCACCAGGGACAGCTGCATTTCGTGGCCAACCAGTATAAGTGAGAACTTCCCCAGAGGAGTGGCTAACAAATTAAATGATACCAAACCCAACTTAAACTTGTTGCTCTTTCTTCTACAGGTCTGTATTCAGGGAGGTGATGGCTGAAAACCAGCAGGGACAGGTTTGTAAAAGGCATCTGAGGGAAAACCTGCCTTTGTGCAAGAAAGTGTTGACCCAGAGGTAACAGTGTGGAGAGGAGGAGCATATTGAAGTTAGAAATGAGACCTGTCTGCCATCAGATCGACCAGAATCCAAAAGAATCACCTAAAAGTGAGTCAAGTTTTGCACACCACTCTGATAATTTGAACATTTGCTTGACATATTTTTTTTTCCATGGAGAGGTGGACAGGAGCACTTATAAATATAACTGCACCTGTTCTGTGGTGAGAAAAAAAGCACCTGCACTTCCTGAACACTGAACTGGTATTGCTGGGACGTGGGGGGGTGCTTAATTTATCAGGTTCTGGGTTTCTGAGCTCGGAATACATTAATGTGATTCCGGCTGCTCTTCTGGAAGGGCTGCCTGTAGTTTTCCAAAGCAGACTTGTTTCCATGTGGCTGAGTAATAACATGATTTTTCCCTTGGGAAAGCTGGGAGGCTGGGCTGGGTGCTCTGAGATGGATGACAGGTACACACAAACACAGGATGATAATTCAAAGGTGGATAAGTAGAGATTGCCTTAAAAACCCTCCCGATGTGGGGTCCTCGGGTGTTGAAAAAGCAGAATTGCTCCTTGTCTGGGACGCATGGATCTATTTGCATACAAGGATGGGTCCAAGGAGTGCAGAGGTGGATTCAGGTGTCAGGTGTATTTTCCATGTCTTTTCTTCCCCCTCGTGCAAGATGACCATACACACAGCAACGGTACGGGGCTGTGCTTTTAGGGGAAGAAAAAACCACGAGGAGGAAAAAAAGGCTATTTTCCCCCCTCTTTTTCCACGTGGCATCACTGATTGCGGAGAGCTGCCACGGGCGGAACCCCGTCCCCGGAGACTGCGGGGGTTATCACCATCTCATGGTGGGCGTGGGGCCGATCCCGCTCGGGCCCAGGAACGGGAAGGGGCCGGGCTGAGCTGCCGGGCGGAGCAGCGGAAGGAGAGCGGTGGAAGCGGAAGGGGCGGTGTGGAGGAGCCGGAGGAGCCGCGGGAGCCATGCGGACCCGGCGCGGCACCGTCCTGCGGCCGCCGGCACAGTCCCCCGAGCACGACCATGGGCTGGACGAGGCGCCCGGCGGCAGCGCCGGCCCCGAGGAGCTGGCGGACGACGTGGAGCAGTTCCACGAGGCGCAGTTCCGAGCCGTGATGGCAGCCCTGGACAGCGGCGAGGAGGCCGGGGATAGCGGCGACGAGGAGGAGGAGGAGGAGGTGCTGGGGCTGCAGCTGCCCGAGGAGGACAGCGAGGAGGAAGAAGAGGAGGAGGAGGAGAAGCAGGGGCTGGATCTCTTCGTGGACCACAGCGCAGAGGAGGATGAGGATGGAGACGCGGAGGAAGATGAGGATGGGAAAGGTGAGGAGGAGGAAAATGAGGTTGAGGATGAAGATGGGGACTTGTCCATGGAAAGCGACTTGGAGGAGAAGCGACCGGACACCAAGCTCCCCCACGAGCTCTCCTGGGGCCAGCGGAAGCAGCTTTACTATGACACGGACTATGGGAGTGATGCCCAGGCCAAGGGCAAGCGGAGCCAGCAGGAGATCGATGCTGAGGAGGAGGAAGAGGAGCAGGAGGCTCAGGTGATCCAGAGGCGGTTAGTGCAGGACTTGGGGGAGGATGACTACGGGCTGGATATGATTCAGGACTACCTGGCTGAGCAGCGCAAAACCCACGATAGCACGGGGCAGAAGATTGACAAGAACCTGCAGGCCCTTTCCAAGAAGGAGCAGCTGAAGCTGCTGAAGCAGGAGTCCCCTGAGCTCCTGCAGCTGATGGAGGACTTGGAAGTGAAGCTGATGGAAATCAAGGATGAGCTGCACCCACTGCTGCAGATGGTCAAAGACGGCACTATCCCCCAAGGGAAGGGCAGTCGCTATTTGCAGACCAAGTATCATCTGTACCTGAACTACTGTGCTAATATCAGCTTCTATCTGGTTTTGAAGTCCAAGAGGGTGCCGGTTCATAGTCACCCCATCATCGAACGGCTGGTGGCTTACAGAAATATCATCAATGACCTTGCTGTCATAGACCAGAAGTTATCCCCACAGGTCCGTGTGCTTCTGAGGAGCTACTATGACAAGAAGGAAGAGAGGTTACGGAAGGAAAACAAGTTTGCTGTGTTTCTCACCATGGATGGCAAGAAAAACAAATCAAAACAGGCCTCTGCACTTGCTAATGACCAGGCTGCTGCTGCTTCTGAGTCGTCGGGTGAGTCGGAGCTGGATGAGGAGGCTGCCCTAAAATACTACAAGATGATGGAGGAGAAGCTGGCACTCAAGAGGAAGAGACCTGGAGATGAAGACGTGCTTGGAGAAGAAGCGGTGTCGGAAGCAGAGGATCCCAGTAAAAAGAGGGGGGTGACCTACCAGATGATCAAGAACAAAGGCCTCACGCCCAAAAGGAGGAAGATCGATCGCAACCCCAGGGTGAAGCATCGGGAGAAGTTCCGTCGTGCCAAGATCCGCCGCAAGGGGCAGGTGCGGGAGGTGCGCAGGGAGCTGCACAGATACACCGGGGAGCTGTCCGGCATCCGCGCCGGCGTCAAGAAGAGCAGGAAGCTCAAGTGACACTCACTTTTCTATAAGAGCTGCCAGTAGCAGTCCTGAATCCAATAAAAGTTTTGTAAAGGATGTTGTGAATTTTATTCTTAAGGAAGTTGGGGGTGGGGTGGTACTTGGGGTTGTTTTTTTTTCAGAAGGTGCCATCTCCAAGTGGCACAGGGCACTTTGCACACTTGCCCATGTGTTAAGGTATTTTGCTCTGTTGTGGTGCTGTCATGTTTCCATAAACAGGGAACCTTGAGGGGTTGCAAGCGATGTGTCAAGCAAAGGGAGTGAAATGGGCCATGTGAGATTGGTGGGGAGATGGGATGGGATGGATGGATCTCCTGAGGGTGGCTTGAAAAGGGGGCTCAGCAGCTCTCACTGTCTTCTCCTTTTTGCTGCTGTCTTCTGGTCCATCCTGTTCCTGTGTTGAGCTGCAGAAGGAGAGATGTGGTTATGGTATTTAATTAACTCCTTTGTTAGTTCTTAAATGTACAAGCACTACTTTTAGGTTGTTTAAATTACTTAATCCCATGTGGTCTAAAATAGTGTTTCCCCTCCTGAGTGCAGTGAGAAGCCAAGCAAGGACTCGTCTGTATCTCCTACCTATCTGTCTGTGATAACACATAAAGTTCACCTATGATAAATGCGAACTGTTGTCTGCTGCTACAGGACTGAGTAGCATTGCTGCAGGACAAGTGGGTAAGGTGTGATGTCTTCAGCTGCCAAGTAAATTTTCAGGATGTTTGGAATAATTCCATGCCTTCTAGTGGGTAAAAGCATTTTAACCTCATGTCAAGTTCTTGCCAGGAGCTGACCGTGAGTGGCCATTTCCAGCCCAGGCTGTAAAGGAGGAAAAAGTGATTAATTTTCCTAAAGTTTAACAAAAATTGTCTCAGGCAACACCTGTACTGAGTCTGGAACAGGTATGGGGAGCCCATGCCTTGATTTGTTTGCCAGTACCATCTGAAAGGTGTTAGTTTCCCATAGGAAATTAAGGAGAGTAATTCCAAAGAAATGTCAGTGCATATCATGGGTTTTTTTTCTGTGTGTGTGATATTCTTGGGGGTAGCCAAGATGTGAGTGTGTGTACCTGACCCTGTGCCAGGCCAGGTGCTGTAATTGAAACATGCAGGTGCTCTGCTCATCCTCTGTGAGTGAAATGTGCTTCTGTAGGGTTGTGATATAAAGCTTTATACCCCAGGCCTGTTCCTGGCAGGAACATGCTGTTCACTGCTGTCTCAGGAATATTTTGGTAATTTTCAAGGCTGGTGTTTAGTAAGCTTAAGCTGGACAGATGGGATCAGTCCTTGTATGTCCAGATGGACTGAACAAATCTTCTGGTTAGAGCAGTGCTCTCTGTACCCTGATGGCCAGAGATGAGATGTGTAACCTTTGAGCTGTGGGGATAAATGTTCTTTATCTGTGCTCACTCATCTGCCCTTATTCTGGAAGCAATAAACAGTGTTGGCTGCTCTTTCCAAGGGAGAAGGGTCCCAGCCCTGCTGAGGAGGGAACTAGAGCTTTTCCCCCTGGGAACTGGGACTGTGATGGAGGCTGCCACTGATAACACTGAGCTAGGCTCTGGAGGCTTTGCCAAGAGGTCAGTAAGAGGTAAGGTGCTGGGAAAAAAAAGCAGCTTAGGTGCTTTTTCGGGCGAGGAATGGTGTTGTGTAACAGGCATCACATGGGATGTGGAAAATATCCAGCAGAGGTGCTCCCTGATCTCATTACTACAGCACCTGCTTGTGCATGTTTCACACTTGGTACAAAAATGAAGGGCTCACTCAGGGTCTTGGATGGATCTGGCTCTCTGCTTCCTTGGAAAGCTCCAGGCAGCTGGCAAGCAAAATTCTGGCAACTCCATGTGAGCAGTAAATGAGGGAAATAACCAATTAGCGTGCCATTACGGACACGCTCCCCAGAAATACTGGGATTAAGGCTGGAGGCCGGAGGGAACGTGGCGTGTCAGCTGCCCGGTGCTGGCTGCCGGCAGATGGCACAGCATGGCTCCCACTTTAATGAAGATTAACTGGGCATTATGTCCACTTGGTTAGTTCAGAGATTGGACAAAGCCATCTATATTGTTCCTGTATGGTTTTATGTATCAGTGATCATGAGAAGGCCAGGATTATTAACCCCATGGGAGGGGGGACGCTACTGCTGTTTTAAGAAATACTTGTGCCAAAGGGAAATCCCTGGTGGCAAACAGGTTTGAAAATCCCAATGAAAATGCACACATGTAAAATCAGGGAAGGATCATAGATAAGGATCAGGAAAAGAAGCAAGAAGTGGAGCCAAGTTAATGCTGCTTTTTTCCTTTTCCAGCACAGTTTCTGGAGAAGGTGCTGACACTGCCAAGGACAAGCTTCAGCTGTGGGATGGCACTTTTCCTGGCTAGGGTGCTGCTTGGAGAGGACTGTTGGCCTCAGCAGCCCCTAATGCTGGTTGGGACTCACCTCAGGTAACTGCTCTGCCTCACCTCAATTGCCCCCACAGCCACAGAGGTACCTGCCCCAGGTCCCCTGCACCTGCTCATCTGGAGCAGGGTGATCGAAGGGATAGTCAGTCCTGCCTGCACTTGCATGGAAGTGATTCATATTTAAAGTGACATAGGCAGAGTGTAGGAAGCTCTAGGGTATGAGCTGCTCTTTTGTCTTTGTACAGAGCACAATGGCAGAGGGGGGACAATGCTTTCTGTATCACAGCCTGGAATTTCTATTTATCCAGGGTGAGGAAAATATATTGACTATCTCATGGAGAAATATACCTGCTGCTGCCGTAAGTTTTGTTAATGCTTTCCTAGTTGTGTTCCATAATACCCCATCAGACACAGTTTGGATGGACATTGCTTTACTCTCGTTAGCAAGTAGAAATTCAAACCTTCAGCTCTGAGATTGGTAAAATGGATTAAAGCATCTGTTGAATTAGTTGCAGCATGTTGCATGACTTGGGGCAGCGCTGGAAAATCAGCCTCCAGAAATCAGTTACCTTTACAGCTTTGCTTTGTAGTTTTAATGTGAGATTGGAAAAGAAAGCAGCCGCGTGTTTTAGCTTAACCTGAGTGCACTGAAGGTCTTCTGTAAAACTGGCAGGTTTAGGTGCTGCCTGCCTGCTGACAACACTACCCTCCGCATTAAGTGCCCTGTGTTTATCCCTGTCTTCTGAAAGACAATCTATTTGACAGTTTTAATGTTAAGCAATACACTTGGACTTTGTATTGTCGCCTTTTGTCCCAGGATCAGAGAACGCCGCTGTCCGTGCCGGGGGGAGGCAGCACACGGTGCAATGGCTTCGCTTCTCGGGTAAGAGCCCCTCGGGATCTCGCTGTCGGTGTCTGTGTCACCCCGCGCTCCCCCCGCGCCGGGCAGAGCCGCTCCCGGAGCACATCCCCGGCCCCGGGGGCGGAGGATGGGGCGGCCGCGGCGCCGCTTCCCGGCCGGGGCGGGGCGGGAGCGGGCGGCGATGGCGGAGGCGGAGCGGGCAGCGCTGCCGCCGCCGGCCGAAAGTTGCCGGGACGGGACCGGAGCGGAGCTGCCCGCGGGCATGGAGCGGCGGGCCGAGCCCGGGGAGGCGGCGGCGGCGGCGGCAGCAGCGGAGGAGGAGGAGGAGGAGGCGCGCCCTTCCTCGCCGCCGTTCTTCCTGCTGTACCCCGGCCATGGAGGCGGCGCCGCGGCCGCGCCGCCCGCGCTCTGGAGACCCCCGGCGCCCCGCGGCGGGGCCGGGCTGCCCGTGCTGGTGCTGAGCTACCCGGGGCCGGACGGAGCCCGTGAGTACGGCGGGGCTCCCCCGCGCCGGGGGCTCCCGCGGGGCGCGGTGGGCGGCGGGCGGGGGGTCCCTGAGCGCCGCTCCCGAGGATGCTCCTGCCCGGGGCGCTCCGGGCGGCGGAGGGCGCGGCTCCCGCGGCGATGGAAGTGTCCGCCCGAAAGGTGCCCCTGCCCCGCAGGGAGCCGCAGCGTTTGGGGGGGCCTGGCTGCTCCCCGGCGGCAGGGAAGGGCAGCGGGCGTGGACTGGCCGGAGAAGGGACAGTGAGAGCTCGGAAGGAGGCGGTTTGTGTGTGTGTGAGCCGTGCTGGCCCAGCGGGTCAGCAAAACCAGCCCTCCCGAGAGTCCTTCCTGCGCCCTTTGGGAGAATTCGTGCCGGCCTCTGAAATCAAACAGGCTGTCCTGGACTCGAGATGGAGTTAGGGGCTGGGGAACCCTCGCTCGGGCTCCCTCCTGGTGCTGGCAGGGAGAACAAATCCGAGGCAAAGGCACAGCACGCTGGAGATGTGAGCAGGCTTAAGTGCATCACTGTGTGGGGTGTGTTGGGTGGCGAATAGTTTTCTGCTTTGTAAGATTTCTTTGTGATATTCTTGCAGTGTATTTGGGTAAGCTGGAGTACTGTGAAGTAGTTGGTTGTGCTTTAAAATTAAAATAAAAACTACACTCATGAGTTCATGTAGAAGAGATCTTCCATCTTCCCTTTTTCATCCTTTCTGAAAATAGCCAGCGGCTTCATCCTCTGGGCTGGGGCCAGAGTGTGTGTGACTGAGCTTTTGGCCTTTGCTTTGCCACCTCCTGTCCCAGGTAAGCGTTCACTCACACAGGAGCAGATATTTTTGGAGTAGGTATTTGTTTATTTCTCCTTGGGAAGCTGATGTACTGAAAGGCATTACTCAGCAGAGCTGTAGCCACTGAGGTAAGAAGTCCATGCCTGTAATGCCAAAAGGAAATGGAATGCCCTGACTTTGCTCTGAGCTCTATGAAGGACTGTCTGAGTGCCAACTTTTGTTCACAGTCCGAAGTCCCTCTGTTGGTAAACTCTTGTTGGAACTGACAGCTCCCTGTCAAAACCTTCTTTTTTTCCTTGTAATTTTTTCCTAATCAGGAGATCTTTATCCCCCGTAAACCCTGTGATGTGCATGCAAGGGCTTGAGCTATTTCTGATGGAAAAGATGACTTGAAGAACAATATTCAGAGCTGGTCAAACTTGGTTGTAAGAAGGCTGCTGTGTAGATGTGGAGAAACCAGAGCATCACTGAGCATTTGCTCACAAGGGCTGGAGGGGCTCAGTGGTCAAGCAGTGCTTTATCCTGTGTCAGCCTTACTTATGGTGCCTGTTGGTGCAAGCTTTGTGAAAAACCTTTATAAAATGCATATTGAAGTTCCTTTGTTCTTTTGAGCCGTGGAGGTGACAGCTGCCTGTGCAATGTCTTGTGTCACAGTCTGCTCAGGGACTGGCTGATGTGGGTCCCTTCCAGCTGGGAATACTCTGTGTTTGTGATGGTGTGATTGCAGTGTCTGAGGGGAACAGGGATCATCATCTATTTGGTCTGTTGAGCTCTGTTTCTCCTGGGGCCAACTCTGTCTTTAAATCTTGTTTTCATCATCTCTTGTTCTTTCTTGTTTGGGTTTTTCCCAGTTCTCCTATCTCTAAAGCAGCTTTCGTTTGCTCATCACAGAGGAGCAGCAGGAGCAGTGGGTTCTGCTGCAAAGTCTTATGTGTTACACTGAGGTAGTGGCCAATACACCAAAAAGCCAATATTTCACACTATTTTGGAGGTTTATTTCAAGTATTTTTTTTCCTGTTAAAACACAATCATTAAACTGTTCTCTCAGATTCTCACCTGATTCCAATCATCAGGTGAAGGCCACAGCTGCTTAGGGAAGGAGAGGGCAAAAGCTTTTCAGGCCAGCAGCACCTGCTTGTTTGTTTCAGACAGACAGAAGGAGCAAGAAGATATACTTAAAGGTGCTGAGCTGCAGTAAAATCTTAAAATACTTCCTAAATACAGAAAAAGCAAATTGATTAGGCTGTCTAAAAAAAATCCCAGACCTAAAACTAAGTCAAAACCATTCCTTTCTCCCACTGAAAGCCTACACAATACCATGATACTTCAAGTAGACCTTTTCTTCCCATTTTTCTGTTGTACTCTGTTATGGGAGTTACTTGAATCCTTTAATAGTATCTCTGTATTTCACAGTAGGTAAACAGAACCCACTTTGTCACTTAGTAATTAATTAATTAATTGTGTCACTGTTTTTTTGGTTGTTAAACTTTGTTTTCCCCACTCCTGTTTGAGGTTGCAGGGTTCAAAGTAGCTGGTATTTGAGGTAATGTGCATATCTGTGTGGCAGAGGAGCCAGAAACAGGCTTTGCAATGTAGATGCTGTGTTGCTTATTTTATTTTATTAGATGACATTCTGTGTCGGAGGCGGCTTTGTCCTTTCTGCTTTACGATCTCTACACACTGAGGAAGGCAAAGCTTTCTCCTAATGATGGAAACTCAGCTTGCTTGCAGGCTCTGGTAGTAAAAGTACACTCTGAGATGCTCCCTGGAGTCCAAAAGGTGGTTTGGGAATTAGTTTGGGTTTCTTTGCTTAGATTATTCTAATTTATTCAACTTGTGAACACTTGCCAGTACAGTTGAGCTCTCAAACACTGGTGGCTGACCAAGTGCTTTGCTTTCAGGTGGTTAGTCTTAAAATTCCAAGGCAGTCAGTTGGTAATTCCCTAATCTTATAAACATTTTGGCAAAAACCTGCCTTGTTTTGCAATCTGGCCAAAGCCTCCAAGGGCTTGTGCCAAAGTGTGGCTCACAGGAGGGGTCGTAGGACCAGTCAAGGCTGTCTGACTGGTTTGAGATGGAGAAAGTGATTCATCCTGAAAAACTTCTCCTCTGCATTTATCCCTGTATTATTTCTGTCCATCGGCCATCCTTGGACCCTGATGGAGCCTCATCAGGCACCCTTGAGTTGCCTGGTAGTTTTATGAAAGGCTTTATCAAAACACAAATATTTGATACCTTTATTCTGTTTCTTAAAGTTTCTGTTGGTCTATAATTTTGAGACACAAGATGGGGATAGGGAAAGGTTTCTCTTGTGGGTGATGATAAAAAGGTCACAAGTCAATAAGTCAGTTCCTCTTTGTTTGTTTTTTTTGTGTGTGTTTGTTTTATAATCAAAGATGAAAAACATTTTCCAAGTACTTTAAATGTCCCTATAGAGTATTTGCAGCAGGATCATTGCCTAAAGGAGCCTGAAAATAGAACTGAGCTGGAAGGGACAGACTGGCTTCCGTTATTTCTTCATGTTAAAAGCAAACCAGTGAAAGTTGAACAGTTACTGATAGTTATTTTTCGCAGACCTGCCCTGTGATCCTGGTGTGGGGGTCACTTAACAGCTGAGTTCAGCTGAAGACGGGGATTGTGAAATGGGAGCTGCAGGGTTACACCCAGTGCTGTTTGTGTTTCTAATGCCTTCAAAGCAAAGAAATTAAACTGTCTGATAATGAGCTCTGATGGATAATAGCTTGAGAAATAGCTTCTGTGCTTTGTGGGTTCTGAAGGGTTTATTTTGCCCCTGTGCTGCTTGTGTAGACCCTTTCCAAAGGTTAGCCAGGGCGAGCAGCTGTTCTGTAGCTGGTGGTGCACGGCCACTTAGTCTGGGTTTAAAGTTGGGAGTGGTGCAATGTGAATGAGGCTCTCACTGATGAAAGGGTGTGTAAATACATGAGTTAAGACATTCAGCACAGTTTGTAAACTCTGTTCTCTTGGGGAGAAGGAACAATAGTAACTCGGTGGTGAAATAATTGCCCTTGGCATGGCTGTAAAAACAGGCTGTGTGATGCCTGCTTGGGTTTGGCCCAATGGGGAAAGAGATGCTGAGTCAAAATGTGCTGCACCAGGCAGGAAGAGTTCACGGAAAGCAACTGCTTCCTCTTGTCTGTCAGAAATAGCAGCTCTTCACCCTTTTTTCCAGTCTTATGAGGGTTTTACATAGTGGGTGCTTTTTCCAAGAGCTGCATACATTGCTGTGCTGAACTGTGCATCCAGTGACCTGTTCTGGTGTTTCACATCCCTAGGAAACAGATGCACATCCTGTATATCAGTCATGTGTTCTCACCAGTATACAGTTCTGGTGACAGCCTGCTCCAAGGCTGACTGCCCACCCATTTCAGGTGGATGCTGTGCATCTGCTCTCCTCAGATATACTGGAGCCACTAAGGACTGAAGTCAGATAAGGGAATGTATTGGGGCCTGATAAGGTAGTTGAAGTGGGTAGTGAAGCAATAGTGACCTCAGTGTAGGAATGAGAAGCCTGTCTGGTGACCTGGGAGCACTTGTCCTCTGAAATCAGGGCAGTGGGGGATGTGGATACAGAGGAGGTTCAGACAACTGAGAAGGGACCAGGGCATGCAGTGCTGTCATTATTCTTGAGAGGCTGAAAGCATGTTTCTTTGTCTCCTGAGAGGTAATATTGCTTCATCAGCCCCATCTGAGCAGCACCAATTCTCAGGTGAGGTTTTTAAAGTGTAAGATTGGGTCACACAGCTGTGTTCGCGGTGTTCTCCCTCATTGTTCTTCCATATGCATGTGCCCTGCCGAAAGAGCTTCCTCCTCAGTCACTGAACTGCTTAGAGCCCGATGATTTTCCTCCTTGTTTCCCCGAGATGATGATAAATGCATCCTAACACTTTTTTGCACGTGGGTAATCTGAGCTCCAAGGTGCCCTTTGAGCAGGTGGCACAGCGAATAAAGCCCAAACTGCGACTCGCACACCTTCCGTGAAAACAAAGGTGCCGATTGAATTCCTGTAGTGGCATCCCGGGATGTGTAAGGAATACAAATGTGCCTTAGTACCGCTGCGCTGCCCCTCTGTAGTCCCGGGGGCGATGTGCTCGCTGCCGGCTGGACGAGCCCAGCCCGCAGAGGGGGTGCCGTGTGATGAGCGCCCCATCGCCGTCCCTGCATCCGCGGCGCCTCGGCAGCATCCTGGGAATTGCGGGCGATCACATGAGCCTGGATTCCCAGCTCAGTTCATTAGTCAGCCATTTTGGTCACCACCCTGCTCACTGCGCACAGCCAATCCCGGCGGCACTGCCGGGCTTCGCAGGGAGACGGGCACCAGCACTTGGATTTCGGCAAACCTGGAGATCTGCCTCCCGTTCGTCCTTTGTTTTTGCTGGGGTCATCACCAGAGGAACCCATTCTTTTTGCTTCGGCTGCTTTTTTCCTCCTTCTTTTCGTATTTTGGACCTGTTTTTCCCTCCTGCCTTGGATGCCGGAGCCAGGTTTTCTGTGGATGCTGAGGATCGATAGCCTCTAGCGTAGCTGGAGACGGCAGTCGGTGGAAAGGAGGGAGGCAGAGCAGAGCGGGAAGGAGCAGCGTTTTTACCTTGCTGGATCCATGAAAAGGCCAGAGCAGCCTCTGTGATCCTGAGCAATCTGTCCTTTAATCGCAAGGTATTTCTGATTTCCTTCTTCAGAAAGCTTTTATTTTTAGTTCTTATTTTTCCCCCGTTGTTGTTGTACCAGCTGAGTCATCATGTCTGCTCTGACGCCTCAAAGCGACATGCCAACCCCCACCACAGACAAGATCACTCAGGCTGCCATGGAGACCATCTATCTTTGCAAATTCCGAGTGTCGATGGATGGAGAATGGCTCTGCTTGCGGGAGCTGGATGACATCTCGCTGACACCCGACCCAGAGCCTACCCACGAAGGTACGGTCCGGTTCCTGCCCGGGATCTCTGCGGCCGTCGCATTGTTCCAGCCGCGGCACGAGTTGGGAGGGGATGTCTCCGGGAAGAGATGCTCTTGTCCTGCCTGCAGAGCCCAGACATCCTTTGCCACGTTAGAAAGCCAGATTACTGCTTCAGATGGTCCTTAGCATTTGTCGGGTTTTTTGAAACCCAACCCTTTGAGAGATTTGTGCTTAATCCTTATCTTTTTAGATGTATCTGGTTTGTGTATCGCAGGAAGGAGGAAAACCGCGCTGTGTGCTCAGCGAGAGCATTCGATGGTGATTTTGCGCTCAGAACGGGGCCGATAGCTCCGTTAGTGAGCTGCCAGCTCGTACAAAGGGAGCACGCTGGCAGCACCCCAGCGGCGGTCGGGGGGAGTTTTTGGAAAGCTCCAAGCGATTACGCAGCGATGCCCCTTGTCAGGTGACAATGCCATCACAAGTCCCCCAGCTGGCCCCTGGTGAGCGTGCTGCCCTTCGGAATGGCTGGGAAGGCTGAAGTGGGGAGGTGAAGCACATCTTGCTTTCTCCTGGTGATCTGGGTTGATGGTAAAAACAGTTTAATGCCAGGATGAGGATTAAAAGCTCTCAGAGAACTGAAAACACGAGAGGACATCCATGCAGTGCTCTGCCAATCAAATGGGCAAGAAGGAGAGGTGATGAATTTCTGCAGGAATTTTGCCCAGTAGCCACCAGCACTGTTCCCAGTGCCCTTGCTGGATGCACCTTTTGGTCTTAAAGCAAGGAGGCTCCAGCTTTTCATGCCTGACCCTTTTCCAGTAGCTCCTGAAAAGCCACTCCACCAAACAGCCTTGCTTGACCCGTTTGCTGCTGGCTTGTCAAGTCAGCAAAGTCTTATATCGTCTTGCTGGATGAGACAACTGAAATTGTGGTGGGGATTTAAATTAAATTCCCAAGGGACAATTGAATTTCCATTTGACAGCTGCTTTCAGTGGCAGCAGCCCTTGGGTTTGGATTTGGCTTGCCAAGTACTTAGTCACACAGTGGGATACCAGACAGAGGTTTGAAAAGCAGAGACTTAAGGCTCCCTCTGAAGCATATCCCAGGGGCTCAGGGAGGTGAGTACAGGGAGAGCTGGAATTCAGCTCTTCCAATTCCTGTGTACCTGAGTGTGACATTCAGACCTTGCTTGCTCTTACTCAGGTGTATTTAAAGCTGTAATTAGTCACTCAGAGTAGCAAACAGGGCTAGAAAACAATATTTGCTCATTTCATTGCCGTATTATTTAATTAAAGCGTCAAAAAAGAATTCAAGGAGGGAGCTGTACCATAAAGACCTCCATGGAGATGTTTATGCATAAATTAAGGTTGTTTGCTGAGAGGCACGAAAGACTGGTTGTTTGAGGAGGTGTTTTTGGACCCAAGTCATATTTTGAACAGAGATAGAAGGTCAGGAAGAGTGTTGACAATAGAAGAGCTGACACAGCTGTATCCCAGGCATTGGATCTGGTGCTACTGCATCAGCACTGCTGCTGCGTCCTCGGGGTGAGCACGGGGCCAGGGGACAGGATCATGGGCTTGTGTCTCTTGTCATGTCCCCATAATATGAAAAGTAGGCACGATATGAAAAAGTAGACATTACAAATAAGGAAAAAAAAGCTGTAGACTTCTGCCCAAGGCATAACAAAGAGTGGCAGGTTTTTTACCTTACAAATAAAGACATGTAAAATATGTACTGCAGTGAGTAGGAGATCCAACAGCTTGTTGAAATAAGGATTTGAAGCCTCCCATTGCTCTCCATCAGCTCTTGTCCCTGGCCTCTCTTCTCTCTGTGATCTGCTATGCCCCCAGCCCTCACCAGCCATCCTGCCTTCAGAGCAATTCCCTTCCTGCCACCCGGCTGGAGCTGGAGAGTAACTCTGAGCAAAACTTGTGATCCATTTAAAAGCAGCCTGTAGCAGGAGGGTCAATCATCAGTGTAGTTACTGAGTCACTTGCAACTTTATATATTCCATATAGTCTGTAATATGAGTGCTTAGTTTAGCAATAAAAACAATTCATTTGTTCTTTCAACTGTTAGGAACAATTCTGGGTGAGCATGAGAAAGAAGCTGATGGTGGTGTTTGCTGCAGATCTGCTGAGCTTAGGACGAGAATTTATTTAAAAAAAAAAAAGATGATTCCTAATAAGATAATCACAACTCTCCTGTGCTCTACAGGCACATCAAAATGAAATGTAACACTGGTGGCTGTTAACCTTGTTTATTTGCAATGTATGTGATGGCCCTTAAAGCATTTTTAGGGAGGGAGGTGAAAAACACCTGGCTCATATTTCTATTGGATGTTGAAGAGTGTGTGTGTGTATGGATGGCATTGAACACTGCTCTCAGCTTGAGGAGAAGTTACACCACATGGCCTTGCATGGTTTAACTGCATGTTAAATTTCCAATGGGAATAATCATGAGGAGCTTTGCATTAGAGCTGTGGAAGTTATCCTCATAGGATCACCTGGTAATTGAGACTGTAAGGAATACATGTGCTAACTGGATGATCTGAATTTATTTGGAACTGTCAAGGATTACAGTATCCCTCTTTTATTAATCCTCTCTTTGCACTACAATGGAGAATTGGAATGATGTGTTTATAATATGCAAAGATGAAATTATCTCTTTTATAAGGTAGAGATAACGTCAGATTTTTGTATTTTTTTGACCACTAATCTAAAAGTTAAAGTTAAAAACACATGGTTGTGTAAAATGCCCTAAGCAGGAGTTGCTTCAGGAAAAGCAAATGCTCTTCTCAACACCTCATGCCCATTAATCTCTTGCACTGGTTATTGAATCATCATTCAGATTCCACTTTTTCTCTCCATTTTCTCTCCAAGTGTTTTTCCATGTTTCTTTGCACAGTTCAAAAGGATTTAGGGAAGCATCACGACCTTATTCATTATATTTTTGTTTTGCAAACTGGCAGCTGTTACTTTGGTTTAGGGTTTCTCTAGTAGTGTGAAATAGGAACAGTCAAGTGTTGGGAGAGGTGAAATTGCTCCATGGATTGGGCCTTTCCCATTATAAAACAAATCTGAACAGTAAATGCAAGTTAAATGAATAACAGTGTGCTCATGGTCACAAATCTCTGGAATAGCACTTAGGTCATGTAACCCAGGCATCAATTCAGAAATTACTTTTGAGAGTTGTTTTCTTTGCTCTTTTGAGCTGATTCAGTCTAAATGAAGTCAGATCTGGGAAACCTGGGACAGGTTTGTATCCCTAAGAGACAGTCAAAAGGATGGTAGAGAAACCTCTTGAGTGTCAGCTGAGCTGGGAAGTGAAAGATGGGAGGGGAAACCTCAAGGGTTTGGGTTTTGGTTTTCTTTGTGCAAACTATCAGGGGCCAAAATAGGACGAGAAATTTTCCATAACACTTTGTCATGTGTTTACCTCTGGAAAGAGGCTGGTTGTGGAGAAACATTCCATATAACTCCACACAGTTGCACCACAGAGAAATTGGGTAATTATTTGATGGAAATCATGTGGAGACAGGAATAAAATTTAGGGTGGGATTACACCATTAATGCCTGGGATGTATGTTTGGTATTTACTTGTCCCATACGTGTTATGGAGAGTGGACTTGGAATTTCCAAGTCCTTTGTACTTCTTGATTTCTTCCTTTATGTTTTCTCTTGGATTGTTGCAGATCAACTCCTATTTTCTTCTATATGCAAGATTCTCCATATACATGCATATTTTGAGATGGGATTTTTATGCAGTGGGTTTAAAAAAAAACATTAAGCTACTTTACCCTGAATAGATTGTTGCAGGCTGCCTGGTGACTTCCCTGATTTTTGGATTGCAGGGTGTTTGAACATGATGCTGGAACCCTGTGCTGATCCTTTTCCTTTGTCAACACTTGATGATCCACCTCCTTTGCAAACCTGATCTGAAAGAATTCATTTAAGTACCTCCAATAATATTAACAACATCTACTTAATTTTCTTCCTCAATCTCTTTATTTGCTATTAAATATATTCCTAAGGCAACAAATACCAGAGAATGCAATTTAAATATAGCAGTGTGACTAGAGGTTTGTTTTATGATAGAGCAGTATTTGTCCCTACAGTTCAGGGAATGTGCTGGAGCAGATGTGGGTCAAGCCTTTCTCAGCAGAGCTAACATGGCACCCTTGCTCAGTAATTTCTATATCAAGCTCAGGTTTCACTTCCCAAACCCGATGCTTTGGGGGTTTTTTTAGGTTATTTTACTGATTGCTCAGCTTCTCCTTAGGCATGTGTTAAAAACTTTTGTACTTAAAAATACTTTTAAAAGATCCTGACCTATTTAAAAACTCCTGGCCTATTCTTCCTGAAGGAAGAAGTGTTTACCTGTGGGGTGGTGAGGCCCTGGCACAGGTTGCCCAGAGAAGCTGTGGCTGCCCCCATCCCTAGGAGTGTCCAAGGCCAGGTTGGACGGGGCTTGGAGCTACCTGGGATAGTGGAAGGTACAATGAGATGGACTTTAAAGTCCCTTCCAGCCTAAAGCATTCTGATTGTATGATTCCATTTCATCTGTCTGTGGAAGATCTCGATTGTCATATCAACACGTGGTGTTTGAGGCTGATAATATTCATTGGTTCAGGAAGGTTTTAATGCTGAGCTTTTTTATACTAATATCTTCAACCTTTAAACAAATGCAAAAATTCAGCACTCTGTTTAATATCAGTGTTGAAATAATTTTGATGCTGGTCCATTCTCTCAGGGTTTACTTGTAAAAGCTTTTATTGGCATGGGAAAGTGTATCCCTGCCCCTTGAACCAAACCAGTGGAGACGCTGCCCCTGTGTCAGCGAAGGGAGGGACTGCAAAACCCTTTGTCCAAATAATGGATGGGATTTTCCTGATTAATATATTAGTGATAATAAGTACTCCAGTTCCTTTGTAAGGACTTATGTCCAGTTCCATAATACTAATCTTCCTGGGAATCTGGTTGGAACGAGTTAATCTTTTTATGAAGACTTAAAAGTCTTGGTCATCGTGTTTTCTGAACTTGGTACAGACTTGGATATTTTCCATCATAATCCAAAGTATTGAATTTGTCTTAGGTACCACAAGGGCTATGAAACAAGTAAGTTTCAGGCCTTTGTGATTTTTTTATTTGTTTGCGTGAAGGATTTCCCCCCCTCTGTTGGTGGAATTTCCAGACAAGTGGGAAAAACTGTACAATGTAAGAGAAGAAATTAACTGTATGCAAAGTGCAGCTGGGTGCCTGAAAAAATGAATAAAAATGAAAGTGCTAATTAAATGTGTGCTTTTGACTCTAAACTGATGCAAATTCTGTAGTGCCAGGTTAAATTCATGCAGTTTTTGCTAGAAGGGAGATAGGGTTGTTGTTTGTAAGGATAGAAGAGAAGAAAATATCTGTGTCTCCCCTGGACACCTGCCTGGGAGCCTTTATAAAGATCACTTGCTAAGAGTTAAAATAAAACATATATGAGAGGGGTCACATGAGAGATGGAGTGGAGCCTGGCAGTTCTCTCTGTTCCTCTACCCAGCTACTGGTAAATCTGGTTTTGGTTACCTGTTCTTCACTGTTTGTTCTTTAGATTAAGAAAAAACCTCAAAGTCTTGATATTAGAGAAGACCTTTCAGTGATGGTGTCTGGCTTCGCTCACTGTGTGCAGGTAGGGATTCTGGGATGACCGGCATCTGGATCCGAGTCATGGAATCCCATTTGTGCAGTGGGGTCCTGGAAAGCATTGGAGACAGGTCAGTCCACCACTGAGAGGTTCAGTGGACCCTCAAGAACCTGGAACACCTGTCATGAAGGACCAGAAGCCATAAATGCAGGACATGGGGAAGGCTGGTGGAAGGAAGAGCATCACCAGGGATTTGTTCTTGCAACAACAGGGGATTCCTGTTGTGAAACTCCGTGTTGCTCTTGCATCAGTGCTTGGCCATAGGGCAGTGTTTGTTAAGGTCCCTGGTTTGTGAGGAAAAGGGATGGTTAAAATTCAGCCTTGTGAATACAGCAGTCTCCAAGGATGAGAGGACTGTTGGGCAGTGGCGTTGGAGCATAGGGAGCTTTTGGGGCCCAGTTCTTTGTTAGCTGTCCTGGGATTTGGCTGCTGCTGTTTGTTTAGCTGCTGTTTGGTGGATGAGCTGTTTGCTGCTCCTGTGGCAGGAGGCTGGCAGTGGCTGTGTGGGAGGGAGGAGGGCCCAGCACCGGGTGTACTTTGCCCAGGACTTTATCACAGGTGGCTTGGGAAGCGGGATAGAGCCTTTCCTGTGCTTCAGACCTTCCTCGGATCACGGAGTAGTGCTGGGGAGAGCAGGCGTGTAAGTGGGGAGTGGAAAATGCTCAGGGGTCAGACCTTCCAGGGCTTTGTCCGGCTTGGCTTTCTGGGTTGGAAACCAGGGACTTTGTGGGTGTGCTGAAACCAGTTTTCCTTGTCCTGCCTGCTCCTCTCCCAGGATACCTCCCTCCTTCTGCCAAGGAGAGAGGTGCTTCCCTGATGGAAAACTTGGGGAATCATCATCACGGTGACAACAGAAAGCCTGTGACCCACATCAGGCTCAGCTGGGTCCCCTCTGAGGGATTTGTCACTTGGGATGGTGGTCATAACGGAGTTAAAGATCTGTTTAACCTTCTTTAAAGCACCCTCAGTGTGTCCTTTCCCTGAACGTGCCTGTGCCTGCTTCCCATGTGTGCCTGTTTCCCTCTTGGGGCTGGGTATGAGGAAATGGAAGCAAATGCTGACATTGCTTAAATATCTCAAGTTCAGTGCTTTTATCTTACAAATAAAATAATGCTTTTGTTGCTTTTCCTTTTAGGATGTGCTTTACAAAAACATTGCTTTTGTTAATGCAGAAACCAAGCTTCTGCAGCTTTACTGAAGCCTACCCTGATCTGGGAGGAAAATGCTTTGCTCTGTTGCTTTGTGCAGACTAATAAACCCTTTTGACTTGCAGATCTCTTGCCCCTCTGAATTAAGCCTTGTATGATGCAAATCTCCCTTTCAGTTACCCTTTTGCTTGTACCTTGATTTTGAATCTTTCCTTTAGATCACGCCTTGCATGACATTTTTCTTTCTTTTCCTTTCCTTTTGCTGTTTGCAAAGACTCTTGGGAGGATTTGACAGATGTGGTGGAGCAATTGCGCGATGATTCCGAAGGTGCGTTCCACACATCTCACCCCTCTTGTCTGTGCCCATCATTGCCTTCTGCCCTGTCACTCTGAGCCCGAGTGCAAAATGCACTTTTCCTTTCCAGAGCCAATAGCTGTGCCTTTCTGGCCTTTTCTCTGTGTTGCTTAAAATAAATGTTTCAAAGTGGGTTGTTTTACTATTTGTACTTGAAGGGGAGGTAGAAAAAGTGAATCAACAAAGGCTAGTTGCCTTCTACTAAATGCGTTCAGAGGCAACGTTTTCCTGAGCCTGACAGAAACACAGCTTAAAAGATTGCAGCAATATATGGAAGCTGAATTAAAAAAAAATAAATTCAGAAATAACCCTGAGGATTCAGATTTCCTCAAGTATTTATATTTACTACTCGAGGCTTGACAAAAGTGACTCTAGAACTTGTAATGCAAAATGTCCATTAAAACTCGTGCAGTACTAAAAGGGAAATTTATTTACGGTGTTTCTCGCTCGATTCCTAAAAATGGTGTGAATATGAAATAATTGAATCCCCAATTTAGGGAGCAGTCAGGCAAATTGTTAATTAGGTGAAATACTGCTGCTGCTGCTTGTGGTTCAAGTGTTTGCAGCACAAAAGGCTGATGTTCTGATGGACTGAGTGCACTGATCCCTTGCTGTCACCTTCCATGGATGGTGCCTTTAACTGCTGTGCTGGTTCTGTGCCTGGGCTCTGCCTGGCAGCCTCACAGGCACAGCAGCTTCTCAGCCACTGGGAATGTTCTCCTCTCTCCTGGCACAACAGCCCATTCTGCTTCCCAGCCAAGGGCATCTGCAAGGCAGGCTTTAAGAGAAAGATTTGAGACTTCCTTATTTTTCATAAAATATTGTGCTGATTTTTGTGTTTATTTTGTCAGGTGGGATAAGTTTCCCTGTCATACAGAAGCAGCCTTGCCAAATGTCAGGCTGCTTTCAGTTGGTGTTTTTGCTGTAAGATGGATTCAGTACCTGGAGAACCTTGCTGAAATGCAAGTGAATTGGCATTGTTTTCAGCAGGTTTGTTCATTTCTCCAGTGTTTCATCACTCCCTGCCTTTGATCAAAGTTACAGCTTTATTTTAGTTTATTCTTCATTGTTTTAGAGTAAGTCATTGAGGAGTGATAAAATCCATTGTCACCAGCAGAAATACTGAGACCAGAGTCACAGCTTAACCCTTTGAGGTCCTGTATTGCATTGACTTTTGCCTTGACTTTCAGGTTCTTGGGTACAGATTGGACCTTTCAAACAAATTACAGGATTTTTTGGTGCTTTTGGAGACATCTTCAGGAAGCAGCTGTGTAGAAAACATGTCTGTTCTGTACAAGCTGCAATATTTAAGTAGCAAAGTGTCTTGAGAGTTTAATTCCTTCCTTTGAAACCCAAACACTGTGGAAAGGCAAAGTTCAATGGCTGAGGTTTTACTTTTTGAGCTTTATGACACGGAGTGTGTAGGATAACCCAGGTAGAGGGTTTTCATACTCTAAGGCAATTGGTCTGCAAGGTGAGAATCTTGGATAAGCTGCGTATGCAGAACACAATTGCTCACAGCAGAGTAATGAAGCAGAAACCATTGATTAGTGTGATATGACAAATATTTTTCAATGCAAATGAGTTAATAATGGCAGCCAAAGGGGTGTTTTCCATGTGGCTGTTGTGCACAGCTCCTTTAATTCTACGTTAGGGATTGATTTGCTCCTAGGTGGAGTCACTGTGGATGCCTGACTTGCTGCCCATCAGATCAATGACCTTGGCAAATGAGGAACCATGATTAGAGAGGATGCGGAGGAGGAGGGCTCTGTGTCTGATTTTGCACTATTATACCTGCCCTTCTTCCTGAGTCTCAATTCCCAGTGATGGTGACTGTCAGCTAGACTGCTGGTCATAAAAAGGACTGCAAATCCAGGACAGGTTGTCTGCTCAGTGTGCCAGATTCATCAGCTTCAAATAGTAGCTCACTCACTGAATTAAGTCTTTGCACAGTGCAGTGCTGCTGTGAGCATTGCATTCCTACATGAATACTTGGAAGCTCTCTAAACGTTGTGAATGCCCAATCTCAGCCTTTTTGTAAGGTGTGAGCCAGGACAGTCAGTGCTTGGACAGGACACAAATAGCAAACTAAAACCCTCAGGGGGTTTGATGGCTTTGCTCCTTGGCAGGAGGAGGTTGGGAGGAGACAGTGGAATAACTGGCTGTGTTTGCCATTTCTCTGAACAAGGGGGCATTTGTCCATGGCAGCAGATGTGGCCTGGAGCACAGCTGGGCTCGTGGCTGTCCATTGATGGCAATTCCAGCTGGCTTGGTGCTGTCTGTGCACTCCCTGCTCCAGCACACACCTGCCCTCCTTCAGCTGCTCCGGGTGGTACCTCCTGGCGTGGTTTCAGGCAAATTTAGGGAAGGAGACATATGGTGCTCCTTCACCCTGGAGAACAGGGGGGACGAGAGGCCTTGTCCTGAGCTGCTTTTGCAAAGCCTGAACAAAGGGGCTGTGGTCTTGGGTTTGGATAGCACAGCTGCCCCTGCCCTGCACTCTCCCTGTGCTGTGGAGTTTTCCCAGCCCGCAGTGATGTGCACTTGGGTGTGGCCCTGTAAGGTGTGCTCCTGGCTCTCTTTTTGGCTGGTGGGTGCTGACAAGGTGCCTCATGCTTAGATCTGTACCCTTAGGTTTCTGCTGCCAGGTGTAGTTTATTCACTTGAGAAAGTGGAGGTTGTTTCTAGCATCTGTGGCTGTTTCCAACAGCCTTGGATAAGTGGGCCTTACAGGGATGAAACTGCCTGTGCCAGGGAACTGGGGCTCAAAAATGGGATGTGTGTGGGAAGTGTCAAGGTCTGGATGTTTATAATGTGGTAGAGGAAGAATATAGTTCTGGGAGACCTGTGAGTTTTGGGATTTAGAAGGAGCTGTCAGAAGAGCCATGAAGATCTGCTCCTTACTGTCAGCAGTAAAAACCAGTGGTGTTGATAAAACAGAGGTTAGTGGGAATTATAAACAGAGATGAAGTGTTACAGCCATGTTGTGGGAGAAATGCGAGGTGGGATAGAGATACATTGCTGGATTAAGTGTGAGCAGGTCCACGGTGATCTTTAGATGGAAGAACAAACCACAAGTGGAGGGTTCTTACCAGTTTGTAGCTGGGGATGTGAGCTGGAAGGAGTGACAACCATAACACATTGTCATAGTGTAAAGCACAGGGTTAACAGTAGGCTTCAAACTTCTCCTAATGAAAATTGGGAGCTGCTGTAGTTACTTGAAGTACTGAGGCACCCTCAGTGTGATACATTGTCTATTCCTATGTCATTGTAGCTTTGGCCATAAAATACTAGGTGCTGCTGATTTTTCTCCAGAAAAGGCCTACAGAGTGCCTCGTGTGAAAGTGTCACGGCCCCAAAAATGTCCTCAAAGCTGAGGAACAAAAGGAGAAAGGTGGGATGTTTTAGTGTAATAAAAATAGCTTTTGTTGCTCAGCAGAATTTTTCTTCCTTGTTTAACAGACCCCAATTACCTCATGGCTAACGAACGCATGAACCTGATGAACATGGCCAAACTGAGCATCAAGGGGTTGATCGAGTCGGCGCTGAATCTGGGCAGGACACTGGACTCGGACTATGCCCCTCTGCAGCAGTTCTTCGTGGTGATGGAGCACTGCCTGAAACATGGCCTCAAAGGTAACTGGCCTGGGAGAGGTCTTTGGGGCTGTTGGTCATGGCTGGGGGGACAAACAGCAGTTTTGGTTTAAAAACCTGCAGGAGAATGAGGAGAGGCTAAACAGGGTCACTGCTGTGATCCCAGTGGATCTGGCAGGCCACAGGAAGGGAAAAGAACCTGGGGGAAGTGGAACATGGAGGTGCTGTAGGTGCTTGCCATGTTTGACACAGCGGTTCAGATGTCTCGGGTGTAACTCAGTGATCAGGGGTGAAACAAGCTCTCAGCAAACTCATGACTCTTTTCTGCACTTCCCCATGCTTTAGGGACATGGTCCCTTGCTGGAGGAGGAACTGCAACCCAGAGGTCTTTTTTCTCAATAGCTCTGTCAAACCTGAGGGTTTGAGCTGTGTGCAGCCAATGGCTTGAAGCTGCTTTTAAAGCAGAGCATGTATTTAACTGTACAAGAGTCACAGCTCAAATTGCCGAGTACCAGACTGTTCTTCAGGTGCTGTCCTTGCCTGCTAGTAGGTGAAGATGAAAAGCAGAGGGGAGTGGAACCAGGTGCCTTCAGGGCCCTTCCCACCCAAACTGCTCTGGGGTTCCATGACACTAAATGCCTGCCCAGCAGCAGTGGCCCCAGAGGAACCTTTCTGGCAGCTTTTGGCTACTGTTTGTGCACTTGTTTGAGAATGTGTTATGTCAGCATGGGCCTAACAGCCTCATTTTTTGTCTCTTTGTTTTCTAGCCAAAAAGACTTTTCTTGGGCAAAATAAGTCCTTTTGGGGACCTCTAGAACTAGTAGAAAAACTCGTCCCTGAGGCTGCAGAGATTACAGCAAGTGTTAAGGATCTCCCAGGGCTGAAGTAAGTACACTCTTTTATTGCATGAATACATAGTATGGTTTTTATTGTGAGAAGGATCCTGAAGAAGGGAAGGAAGGGCAAACACAACTTTCAGGAATACATCTGCCACCTGCTGTGATTTAAATGGATCGTTGCTCACCTATTCTTAACCAAGGATCTGCAGGAGGAGAGGACAGGATATATTCTTACTGTGCTAAGAGCATGGGGACTTCTGGACATCAGTGCCTGTATTGCTAGCACTGAAGGAGTGATAGTGTGTCAGGCATGGGAACAGCCTTTGCTGTTCATGAAATCAAACTGCAGAGGATGGGAATTAACAGGAAGGTCACGACAGGTTAAATAGTTTTGAGGCTGATGTCTGAGATGCTGAGGGAGGGTGGGGCTATTAGAGCTGATGGTGACTATGCCTTGCAAAGTGTCTGGAACTGTTTGTTTCTGGCCTTTGCAGGACACCTGTAGGCAGAGGAAGAGCTTGGCTTCGCCTGGCTCTGATGCAGAAGAAACTTTCAGAGTACATGAAGGCCTTGATTAACAGAAAGGATCTTCTCAGGTGAGTGCTGGGCTTGCTCTCAGATTGGGTTCACTTCTGCTGTCTTTTAAGATCTTGATCATCTTTGCCACCAAATGGTCAAGTATATGTGTGCTTTTTTTGAGAAGGAGTAACATCTGTGAAATGCAGAGCTTCCACTTAGCTTCTGAATTAAGCAAGAACACTGTTATATCTCCTCTGTCTCAAATATACCTTAGAATTAATGCAAATTTTGGTTCTAAAGAGGTGATTGGGTGAAATATTTGCACAGAGGAGATACGACATTGTCTCACTGTAAAAGCCTGGCCCTGGGTTGATTTCTGACCTTGTCACTTCGTTCCTACCTGACTTGGAAAAGCCCCCTCACTTGTCTCTCTCACCCGTGCCCGGCAGTGAATTTTATGAGCCCAACGCGCTGATGATGGAAGAGGAAGGTGCCATCATCGCTGGCCTCCTCGTGGGCTTGAACGTCATCGATGCCAACTTCTGCATGAAGGGAGAAGACCTGGACTCCCAGGTACTGGGGATTCACTTAATGGCTTTGTTCTGCTCCTTTAAATTGGAAAGCTCATTGATTTTGCACAGCTTACTGGTATAATGGATCACTGCTCTAGTGCAGCAGTATGATGTCGTAACTCTAAACTGTCACAACTGGAGACAGTGGTTTTGTCTCAGAAATCAAGTGTTCAATGTAAAATGCAAATTGCTTTTTCTCTAGGTTGGAGTGATTGATTTCTCCATGTATTTGAAAGATGGGAACAGCACAAAAGGCAGTGAAGGGTAGGTGCACACACACAGTTGTCCTGCTGCTCCTCTCTTGGGAACTTGTATTCAAGTATTCCAGGTTGCCCTGTTTCTTTTTTTCCAGAGATGGTCAGATAACTGCTATTTTGGACCAGAAGAACTATGTGGAAGAACTCAATAGACATTTAAGGTAAGACGTGATCTGTTGGCTCTTTATTGTCTTGTGGAAGAAAAGAGAAAATGGGATTTTTAAAAAAGAAGGAATTACTGTAGGGCTTTTTCTCTTCAACAGTGCTACAGTAAACAACCTACAAGCCAAGGTGGATGCCTTGGAAAAATCCAACACTAAGCTGACTGAGGAGGTAAGTGTGATGGAAAATCATCTGATGCTTTGGCCTTTGGGAATCAGAGAGTAGTAACAAGGGAAGAGTTTATGCACATTTCTGGTGTACTGAATGATGGGAGTTGAGTGATGGAACTGGAATAACTCACCTGCCAAGCAATGTCACTGGCTGTTGCTACTGAGCACAAGGTGGAAAAACAACCATATGTTTACGTAAATTTGCAAGAAATAAGAGTGTCATTATAGATAAAATATTTAGTCTGAGCATTACAAATGGCTGGTACGTGAGGCATAGGTACAACCTGTGGTTTAAAATGGATGGTGCAGCTCATTAGTAATGGCATAGATGTAGTGTAAAATCTTTTGGGGTCAGTTCCCTGACAAAATGGGTGACAGGAGGTCTCACCTGAGTAGAATAAGTGGTTTTTGGTTTATTACCTGCACTGTGACGTGGTATCACCCTTGCTGGTGATTTTTTAAGCGACTTTAAACCACTCACTTCGTGACAGCAGGACATGAGTTGGAGTGGTGACCGTGGTATTTTTTGGGTTTGGATTATTTAGCTGCTCAGTGAAGTCTCCCAGTGTGTGCAAAGTGAGGGTTCTGGTGACACAGGGACACGCTGTGCCAGCCGGGGTGTACTTAATGACCTGTGTCACATGTCACAGCAATGCGTGTTTGGCCTGAGCTGTACCAAGGACTCACACTTGGATTGGGGTGGTTTCTGTTTGGGTTTGTCACGGAATAGCATGGCTGATCCCTTGGAATGTCACTGAGCCTTTAAGTTGTGAGTTACAAAGTCAGAAGGAGTCTTCTGAAGTTGCTTTTGCCTTTGACTGTACACTTACAGTAATCTGTTAGTCTGTGGTGGTGTCTTCCCTGGGAGCTGCTGTGAGCCGAGTGTCCTGTCCCTCAGGGTGGTGTGAGCTGCTCCTCCTGTTTGCAGCCAAATCACCCTTCTCTGAGCTCTAGAGAGGAGAAAAAACCAGTGAAATACATCCTTGATAGGTTACTGTTGTGTTGTGTTCCCAGCTTGCAGTTGCCAACAACAGGATCATTACACTGCAGGAAGAGATGGAACGGGTTAAGGAAGAAAGTTCTTACATCCTGGAGTCCAGTCGGAAGGTTGGGGTGTGTGTATGTGCATGTGTGTGACTGCTGAGCCTTGGGGCAGGCCCAGCCCCAATTCAACCAAGGAGTCAGTGTTGGGAACACACTTTATTTCTTGGTGTATCTCACACAAACCCCACAATAGATTGGAGTGGCTGCAGGTGGGTCCTGTGCAGAGGGAACAGATGGGCCTTGTCCCCAGGGAATCCTGCCTGGCTGTAGGCATGGAGCAGAGAGCGTGCGTGGAGCCGGGAGCTTCCTCAGTGAGCTCATGGCTCCCTGGGCAAGGTGTCAGGGACAGCAGGGAGGGGGTGGCAGGAAAACTGGGATGTAGTTGTGCTGTTTTGGCCTGAATTGTTGCACATTTGTTTTTCCGAGTGGTGGGGAGAAGCAAATACTGAGGAAAAGTGAGGGTTAGCAGTACATGATGCCAAGTGAACTGTGTCTGTTACCTCAGGTCACCAAGGACAGAACTGCTGATGGGCAGGCACTGACTGAGGCTCGGAAACAGCTGAAGGAGGAGACTCAGCTGCGGCTGGTGAGGACTGGGGGGGGTTCAGGGGTCACCCCAAATGGCTACAGACAGGCCCTGCCACTCAGAGCTGTTCAATACAGCGTGTGGGGAGAAACATGCCAGAGCAGAAGGTTTCTAGGAAACAAAATTTGCCAGCTTTTCCCTAGTCCATTCCACCACAAAGATGGGCCCTTGTAGAAGTCCCTGACTCCCTGCCAGCCATGCTGCTCACCTGGCTTCCATACTGGCCTCCCTGGGTGCTGAGGGGACCTCCTGGAAATGCTGACTGCTCCCTGTGTTCCAGGACGTGGAGAAGGAGCTGGAGGCGCAGATTGGGATGCGGCAGGAGATGGAGCTGGCCATGAAGATGCTGGAGAAGGATGTTTGTGAGAAGCAGGATGCGCTGGTGGCACTCAGACAGCAGCTGGACGATCTCAGGGCCCTAAAGCATGAACTGTCCTTCAAGCTGCAGGTAGGGAAGTAGTGAAATACAGGGGATTCCAGATAAAAGTGAGAGCTCTTGTGCTTTTACTTCTGCCTATTGAAAGGATGCTGGGTGTGGAACGGTCACAGGCTGCGCACACTTGTGTCCTGCTGCAAGAACATTGGAGTGTGGTGGAGGTTAAAGGAAAAGGACATTTCTTCTGGAGAAAAATTAATGATCCAGAAATGTGTGCGTGAGACTGGGGAAAGCACCTTGTGTGGTTTTGGGGTGTGAAAATGGAGCTGTGGGAGCTTCTGTTGCAGTAGGATCAAGAGTTGGAGGGTACCAGCTGTAGTTACTGTGTGATGACACCATCTGCAAAGAGCAACAGGATGCTCAGAATAAATCCTAAAATCAACTTGAACAGGAAACAGTTGCTTCTTCTCTCCTTGAGCCAATGGCTTGGTGCAAAACAGTTGAATGATATTAAGATATTAAATGGTATTAGCAGACACTGCATTATGGATTATTCATATCTAGGAAGCTTCATGGATGATGGCATTGCCCTGTTGTGGGGTCCAGATGGAGCCTGCACCTGTGTGGCAAGACATTTGCCCTCACAATACTGACTTGGCCATTTGCTTTTTGAGCACCTTTTCCTGCCTCTTTGCCTTTTGCCCTGTTGTTTCACGTGCTGCATGATTTATTGGGGCTCATTTGGCATTTACTGCTCCTTTTCCCAGAGTTCAGACATGGGAGTGAAACAGAAGAGTGAATTAAACAGCCGCTTGGAAGAGAAAACAAATCAGATGGCTGCCACCATCAAACAGCTGGAACAAAGGTAAAGCAGGAGGCTTGGACCATGATCAAAGGCTGTGTCCTTTAGTGGGGGTGTCCCAGGGACCCAGAATGGGCCAGGGGAGAGTCCGAGTGCTGTGCTGGACAGAGCTGCCTGAGGAGAGCACCGGGAGCAGGGCAGCCAAGCCTGCAGCAGAGGCCAGGCTTGGAGGGGCTTGGGTGTTCCAGATCTCTGGTTTTGGATAAAATCCCCACAGTTGAACTATTCTCTTGATGATCCTGAGCAATGTGAGCTTGGAAAAAGTACTCCTGTGAAAGTGAAGGGAGGATGTGATAGGGCAGCCTGGCACAGCTTTCAACAGAGTGGCTGGGACCTGGTTAATGAGCAGGGCATTGCACTGCATCAGTGCTCTCATTTGAGGGTTTATATTGGGAATGGCTCCTGATGAACAAGGTCACTGTTTGTAGAAAGTGTCTACTTGAAAATATGTTATGGTACCGACTCAGCTAATTGATTTGCTCTTTTTCTCTTGCTGTTATTATTTTTCCGTTTTCTCATCATCCTCATTCTGACTTATTTATACAGTGAAAAGGATTTGGTGAAACAGGCAAAAACCT
Source organism: Pseudopipra pipra (assembly GCF_036250125.1). Classification (NCBI taxonomy): domain Eukaryota; kingdom Metazoa; phylum Chordata; class Aves; order Passeriformes; family Pipridae; genus Pseudopipra; species Pseudopipra pipra. The sequence continues at coordinate 1,866,726 of NC_087552.1, forward strand.
TAAATAGTGCAGCAAACAAACTGATCCAGAAGCATCATTAGACATTTTTATGTCTGGCCACCTCACAGCTCTGACATCAGAACTCATTCATGAGGGGAGAACTTGAGAATTGCTAAAAGCAACTGTTAAAATGTTAATTGTCACCTAAAGTTGATTTGGAGTTTGCTGAGTTTTTAAAATCAGTGAGTTTTTCTGCCGAGATTTAGAGTCGGGTATAAAAATCCCAAACTTTGCCATTTAACCCATGTCCAAGTACCAAATGAGTTGGCCAATAAACACCCCAGGAAGGCACCGGGAGTGGGAGATCCGTGGCTCTGCCCACCTGCTGGTGCACACCCCGTACAGCAGCACGAGCCCTCGGCGTGTGCGCGGCGCAGCCGGGATCGCGTTGGCCAGCTCGGGAGAGTCAGCTCGTTTTCTGTGTTGCCCTTTTTTGTGAAGTAGATGAGAAAATGCATCCCTGGAAGTTGTTGACAGTAGTTGTGTGTGTGCCCCAAGCCGTTTCCTGTTCAGTTCTGTTCTGTGGGTTCAGCCCCAAGTCCGAGACGAGCGGGCAGGACGCGATGGCCCGTCACGGCGAGGACCGGCCCTCCCGTAACCAGCTTGCCTGGATTCTGCCTTAGGGATGTGGTGGGAGGGTGGGGACTTTATCCTTCTTCCTTTAAACTTCATGTGTCCAGAATTAGTAGCTATAGGTGTCTTAGAGTAACACAATAGAGTGGTAAGTTCAGTGGAAACCTCCTTCTCTTTGCATTGCTTCTACCTCTGCCAGGAATCCCTCCAGACACACCCTGCGGTCCTTCCCAAGCTAAGGAAGCTGAGGAGAGGTGTTTTGGGAGGTGTCTCCCCTTCTTAGAAAGGGAAGTTACGTGTTTTACGAAAAATAATCTGACCTTTCTTCAAAAGAAACAAACCCACACAAATAAAGAGGAAAGGAACCCAATGTGCAGCGATGGGGAATGGAGATGGTAATTTGGTCCTTGCCCTTTCCTTGTTCGAGTAGTTGGTAGTTGAAAGGGAAGAGTGGCCTTTTACACTTGTTTCATTTCCTTCTGAGTTTGCCTTGCTCAATACAAATGGAATTTGCTAAAGGAGGAACAGCTAAAGCTTGGAATCAGCTCGCAATAAGAGAAATAATTGCCAATTTAACACCCCGGTGCAAAACCTGAAGTAACTGTAGCTTGGACTATTATAAACTAATATACTATGATCAGAGAAGTCCCCGTGCTGGCCTCTTGTGGGCTTTAGGTTATAAACACTCCTAGAGATATTCTTTCATTTGGAAGATCAGATTTGGGGGTTTTCAGTGTTGAATAAGGGTTTTTTTCTCTGGTGAGACGCCTGTAGTAATTCTTTGATGCCAGTTCTCCCTTTGTCCTGTGGGATGGCACTTCTTGGGGCAGTGGGTGGCAAACATGACTGAAACAAGTGGGGGGAGGGAACACTTTGTCCTTGCTGGTGTGGTCAAAAATCCATGGGGCTCAGCCTGGTCCCCCTGGATGTGAGCGTGGGCCACCACGTGGCTTATTCCGTGGGCTCTCAGCACAGGCACTGGCACAGCCCTGTTGGAAACCTCCCTGCCATGCCTGAGCTGCATGCTTGAACCTATAAACTCACCCTTCAGTAACCTGCTACTACAAACTCCTAACTGCCTGGAGAAAAAAGAAACCTAAGGAAAAGGTGGAAGCTTTGATCAAGGTATCCAAAGAGCCCGTTAGTACAGGGAGCCCCCCCTGCCCCTTCCCACAGTTCTGCTGTAGGAACAGGGGTTGGGGCTGGTGGGGTTGGTGTCAGTAACACTGAAACCAGACAGAATTAAGGATCTGGCTGTTTCTGATGTCAGGCCCAGAGTGGGAATGTGTTGCTGTACCGATGCCTGGCGCTTGAGCCGAGTGTCAATCCGTGGGAGACCAGGAACCTGCACTAATTCTCAATAGAGTAGCTATAACCTATGTTGCAAGTTCCAGTTACCTGTGCAAAGCTGAAATGTAACGTACATTAAAATCCAATTGGACTTTAAATTCTGTGTACTTGAGGTTTGCTTTGGATCTGGATAAAAGTGATGTTTTCTGTTTCTCATCTAATGGCTGTAAACTGTAGTGATAAAATAAAAACTATGGAAAATGAGAGTTTCTGCCTGGTTCACCTCCCATTTTGCTTTGCTTTGAACTGTCTTTCTCCTTTCCGTTGTTTTTACCATTCCCTTTTTTTTTTGGCTTTACCTTTTCACTGGGTTTTTTATTTGTTGGTTAAACTCAGTCTTCCTCCCCACCATGGCTTTTGTTTTTTATCACAAGTTCATGTGGCTCAAATCCAGATTGCGACAGGCAGAGAAGGAACGGCAGCTGGCCCAGCAGGACAACCGGCTCTTCAAGCAGGAGTTTGGGGACAAAATCAACAGCCTGCAGCTGGAAGTGGAAGAGCTCTCCAGACAGCGGTGAAGAGATCCTTTTCCAACCTCTTTCCTGGGCTGTTCTTGCTGTGTCTAATGGAGAGTAGGGAAACAGGGGATGGAGTGGGAGTGAGGCAAGTGACAGGCTAGATGCCAACAGGAGTAACCCCCAGAATGAAAGTCCTTGGGAAAAGCCCATTATTTAGGCACTGGCATAGGCTGCTGGAATAGTTGTGGATGCCCCATCCCTGGAAGGGTTCAAGGCCAGGTTGGACACTGCTTGTAACAACCTGCAAGGTGTCCCTGCCCATGACATGGGGTGGAATGAGATGTGTAAGGTCCCTATCTACGCAAACCTTCCTGTGATTCTGTGCTAATTTGGGATCTAACAGTTATCATGGGCAGGGATGGAACAGTGAAACCTCTGCCTAGAGCAACCACTGAAGGGTGTGGAGCAAGGGAAGTGATCCTGGTTGTCAGTCTGACACACACTGCTGTGATTTGTACTTTTTCCCTGGTGAAGCTGCTCTTGTTTTTGCTGGAAGCCAAACGGAGAGACCTTGTCAAGAGCCATCCCATTTTCCCCTGCAGTGTCATCACTCCAGCAGTGTCAGGGACACAGACAAATCCTCTTTCCTTAAAATAGAAGAGCATCTCCTCCTGCAGCCATGACGCAGCTGCGGCTTGTTGCAAGGTCACGGGGGTGAATTCTATGGGGGCATTGCTGGATACACGGGGGGGAGTTGTCCCCTCTCCCCCTCCTGGCCCAGCTCTTTGTTTCCTTTTTCACAAAGCTGCAGAGGCTGCTCAGACAACCAGCAAGTGGCTTTGGTCCTGGGTGTCTGTGGGTGAGCTTAGGAGGACACAGGCAAATGGGTCTGGTTTTGCATCAGCTGGATGCCAGATTGTGCCAGAATTAGATGAAGGACTTGGAGATTTTCCATCCTGACGTGTTATGGTTTGACACACTGCGAGACAGCTTGGGATTCCAAGAGGCACTTTTCAGCTCTTGAGTCGGGGGTATGAAGAGAGGGTTAAACAGTTCATCAGCTCTCAGTGCCAACTGTCCCCGAACCATCCTTTAATCACAATTCCACCTCAATATTCCAGGAACCACCTAGAACTGGAACTGAGGCGGGAAAGAGACAGATGGTCCCACAGTCAGCAGTGTGGCCAAGAAAACAAAAAAGGGCCAAAGAACTGGCTAAGACAGGTAATGAGACTTAGGCTCTTGGCTCAGGTTTGAGGTGCAGTTTCACTTGGCTGGTTTGCTTTTCCTGAGCTTTCTCAGGCAATAAATAGGTGGTGTTCATGTGCCACGACCCAAGGAGCTTTGTAAGGGTTTTTACACACACTGAGCAGGCAATTAGAGTTGTAATGATGTGAACTATGCAGCAACAGACGACTTCCACAGTTGTCATGTACTGCCACACTTGAGTTGCCTTCACTGGGCTCCCTGGGATGCTTCAGTGATGCAGTTCTGTCTTTTTTCACCAATATTACACATAATTCCAGCGAAGTTTAAGAGCCCATCTCTGAAATGTGCAGTCCACTCTTTGTTCACAGAAAAAAGAAAGCACAGAGAACTGCTCCCAGGGGAGATTGGTGCCCAGATACTCCTCTGTGCCAAGGAGGAGCAGACCAGTATCCCAAAATAGCAATGCCAAGTCTCCCCTTGCATGTGGCAGGAGTGAAACTGGAGTCTTCCTCTAGTGTACCTGACGGGTGAATGTTTCCTTTTGGCAGGATGGGAAGGTCAAAATCCAGGAAGAAAATGCTAAACTGAAACAGGCACTGAGAGAGGAGAACAGTGTCCTGCCACACAGGTAGGGAAGGAAACAAACCTCATTTCTGCCTCCTTTCTGAAGTCCTGGTTCCCTTTCTCAGATTACTGTGCTGATGGGGAGTTTGGAATAGTCCAACTTCCCTTTCTGAGAAATATTTCCAATCTTGGTTGAGAGCTGCTTTTCCATAGCTCTCAAAGGGAAGGAGGAGGTTCTGCTGTTTGCCATCAGCACTTCCAGATGGGAAAGGCTCCATCTGTCTCTAATTTACCTTTGAATTGGTTTCTGTTGGAATCTGCTGCTTACTAATTTTTCTGACTCAAGAAACTTTGGTAAGCCAAGTCCTGCAAGACCTTGGGGACTCATGTCCAAAGTATTTTTGGTGAGGGAAAGGAGAAGGGTTGGAGGATCAGTGGTGTTTAGAGCTAATAAAGAGAAGCTGTTGGAGAAAAAACTTAAGATTTTTAAGAAGATGGCTGTGTAAAAATGTGGCTCAGATTGCTTGTGTCCAAGCTGAATATTAGAGAAGAGGATTCTCGCTATAGGGTTTCTTTAGTATTTGGTTTTAAATGTTAAAAGCCCCTGGGCACAGCTCTGTGCTGAGGCCTTGGCTTGAGGATGGAACAGCTCTGTGCCCAAGATGCTTTTTAGCCCTGTTTCACCTGGGAATGTTTTAGCAGGTGAGGGTCAGGCTGATGATTTACCTGCAAGGCCTCATGGTGCTTTAGCTGCCTGTTCACAGCATGTGTAGGCATCAAATCTGCAGGCCCAAGTTTAAAGCCAGTTTCAAACTGTATTGGTACCATCTAAACAGTGTTTTCCATGTTCATGCTCCCTCTCCTCGGCTCTCCTGAAGGCATTCTGCAGGTTTTTTGCCTGTTCTTCCCATTTAGGTAGGAGTGCTACTCAAAAATCCATATGGGGGGGAGGGTTTTAAAAACCAGGTGAGGCAATTCCCTGGTAGCCCAGATACTTTATTTAAAAGGTGTGGTGATGGAAGCCCTGTTCCAAGTGACGCTGTTGTTCCCTTGTAGGTCACCAAGCAGCAAGCAGGAAGAACAGGTGAGTGATACTCCATCTTATTTTTGTTCCTGTATATCCAATGAACTAAAATCCATTCCTGATTCCCCCTGGGTGCCTGGCAAAGCACAGCCAGACCCCAGACTGTCACTGGGGTGTTACAACACTTGTGTTGTCCTGTTCACTGGGAATTCCTGCCTGTCAGCTCTTGTTTAAGATGCTTAGTTCCCCCCTTGTTGCTGCAGAGCTCTCTCACTGAGTGTGTTGGTGTTGCCTTGGTGTTCAGGAGCAGCTGTTGGGCCCTGGACACGCTGAGATGTGCCAGCTCTGCCAGGAGGAGAGCAGCCAGAACCGAAGAAAGGTACCTTAGTATTGACATGGCCCACGCCTGGTGACTGCCTTCCCTCTGGTTTTTGTTTTGGAATCACAGATTCCTGCTGGTGACTTGGACAAAGAAATGAGCCCTTGCAGGCCGCTCTGCCCTTAATATAACCTTGTTAAATACTGGTGGCTCCAGGGTTCCCCTCTGCCCTGTTCAGTGGTTTGTTTTTCCTGCCCCTGAGCAGCTTCTTCCCTTTTAGCTCCGTTTTTTCCCTCAGTTGATCTGCCAAGTCCTGAACCTCTCCTTGATTTATGTGCTTTTCCTGCATTCCAGAACATCTGCAAGAACTGTGGGGGCACCTTCTGTGAAGCCTGTTCAGCACACGAGCTGCCCCTCCCATCCAGCATCAACCCTGAGCGTGTCTGCAATCCCTGCCACCAGCAGCTCATCCAGCAGTATTCCAGCAGCCCCTTGTAGGGAATGGGTGGCAGAGGGGTGACAGTGGTTGTAGCTGATGGTGTTTCTGGAGTTGTTCAAGGGGAACGTGAGGACACTTGCTTGTGTGCTTTGGAGGTTGGAGGGAAGCAGCTTCTTGGTGTTTAGAGTCTCTTGTGACTAAAAGAACATTCTGAGCCTTCCCTGTACCAAAATCCAATTGTGTTGCAGAGAACTGCATTGGGAATGTCACATGGAGCAGCCCCAGTGTGTGCTGGAGCAGTCTCAGAGCTCAGGGAGCCCCTGCCCAAACCAGAGCTGGGTTTGCACGTGTAAGTTGGGAAAGTTCTTGCCCTCACATGTGTGGTGTTGGGCATGTGCTGCTGCTGAGCAAAGGCTCCCTGAAAACCAGCTGGAGCACTGGTATTCCTCATGTCTGGCTGCACTTGAAATCCCATTTCCTTTCCCAGCTGTCTTGGACAGTCTGGCTCATGCCTGGGACCCCGGTACACAGTGTGAGCAGGCCAAGTGAGGCACTAGTGAACATGTTCTACCTGCTTTTCCTTGGCTCAGGGCTCTGGCCAAGGGCTTGTTCTGCACAGGGAAACCCCAAACCAAGCTGTGAATGTTCTGTTCCCCCTCTGTGCTTTAGGAGATGGGCCAAATTCCCATCACGCTCTGGTTTAGGGCCACTTGGATCCACCTCTCCCCCTTGCGCACATGGAAACATTGTGGCCATAAACCCGGCATTTCACTTTTTGTTGTATCAAAATAAAATGGGAACACTTTTCACCTTCTACCAGTTGTAATTGCAAACACAGTTCAGAGAGGTTTCATGGTTCATTCTTTGTTGCTGTTCCCTCAAGGAATTTTGTTACTCCAAAGAGCGGTGGTGGCTTCTTTGTGTCACAGGAGTGTTCACTCCTTTTCCCACTGGCACCTCCTGCAGTCTCAGACCACAGAATGTTCCACAGTCCATAGCAAATGGATGCATTGATGTGACAAATGCACTGGGTTTTGTACAGATGTTATTAGGGCTTAGTGGTTAATTCCTTGGAGGGGAATTAACCCTAGTTAATAGTAGTCTTTAGAGTGGCTGGAACTGCAGGAAAAGCTTCTCAGAGCTGAGGTTACTGATGTGGTTGGTGCTGGTTTGTACCAGGAATTATTTCTCCTAGTTCCCTCTAGGCCTTGGTGTGTTCAGCCACCAAACTTACACTCTTTTTTGCTCTTTTCCCCACCTGTGGCAGTTTCCCAGCCCCTTTCCTTGCTGCTATCCCTTAAAGTAGGACAGGACTTGTAAACAGTGTTGAGATACAAGAAGCCTGGAATTCAAGTGAATTCCTGAATTCTCTGAAGGGATGCCACACTGGAGATGGATGGAGAAAACACTGAATTTAGTGTCAGTAGTTTTCTGTACACACTGTATAGGTCCAAACCAGCAAAATTCTTGCATCCAAGCCCAGTGTGACTCATCCCCCAAGGAGAAAGTGAGACCTAGGCAATTTCCCTAGTAGAGGGAGCATTAAACTGGGCACGGAGAATTAAATTCTGTGGAGCAGGGAGGTGGCTGAGACCCCTTCAGAGCACAGCACTGGTGGCTGCCAGCTCCCTCTGTGCTCAGGTACTGTGTGTGATGCCAGCGTGGGCTGACACCTGGACACTGGGGTTGGGAAGGGGGGGGCAGGTTTTCTGATGTTAATTTTGTTCCACACAATAAAGAAAACTTGATCATCCACTTCTGGTGTCCTGAGTGGTCCTTCCATCCCATTCCACTTGGGCTGCAGGTCTGAAAGGATTCAGAGCTACACTGTGCACTTGTGTGAGGACTCAGATCACTCAGCTGCTGTCAGTTGTCAATCCTGGTGTTTATTAATGCACCGTTTGCACCTGGAGCCCAGGACTGCTCCACCCATGGACCATTCCTGCAGTGCAGCTGCTGCTGCTTTTGTAACACTCCCCACAGTCCAGCACATTTATTACATGCTCCTCTTACACAAGGCTAAACTAGATCTTACAGTTTGTCCTCCTTGCTGAGCGCTGACACTTGTACCCGATGTTCACCCTTGTACACAAGGAACGTGTTCACCCGGCCTGATAAAAGGAAGAGGGAAAAATAAAAATCATTCTCTTGCTGCAGCATAGTGCTTTCCTTTCTCCCCCCTGCCCCACTGCATTTTATTCCCAGTTTAAATTCTATTAGAATAGAACAGGTTGGCAGCAGTAAAGTACCACAGACTCCAGGTGGGACATGTCTGGGGGGGCTACAGCGCATGCACAGAGGGTGGCAGATGGTAAATTCCCTCAATGCATGGGACAACAGGCGGGAGGGGCCAGGGAGGCTGCCCAGGATGCAGGTGGGAGGTGGGTGTGCATCCTGAACTTGCCCCAAGGGCATATCCCTGGCCTGGATTACAAACCTGGGACTGAGGGGGAGAGCTGCCCTCCCTGCCTTGGGGAGCAGTGGCCACCACCTCCCACTTTCAGAAGGAAATTAGTGGAAAACATTGTCCAGCATCTTCCATCAAGGTCACATGAAACCCTGCCCCATCCAAAAGGCCCATTACTGTTAACCCACATCAATGGAAAATGTTTAGCTGCATTTCCTCTTCCTTGCCAGGGAATACAACCCCATCAGACCTTTAAATGCTGCTCCTGCACTGTGGGACTGGCACTTGTGGAACCATCCAGGTGGGGTGGGGGGTCCAGGCTGGACACCTGCTCTCGGGTTGAGGGGGTGTTTCCCTTCAGCCACCCCCCACTTTATCCTTTGGGCGGGTTGAAATCCCAGTACCAGAGATCATCAGCCTGAGGCCCACATTGCTAAAAACAGACCAAGAAGGACAGAGACAGATGCACTTACCAAATCTGAGCTCGTGCCACTGTCATTAACAGTTTTCCTTTGCCTTTGGATGCTCATTCAGGGATAATTCAATGGCACTGCACTCTGAAAAACATGTGAGAGGCACTTGTGTGTGTTACATTTTCTTTCTCTTTTTTTTGCTTTTCTCTGCAAAGCCCACGGCACACTGTTAACTTGAAAATCTACATTTCAGGTGATCCCTCTGCACAGGATGTAACAGCAGCTGGACAAGCTGTGCCAAACTACCCGAGGCTTCAAGTCCTGCTGTTGTAGGACCCACCCTCTTTTCCTGACTTACCCATCTGTGACCCCTCCTTCGCCATCGCCGCCACGGCGTCCTCGCGGCTCTCGAAATGCACCTCTGCTTCTCCTGTGGCCTCTCCCTGGGAGTTGTATTCCACCAGGATCCTCGTGGGCCTCAGCGGAGCGAAAAACTGAAAAGAGAAAATCTGGTGAGAAAGAAACAGTAATCCAAGTGATGGGTATTAACACATCCCAGCAAGCCTTAATCCCTTCTTATCCACGGAGGGGAGAGGATCCCTGTTGTGCCCCAGAGGCCTCGGCTGCCCCAGGCACCTGTACCCCACATTCCACCCAAAGCCACACAGCTCTGAGAGCTAACACACACAAATAGATCAACAACATGCAGTTGCTCCAGCTGTAACCATTAGGGGAAGGTTTGCCCTGGGAATGACAGCCACCTCCCATCCGTAGCTTCACTGTAACTCACATTTATTATGTCTTGGGCAGTAGCTTGGGTAGGGAAACCCTTCATGTGGACACAGTGCCGTGCTGGTGATGATGAGGTGTTCCCAGGCTCTAAAACGCTCCTGGAGTTTTCCGTTTCTCCCCTGTACAATCCTGTGGAATGGAAGGAAAAACCACCATTAGTGCTTGCAGTTACCCTGCCATAAAAGCTGTGGACGCGTGGGGTGAAACGAAGGGGCCTTGAAGAACACCCACAACAGGGAGGGACTCACTGTTTTCTTCCTGGGCATTGGAGCCTCTCATGCCTCTCCATCCCCCTTCTTCAGGGAGGGATTCATATTCTCTTCTCATTTTGGAGTAGGTCACCAACTGCTTGTCGTAGGACATGTGCCTTTGCATCTGGTGCTTTCTGCTTACGTACACTTCTATATACCTGGAATGCAAAGGGGAAGAGCACATGGCACACCTGGCTCAGGTGGGTCAGTCAGGTCAGCTCTCGTTCCATCAGGACAAAGGAAAAGCTAACAGTAGATTCAGAATTAATCTCTACTGGAGAGGAGGGAAGTCTGTTAATTAATTCAATTAATTAATTAATTTCTGCCTACAGAGCAGCTGTCTACTTTTGAGGGGGAGGGGACAAACACAATGCATTCTGGGAAAAGGAAGCAAGCTGTAAAAAGCAGGAAGGCAGGGGTGTCCAGGAGAAGAGGTAAGGAGAAATCTCTTGTTATGTGGGGTGGAGAAAAAGAGTTTTATAGATTACTGAAGTCAGAAAACTCAGCAGGGGGAAAGCACTTTTGATTGTTTGGGTTTTCTTTCCTGAGCACAGTTCAGGAGGTTTTAAAAACCTGTGCAGGTGTGGTGCTTAGGGACAGGGTTTAGGGCTGGGCAGTGTTGTGGTTAATGTGTGGACACAATGATCTTAAAGGCCTTTTCAAACCCAAATGACACCTTTATGCTTGGAAAAAACGGTCTGTGCTTTTGCTTGAGAGGAGAGAGGCTCTGGTAAGTGGGTGGCACAGGGCTCAGTGCTCTGGAGTGAAATGGTTAACTTCCCAAGGAAGGAGGGCAGCCCATGGGGATCTGGTAACCAAAGAGGTGGGAGATGGTGTGGTGTTGGGAAGGGACTCAAGCCAGATAACCTGTTCTTTGTCTGGAACAGGGATGAAGGGAAGGGGTCTGGCTGACAAAACTGCCTAAAGCGTGGAGGAACCTGGTGGAAATCTGGAGGGTCACATGTCTGAAGGAGGCAGAGGACCCCTGTGCACTTGGGGCTGGGCAGCCTGTGTCTCTCCAGTGTTCCCCTCTCCGAAGGCTGTCAGCCCTTTTTGCTGGGATGAGAACCTCTTCAGGAACACTAAAAACACCTGGGACTCTTCTCAGAGAGGCCCCGTATTCCCCCAGGCTACGAGGGCTGCAGGTGCCTCTGCTTTCCTTAATGACACTGTGAGTGTGAGAAGAGCTGTTTGTTCCACCAGGCAGGAAGGGAATAAGGTGCTCCATAACATGTTCTTCTACCCTCTGGGACACCAGGGAAGTACCCACCTATTTCCCATATACTCTTTGTGCCGTAACAGGGCTTTAGCTGCCATTTCAGGGGTTGCAAACTGCACAAAAGCTTCTCCTGTTCTTCTGTCTCCCCGATAAATGAAGGCTATGTCTGCTATTTTCAAACCTAGGGATTGGAGGAAAGAAAGAGGCATTGACCTTGGCAGGAACTGGTGCTATAGCTCAGAAAGACTTATTTTTTCCTTATTCTTCTGGTTTTTGACTGCCTAATCAGGCAGTTAAGTAGTTCTGAAACAACTGCTCATGCTGACCTAAGTATCTTCTTTAAATTCTGATTGATTTGCTTCAAGTTAGTTTTCACAGAAGGCTTAATTAAAAAAAAAATTAAATCAACTTGAGGCTTCAAATAACTGTGGAAATAAGTACATGCAAGCTCTAGGGAATAAAGAGGTCCAGAGCACAAATATTCTTGAAATTTTCTCTTATTATTATGGTAGCTTTTCCCCCAGTGAGTTTCAATTTCTGTGCTGTGTATCATCATCCTGGGGAGCCAGGAACCACCTGGATTGCTCTAGCAGTGAGTATGGGACAAAGTCTCCAGTGGCACACATGATCCACCTATCCTGATCGTGCAGCTGTGAACACCCACACTGCATTCACCTGGGCTGTAACTACCACAGAGGCCTTCCTCCTTCTCAGCTTTGCCAAATGTCCAACTGGTAGCAACCCAATGCCAGACCCCAGCATCTGGCTCCCTCTCCTTTTCTTCCCCTGGCCCCAAGAACTGATCCTGGGTTAGACCTGCACAAAGTCAGAGGTACAGGGAGACTCTGCAGCCTGAGTGACTTTCAGAGGAACACCAACTCCTCGTGGTCTTTAAGATTCTCAAGGCTGCACCTGCTTTGCTTTTATCCCTCTGGGGAACAACAAAGCATCAACTTAAGGCAGTAAATGCCTGGCCAGCGAAGAGCACAGAGTTACCTGCGAAGAAATCCGCAATGTCCTCCTCGGTGGAGCTGAAGGGAAGGCCTCGGAGCAGCACCACTCCATCGTTCATGGCTTGGGATTCATCCCGCAGGCTCCGCATCAAGCCCTCCACATCGCTGTCGTGGACTTCAAACACTGCAAGGAACACGGGCAGGGAACGTTCTCCCTCATGGCAGCACTCCGAGGGCATTCCCCTACGGCAGCTTTCCCCCTCTGCAAAGCTCCATTCCGTTTCTTCCCCCACCCCACGCTCTGTGGTCCTGCCCCTTTGCTTTCCCTGCCCAGCCTTGGAAAATCTGGATCAACGATGCCTTGCTGGCTGATCTGCTGCTCAGTTCCCAACCCTGCACCTCTCCACGCCAGCCCACTTTATTATTGCTAACGAAGCTGCTCTTATTCACTTGGAAGTTTTGTTCCAACGTCACTCGTGCTGCTCCAAACCCACCTTTCACGTAGCGTGGGCCCATGTACCTCAGGTGCTTTTCCAGGGCTCTCTGGACGTCTGCTTTGGACTCCAGCTCGATCAAGGCATCCCCCCTGCGCCTCCCATCCCTGTTTAAGAGGAAGTGCACCCCGTTCTCACCGTTCCGAATTCTACAGCCTGGAAATCAAGGAACAGACCACAGAGGAACATACAGAACTACATCAAACACGGGGATCTCTTTATCCTGACTACACCACTCAGAGCTGATCCCATCCCAGCAGTGCAAAACAAAGAGTGGAATACACCTATTCCTAACCTTGAATCTGACTTCAAACCGACTTAATTTAGTCTGGCAGGTTAGTAAGTAATTCAAAAACTTGGATCTGGCCTCTGGAAGGATGTGGCAATGTATTAGAGTATGGAGGGATCAGCCTTGAAGAGGTATGGAAAAGCCTATGAATTAGAAAGCAACACTCAAGTTTAAACCAATCAGTAAAAACACACTGCAGTTTCTTAAAGAGAGGAGTTGAGGGAATAAAGCCAACCACAATGGTCTGTAAAGGCATCACTTTGAATTGGATTGCCTTCACTATGGGAAGGCAAAGACTTGTACAATTAAAGAAGGGAAGAACTTGTACAATTAAACATAAAATGCCATAAGGGTGAGCTTCTAGTCGTTGTCTGGCAGGTTGGAAATTGAATACTTGCTTTATATGTGCCAATTGTGGATATTTTTGCGGCAGTAATAAGCCCTCATCTTTCTCTGGCTAACGATCTCTAAATTTTCTTTCTGCTAGGTAATCACGAGCTACGGTTTCAGAGGCAGCAGAGAGGACAGTCAGCCAGGAAAACGAACAGCCATACTATCAAAGAAGGTAAGCACATCTTCCTCGGTGCACGAGAAGGGGAATCCTTGTGCCCTGACGAGGTAGACACTGTCACTCTCTGCCTTGGGCGAGCCGGGCTCCTGCTCTGAGAGGCGACCTTCCTGGGACGGAGCATCGGTGACCTGGCGCCGAGACACGAGAAAGCCCCCTGCGTTAAGCGGCGGAAGGCCGCGGGTTCCCGCGGGGGCAGGTGGCCGCTGTTCCCGCGGGCCGTACCTGGCTGTAGGTGCGGAGGAGGGCGCGGAGCGGCCCCGGGCGGGCGGCGGCGGGGCCGGGGCGGGCGGGCGGCGGGCGCAGCGCGGGCGGCAGCGGCAGCGCCGGGAGCCGGCCCAGCAGCAGCGCGGACAGACCGCGACGGGCGGCGGCGGCCACGGCCATGCCGGGGAATCGCGGCTCCGCCTCCGCGACCTCCCTTCCCGGCAGGCGCCGCACGGGAACCGCGCGGGGAGCGCTTCCAGGTCACCCGCGGCCCTGGGGACGCTTTCCGCTGCACCATCCCTGTCCAGCCTGGGCTTGGGCACTGCCAGGGGTGGGGCAGCCACAGCTTCTCTGGGCAGCCTGTGCCAGGGCCTCACCAACCTCACAGGGAAGGATTTCTTCCCCGTATCCCATCTAATCCTGCTGTCAGTGTGAAGCCGTTCCCCCTTGTCCTGTCACTCCAGGCCCTTGTAAATAGTCTCTCTCCATCTTTCTGGTAGCTGCTTCAGGCACTGGAAGGCCACAGTTGGGTCACCCCAAAGCTTTCTCTTCTCCAGGCTGAACAATCCCAACTCTCTCAGCCTTTCCTCACAGCAGAGCTGCTCCATCCCTCTCATCATCTTGGTGCCTCCTCTGGACTCGCTCCAACAGCTCCATGTCCTTCCTGTGTTGGTGCCCCAGAGCTGGACGCAGCATTCCAGGGGAGGTCTCACCAGGGCACAGCAGAGGGGCAGAATCCCCCCCTCCCCTGCTGCCCACGGTGTGGGATGAGCCAAGGACATGGTTGGTTTTCCAGGCTGCCAGGGCATGGCCAGCCTCTCACCCACCAGCACCTCCATTTAGAGTTTCTGTCATCAATAGCACTTTCTTTTTTTTTTTTTTAATGAAACCATTCATAAAGGAGAAAAAAAAACAAACCACAGTCTACTTGCAATATAAAGTTTTAAGTCAGGCTTCAGCATGACAAGGCTTTTACACCCCTTCCCTGGAGAGTTATTGTCTGAGAGAGCTGATTTTCTCCCCCTCACTCCCTTCCCTGCTTGACAGTCTTAAGAGGCCAGCACTGGCTGAACCTGTTGGCAAGAAACATTCCCCTTCCAGGTGATCTGGGAAAACAGTCCTGCTGTTGTTGCTGCATCTAAGAGAGATAAGGGGAAAAGAACAGGCACCAGCTTCTTGTACATGCACACGTGGTGAAGGTAGGTCGTGCTGAACCCAGAGGAAAAAAAATTAGCATGAAGCCAAATGAGCAGGAAGAGAAAATGCAAGCCAAAAACCCAGACCCCAAAAGTGGAGGAACACAAGGAGGCTCCACAGTCTCAAATCCAAGATATTTAGTCAGGCATCAGAGTAGTTGTTAAAGACAGGGGCTGTGCCAGCCTGGCACGTGAAGCCCAGTGTCAGGAAGATGGTGAGAGCTATGACAGCCAAGCTATTCCTCTTTTTTTCTGACATCCTGCAGTTTTAGCCTTAGGATCAGCAAGTAAGAGTTAGCCATTGCAAGCTATCAAACTCAAAATACAATCTTGGTTTTTTCACCACAGATCTTTCATCTTGCTGTGCTGCCAACACATTCTTTTGTCAGAAGCCTTGAATGTTTCTTATCACCCTTTCGAAAATGTGAACAGGCTACTTCATGTCACCTCCTTGTTGCTGGCTTCTGCTTTTGTAAACTACTTCTTGTAACAAACTTTCACATGACAGACTATAACCCTGATAACAGCACAGCCTCTTGACACCAGCACTCTCAGCCCTTCTGAATTTTCAAGGTAAATCACGCATTATGCACATTTTCAAAGGAATGTTGACCTTGGTGCTCAAGTGGTTCACATTCCAATTTTTCGTAGCCTACTTGTCAGGTTTCTCTTCAAAACCTCCTGTAAATAATCAAGCAAACATTATAGGAGAAAAAAAATTAAGGTAACTATAGGAATGCATCTTGAGCACTTATCAGTATCTAGACTGGCTGTCATGCTTTCAGTTTAATTGAATAAGCAGATCCCTGAATCTTAGGGACCAAGGGAACATTATGTGCATTCCTCTCTTGTGACTCAAGCAGGGTGCAAGGAAGAGTCTCTTGAAGGGATGCAGATCTTCCACCCATTTTACCTTTGATTTATTTGCTTCCCAAGTACAGGAAAAAATACTCACTGATGCTTGTCTGGCAGCTGGTCAGGTTTGTGCAAGCTAGCTTTAGAGAGCATCGTGTTGTTGGGCATCTGTTGGCACTGAAGTTGCCCAGGAATCTCAGAGCTTCCTTAGTTACGTGAGGAATCAAAGCTTCTGCACCTATGATAGGAAAAGAAAAGTCATCCTAGGACAAGAGAATTTGCATTTACTCACTTGACAGAACTGGTGCTGAAGTCTACTTAGGAGAGGGAGTCTGCCTCTGTAAAAATAGAAAATCTCAGGAGATGACTCCATACTGCTGTGGACCGAGAGGTTCAATTTATCTGCCTTGGGAGATGCCTTTTTGATGCTTCTTCAATTATGTTAAACAGGTTGTTTTTGAGAATAATTAATAATTAATACCAGCTATCCTTTAGCCTGATCAGAGAGAAAATTAAAATCTTCTGAGGTGATACTAAAACAGGTGCTTATCTTATATTGGGAAACACTCCTTATCCCTCTGTGTAATTTATCGTTGAGGAAAAACTGACCTTAAGTTCTGTTGTGGTATTTTCCAAAATTATTCATATTTATTTATGGACTGTATTATTTGCATTTCAAAACAAAATATTGTTTCCTTTTTTCCCCCATCCCATTAAGTTTTGCGATCTTAATTTCTGAGCTTCTTTCAGCTGGAACGTTCCGTGTTAACCCGGCTGCGCCGAAAAGCTGGAAACTTCAGCTCAGGACCGAAGCACTTTGTCAGCTGGAGGGCCCTTCCAGAGGAATTCTCTAAGCTGTGCAGCACGAGGGATAAACCGAAATGACAGACGTGGGGCCAGGGGAGCGCTGGCTGTGCCTTTCCCGGAGCGGTGGAGTGGTTGGACTCTTGCGTAAGTGCTGCCGGCCCCTCGGGTTGTCTGAAGGGAGCCCTTCATGTGACCCTCAGCCATCCCAAACTAACGTGAGGCATAAAACCTACTCGTTACGTAACCGTTTTCTCCCAGCCAAGTGTTTCCTGCTGCAGTAAACAAACGTTTTTTTAATTTTAACTTGCCGCTAGAATAAAACGTTCCGTGGGCAGGAGGAAGCGCACGGGTGGGAGCGGGGAACGCGGGTTATTCGTGTCCCGACGTGAATGTGCCAGAAAGATCAGTGCTGTATTTTTGTTTGATTAACGTGGCTGATTTAGTCTGACAGTGTCTGTTAAAAAGTGCCCCAAGACCCATTTCGTGCTTCTGCTAATACAGCCAAAAGGAAAATTGCAAGCATCGCGAAATGCTCTTTAATTACACCTTTGCTGCCTGGTGAAACACTGGATTTTAAAGGTGTCCTGAAAACAGTAGTGTAATTTTAATTTACTTAGAAATGCACTGACCCAGCAT
Organism: Pseudopipra pipra; assembly: GCF_036250125.1. Taxonomy (NCBI): domain Eukaryota; kingdom Metazoa; phylum Chordata; class Aves; order Passeriformes; family Pipridae; genus Pseudopipra; species Pseudopipra pipra. The sequence continues at coordinate 1,883,749 of NC_087552.1, forward strand.
TCTGACTTGGTCTGAAGGACAGAGCCAGAAAGTAGAAAATGCAGTTTCAGCGTTTAAAAACGTGAGAGAAGCAGATGACTGTCAGTGTGGCCACGTAAGGCACCCCTGATGTGCCATATAACCTTACTGTTTTGTGGGATTGTAGGCTATTTTGATGTAGGGAATTTGCCTGATAAATCTCAAAGTCATAAGGTTTTCCTCTGGCCTACCTGCAGCAGTGTGAGGTTTTTGGGGTTGCTGAATCCCCTTGGGGCAGGAGGGAATCTCAGGGGGTTGTGTAGCCTGTCCTGTGTTCTCTCCAAAATCTGACTTCTTATTGACATAAACAGAGGCAGATTTTTGTGTGAAATTACACCCTGGGATTGTAATTTCTGCCATGAAAAGCACTGGGATGTGATTAAATCTGCCTGGCAAGGTTTTCTTAGAAAAACTGGACTTTTTTTACCTCAGCAGTTTGCAGCTGCCCATAGCGTCACCTCTGAGGTGTGGCCTTTCTTAAGCTGACTGCTCACCCGCACCCAGCCGAGTTATAATTGCTCACAAATCACGTATTAGAAATATCAGAATCCATTTTGACGAGTTTCTCTAAAAAAAAAAAAAAAGGGTTGCGTGACGGGAGCAGAAACGCTGGTTAAGACCTTCCTCTTATTTTTCTGACCGTGATGGTGACCTGTGGGCTGGTACCTGGATCCCTTTGTCCTGAGGGCAAGAGGGGGAGGCCTGAGGGGACGAGGGGGGCTCCGGAGGTGCAGGGGGTGCCTGTTTCCAGGGAAATGTCTGAGGGTGGACACACGGCCATCTCCGAGGAGAAGGGCGGCTGTGGAGGGGCAGGGGGTCCCCGTTTCCAGGGAATTGTATAGGAGGGCACACACGGGTGTCTCTGAGGGGGCGGCGGGGCGGGATCGCCCCGAGGGGATGCCCGAGGGCGATGGCCGTGCCCGGGGCCAAGAGGGGCTGCCTGAGGGGGATCACCGTGCCCGGGGGGGCCCTGAGGGGTAGCCCCGGTGCCGTGAGGGAAGCGGGAGGAGCGGTGGCCCCGCGGCCGCAGCCGTGAGGGAGGCGGCGGCGCGGGGGCCGCTGGGGGCGATGGCGGCCGGGCGGGCCGTGTCCCCGCCCCGCGGCGCTCTCCCCGCACCCGCCCGCCCTGCGCTGCCATTGGGAGCCGAGCCGCGCCGAGCCCAGGCAGCCGCCGGTCCCGCTCCGCCGCCATCGCCATGAGCTTCTTGTTGTGAGTACCCGCGGGGCGTGTGTGGGGGGGTCCTTTCCTCTTCCCTCTGCCCCGTCCCGCCGGCCAGGGCGGAGCAGGGCAGCCCCGGCGAGAGGACGCGGCCGCCGCCCGCCCTCTGCCCGCCGCTCCCCGCCGGCCTGGCGGCCGCGCTCCGTCCCGCTCGCCGCTCTCTCCCTTTGTGCCCCGGTCCCCCGGGGGGCCCCGGCAGCAGCCGCTGCCCTCAGCCGGCGGGGAGTGCGGGGGGGGGCGGCCGCCGCTGCGCCGCGAGGGCGTTTGGAGGGCGGGCGAGAGAGCCGGGCTTCCCCTTCCCGCACGGCTTCCCCTCCCGCGGGGACGCGAGTTCGGGACCGTCCCCGGATCAGCCGGGGCACCTTCCCCGTGAGCGCCGTGCTGGGCAGGCGAGAGCGGGGTCGGGGTAGAACGCCCACCCGAAGGGTCTCCCCCGGCTTTTGTGGTGTTTCCGTGATGTTTTCCTCCCTCCCGGCGGGCAGAAGTTGGTGCGGTAGCGTTGCGTGCCCCAGCTGAGTTAGGAGCGGCTGGACCGTGGAAGTGAATCCCGGGGCAGGTGATGGGGCGGGGGGGCCCCCCCGGCGGCCTGAGCCCCGCCAAGGACCGAGCTTTACTGCGGCATAAAAAAAGCTCCCCGAGGAATCGGTGGCAAGTCCAGGTGTGCGCAGAACCCCACACTCGGCAGTTTTGCTTCGTGGGCAGCAACCGAATGAACTTTGGTCCCTCCCCTTGGGAACAAAGGCGAGGTACTTTGTGACAATTAACATAAACCGGTTCAGTGACCTATTAATTAAGGCGGGGATGCGCTCTAGGGAAAGAAGGGAGACCCAGGCAGCTGAGAAAAAGGCGCCCTGGCAGAGCCGAGCTCCATTAAGGCCTTGGCCCCGCTGAGCGTTCCCAGTTCCCTGCGAGCAGTTAGTGGGACCGCGTCCGTAATATCTGCCGGTTGTTGGAGGCTTACACTGATAACCAGCAGATGTAAACGCAGCCTGCTTTTAGAGAGGAGACTTTATCTCCGAGCTGGAGCCGTTCTAGTGAGTGAGTTGCGTTCTCATGGAGACCAATAACCCCGGCGCCGGCTTCCTCCTCAATCCCTGCCTTGCATTTATCTTTGGACTCTGCCGCAGCAAACCCGCTCCATACCCCCAGAGAGGGTTTGAAAGACACCTCTCAGCTGTGAGCGGGAGGTGGGTACAGATGATTGTCCACGGATTCAGGCGTTGTGCTCCTAATGAGAAGCCCAGCTGTCCCCCTCCTTCATAATTCTCAGCTGCCGCGGTGGAGAAGGGGGGACAGGATTTCGAGTGTCCTGGGAGTCTGGTTTGCAAATTAGAGAGCCTCCCTCTCCGTGGCATTTGGCTAACTGGGAATGGAAAAGCACGAAACCCTCCACCCTCTGTCACAGGCAATAATGAGATGCTTGTTTCTTTTTCCAGACCCTTCTGAAACCTAGGAAAGCAAACCTTTACCCCCACCTCCATTGTTCCAAGTGATCTTTCTGCACGAAGTATAGAAATGGAAACTGGAGTTGCTGCACGGCAGAGCCAGAAATGTTGGCAAAGCTGCCTCAGCTGCTGTTGGCAGAGTGCTGTAGACAGCACCTAATTTGCTCATCTGCAGTATAGAAATGGATTTAAAAAAAAAAATATCAAAAATATGCCTGGTAGGCCTCAGGGAGACCAGGGAGACTTTCCGTGTAACTGGCAGGGAGTTATGCTCTTTTTGTTAGGCTGGGTTTTTTTAAGTATGCAAAAAGCTAGCATCACCTTATCGAGTTAAAATTCAAGTTTGACCAAGAGTTATTCCAAGATAGTGGTTGGATATCCTTAACACTTTCTGCAGGCTTAGCACCGCCGACTTCCATTTGGAACCGCAACTCCCCCCCACGTTCACAGTACTCGTAGCAGAGTTTTTCATGGTACTTTTTCACGGGGGGTTTTCGTGGTGTGGAGGTGCCAGAGGTGTTTCCTCTGTGTGTCAGTGGCACTGCTGTCCTTTCGTGAGCTGACTCACGCTTTGGAACTCACAGCAAAGACACGCTGAGACCGGGGAGGTTTTTCCCAACCTGCCGTGCAGGTTTATCACCAGGGGCTTGGCTGGAGCTTGTCAGTCTGACACTCAGCACGATGCCAAGAGCCGTGTTCTCCTGCAGGCTCGCTGCTTGTCAAATAACAGGGCGATTGTGCCGGGATAACACAGGGTGCCGGGGGCCCCCCTCGCACGGGCCTTGTCCGCTGGCAAATCCGGGGCTATTCTTCCCTGTTGCCATGGCCGGTGACAGATAGAGCTGCATGGGGGGGAAAGGAAAATCAAGGGGAACCATTGTCTTCCCTCGTTATGGGGAACATTATAAAAAGACTGTCTTGTGAGGCGAGTCACTGAATTAATACAACTCGGTTTTGACAGCGATTGTTATTTTCAGCGCCGCTGTTTTCTCTCTCTCTGATCCACTTCTTCCTTTCTGAAAAGACTTTATAAACCCCTCCGGTGGTTGAATAAGGTCGTCCCGGATCTTTAAAAAGGGTTTAAAAATGGGAGTTGGGCTAGAAAATATCTTCAGTTCCAAAAAAACTCCGCTTGGTAAGTTCTCTCTAAAAGGAAATTACAGCATAGTTGCAGGTACTTCAGCTTACATCTCCAAGGAAAAAAATTAAAGATAGTTCTGGTGGGCGTGCCATCTGGTGACATGCCCGTGTTATCCTCTGCTGGCAAAACTTACATAAAAAAGAAGCTAGATGAAAACCAATTTTTTTATGGAAGAGTTTTTATTATTGAAGTTGTCTCTTAAAAAAAAAATTTAAAAATTCATCTTTATGTTAGTGAATCCCTCTCAGAAGACTGCAGCACAGTTTTTCTAAAAATGAAGTTTGCCTGATGAGTCTGGGAAAGACTAGGAGCTGCTGGAAGCAGCAAGTGAGGGTGAGGGCTGTTGTTGGGGGCACATATGTTTGGAGTGAAGGCCAAGTTAACTTGTAAACCAAACTGGGGGCAAAATGAGTTCTCCCTTGTCTGGCTTGTTCTGCAGCACAGTGGAGCCTGGCAGCTGCTTCTCATGCTGCACATGGGTTAATTATTTCTTTTTTTTAATTAAATTAAAATCACACTTTGTTTGTAAATATATGTGCAGGAGATACAGTGAGATGTTACCTTTTTCCCCCCCTTACCTCTCTTGCAGAATCATCCCAAAATCTGAGCTGATGTGTTTGTTTCCAGACTGACAAGCAGTGCAGCCTTCCCGATTCTCCAGGCTGCTCCTGCTCTTGGAGAGCATCAGGGCTGTTTGTTGTTGTCCCTTCCTCAGCTTCCCGAGATACTGAGTTGTCTGGGAAGTAGAGCAGACATCCAGATATTTATATTATATTTAATGCACTAGTTTGCTTCACTTTTAGCTTCATGAGTGTAATACTGCTGTAAGAACCTGGAAAGGGCTCTCCACATGGGAATGCGTTCCCATAAAATCACTTTTAAATGTTCTTAGGTACTGCCTTCTCAGATAGAAACATTTGGAATGAGGAAAAAATAATAAGGCATAGGAAGAAAGGCATTGTTCAGTGTGAAAGTTGTGTTTACTACAACGCTGTGATGTCCGGTCTTAATTGCTTCCTAATTGTTTGCTTTAATGTCTCGATTGTTTTCCCTTGTTTGTCCTTCCCTCTCTGTGTTTGCAGTGTAAGTGAACCTATGCCATGAGCTGTTCACAGGGTGTCAGTGGTGGAAGGAGGATCATTTTCGGGAGAGGGTTTGTGTGCTGGAAAGTGGCTTTTTCATTTTTTGTCAGTTTTTCATTTTTTAGCAGTTACCTTCGGCACCTTTTCATTTGCAGACAGGGTTTCAGGTTTGGATTTAGGACCCCCCTTCATGGCAGCAGCCCAGAGGTCACAGTTCCATCTTGTGCTGTCCTGAGAGATGCACAGTCTGGTTTTATCCTGTTTGAAAAAGGACAAAATATTAGGAGTGCTTGTCCACCGAGGGGCGGCTGGAGGGATGCAGAAGGGCTGACAGAATGAAGCTGCCTGTTTTCCTTAGGGAAGTAAATGGCTGCATTAAATTGGGCCACTTCAAGTCTTCCCTCCTAAGCAGTAAGGCAGATCTTGCTGCCAGAGCCATCAATAAGCCTTTGACCCACCGATCAACCCAAACCGCAGGATGTGCTTTGCGATGCTTTTGGCATTTGTAAACTGAGCCACTTCCCATTAGAGCTGAGCTACAATGAACTTGCTGTTTGGGTTTTGTCCTTTTTGTTTTTTGTTTTTTTCTTAAATTTAAAATACACAAAGGGCGAGATGGTGGATTATAAACTCAGCTGCTGTAAAATCTGTTTTCAGCTACAACGGACTTGGAAAAACGTAGATTTCATGACATGGGATTATCAGGATCCAGTGGTTTGCTTTGTCATCTGTGCCTGTTGTCTTTTTTAAAACTGGCATTTCCTTTCCTTTTGCTTTCCTGGCACCTCTGTGGCATTAATGTGATGTTGGCTGGTAGGGTTGTGACCTCACCTGAAGGCCAGGGAAGGGAGGGTGGTGGGTACCCTTGTGCTGGTGTGAAGGACCTTGCTCTGCTGTGGCAGTGCAGAGGTGACTGATGTTGAAAGCATTTGGGGGGGGGGGGAAAAAGTGGGGAAAAGTCCTTTGTGAAGCCTCTACAAAACACGTAAGGACAAGAAAATTGTTCTTCTCCAAGCGCTCGGGAAGACATCTGTTGCCTTCACCTCTTCTGGGAGGAAATACACTGAATTTTAAAACTGAGCAGGGTGCTATAAAGTCCCCTCCAGAGTTGTATCCTGAGCAGCTTATCCCAGAGCCGCGTGCGTGCAGCTTTTCTGGATCAGTTTAAAGCAGCTCATAAAGAAGTAACCACAAAGTTAATTTTATGATTCCTCTAATAAATTTCCCAGGGCCAGCGTGGTGGTTAAGTCTGCATGTGGATCTCTCAGATGCTTTCCCCGGGGCGCTGCTGCTTGGGTCAGTGTTTTGGGGAGGGGATTGGGAAGAAGGGGATGGGAGCTGAGGGTTTGCAGGTTATATTTGTTTGAAATAACTTGTGATGTCTCAGTTGGCTGGGTAGGTGTGTGCCTTCCAGGGCCTGACACCCAGTTCTGTGCAGAGTGTAGGACGACGTGTGGTGCATCCCAGGCGTGTTCCCTTTCATTCAGGGCTTTGCTTCCCAATTCAAATCCGTAGCCTGAGTCAGCAGGCAGTAATTTCACGTGGATGAGATGGGAGTTTTGTGTGCCAGCTGTGGATTCATGAAGGTAACTGTAGATTTTGCCTCGCAAATACATTTTGATACTCTTAAAAGCAGCCCCGTGATCCTGCCCATATTTCACTTGAGTTTTAGTTGAAGCTTGTTTGTTTTTTTTTTCACATGCTTGGTTTTTTTTTTTGTTGTTGTTGTTGTTGTCTGTCCTTGCACCACTTCATCTTTTCAGTGTGGTCACTTGCCTCCTGAGTTGTGTCCTCGAGAGATAGGAGGGCTCCTGACGCACAGAATCTTAATCCCTTCCTCAGCGAAGGAGAACATCTTGCAGATAAGGACTTGATAATGCCTGGATTTGTTGGTCTTTATCACAAGTCTAATTCCTTTCTTTATGACAAAGAGAACAAATGAGCTTAAGTGAGCTTTGGTAAATTCCTCTTTTGCTAAAAATTGAGACGACTCATTCTCGACACTGAAATAATTTCCACACAGATAATCACTGGGTGGGTTCCTTATGCTGACTTCAGTGAAATAACCCATGTTTTGTTTTGGCAGCTGGTATTTTAATTGTGTTTTTACCAACTTGAGTAGCACAGCCCTGGTTTTGCTTGAATGGATTAATTGTTTTCAGGGACTTGCTGAGTGTTCTGGATCCAGGAATCAAAATGGCATTACTGTGTCTTATACTTTATGGCCACGAAATACTGCTTTTTCTAACACTGCAGTGTAGCTTTTAGAAATAAAACCCAAGTGTCTCTACTGTCCTATTATTAACTTTTGTGGTTGACAACTCTTCTTAAAATTTCTTGCTGCAATGGGAGTGGAAAAAAAAAAAGAAGGAGGAAAATCTATATTTAATCTCATAGAACAGTTAAACTAACTTTCTACTCAACTGGCAAAAGCACAAGCTGAAATAATTTCAAAAGAAATGTCCTCCTGTGTATGTGGTAGGAGCTGTCATTCCTCCTCAGATGCTTCAGGCAGGTGGGTTTTCCTGACAGGATACTTTGCAAGAGATAAGCAGATTTTCCCTGAGATGGTTACACGCAGCACATACAGGATTGTATTAAACGTGGGGGATATGTGAGAAATACTTGGGGGTGAGCTAATGCAGCGTGTTTTTGGAAAGCTGTTGGATTATTCATTGCTGCCTCCTTTCCATTCCTTCTTCCTGTTGTTCTCCCTGTTATTTCTTGCCTCTGATGGTTGTTGTTTCCTGGATCCAGACCCTGTTTTGCCTCTTAATCCAAGTCTAAGTGTAATCTTCCATCTAAGTGTGAGGTTTTCTGTTGGGAAGTTGCCGAGTGTTTCTCCTTTGCCCCGTTCATATCCTCAGCCTGGGGGTTACTGTTGAGGGCAGCCTTTTATAAAGTGACTCTTCCCCCATGAAAATCCAGCTAAATTTCTCCTTTAACTGCCTTTTTCCTGAACACATTAAGAGATGGTGCCTTTTATTGTGTTTAAAAGGATTGAAGGCTGTCTTAAACTCTTTAGTTAGTCTTTTTTGGTTTTTTTTCTTCCCTTTAAAAATGCCCTGCTCCGATTTCTTAAGTTGTATGACTAGATTTGCTTTAGTCATTCATTAAGCGTTGGTTTCCAAAAGCACTGATCAGCATTTTGGGAAGCCATCCATGTTCTGAGGCATGTTATCCAAACACTATATTTGGTGTACAAGTAAGGATCTAATTTGATGCTAGAGCCAAGCTTTTATTGCTGCAATTTATCACCCTCAGCGGGTTGTAGATGGCTTTCTGCAAAGCTCTGCTTCTTAAATGTATTTACAGGGTGTGACTGTGACCAGCAGTTTGGGATGCAGAGGGCATTAGTCATGTAAGGATAATTCAGCTGAATGTAAGGAAATCTGTGTGGCAGGAGGAGCAGTTTGCTGTGGAAAGCAGTGGATGCCTTTAGTGTGGGACACTTGGAAGAAGCAGGGGACTAAAGGAATCACAGGTAGGCAAACACTGTTGATCACCTGCTTTATTCCTGGGAAATGCTCCCCTTTTTCCTCCTGCCCCAGCAGCCTGGTGATGCTTTGTGGGGCTGGCAGCGTGTGTGAGGCTGCCCGAGGCAAGCTGGGGCTCTCTAGGCCACTTCAGGACATTCTCAGTGACTTGGGGAAAGATCTTGAAGTCCTTCATGGCTACTTAAACGGTTTAGTAAACCTTCTTCCTCTCTTAAAGCTTCCAGGATCCTTTCTTTAAACACCATCCGGTGTGTTACTGAAAGAAACAACCCAGACTCAGAGCTTTATGTATTTCCTTATGAATTGCTCAGTTTTATATATAAGAAAGGGTAGGATTTTTTTTACCAAAAAAAAAAAAAGGTGCAATTGTGTCCACTGAACAGTGTATTGGGTACGTTCCTGCAGGAAACAGGTTGGAACCTTTGTGGAAACCAAACTTGGAGGTGTAACTGTGCCGCCTTCTGACCTGAGTTTGAGTTCATGCTGTGCCCTCCCTTTTGAGCAGGCTGGTGCTAATTGACAGAAGTAAGGGTTTCCTGAGAAAAGAGGGGAGACATTAGTGAGGAAATAGTGCTGTTTAGTTTGCAGGGAGCTCAATTAGTGACTGAAATGGTCAAAATAGTAAACTCCATCTCGTAGGAAAAAAACCAAGCAGTTGGAGAAGAAGGAATACTTCTTGTTTACCTTCATCAAAGCTGCCAGTAGCCTGGCCTTTTTAAGATGTGCTGTCTGAATATTAGGGTATTAGAAGAAATAAATCTGGTTTTGATTATTCCCTACAGTGCCATGATGTGTGTTTGTGTACATACGTGGTGAGGGTTAACATTGGAGTAGTAAAAGAATGTGGATCTGATTGAAAGGACCCAACAGAACAGCCAGAAGTCAAAGTTTTCCTGTGCTGGATGCTGTTGTAGACTTGTGTTTGTGGCTCTGGCCTGCCCCTCTCCTTTGCACTCCTGTTAGTCCTGCAGGGAACAAGGCTTGGGAGATTGAGTCACTTCCGCAGCCGTTGGCTGCCCTGGGAATAGTTTAATTGTGTTTGGAGTGCACAGACAGGGCTCTGGTAGTATCCAGCGAGGGCAACTGTGACTTGCTTTGTTTATTTTGAGGGTTTTCCAGGAGATGAAAGTGTATTAAGTGAATGTGTTGTAAATGAAGCAAGAGAGTTTTTTCTGTGTGTGAGCATAGCACAGTGGTGATGATTTCCCGGTTACGGGATGGGGTTCTGGACGCTTGCTCGTGCCTTGCCTTGGGAATTGCGACTGCTCGGGAGAGGGGTTGCATCCCACTGGGTAAACAGCAGGAACACCGTGGGGTGGGGTTGTAGCATAACACCTCCCCCTTGTTTACAGGCACATTCTGAGCCTGCAGAAACTGAAACGGAGGCTGGAAAACAGGCTGTGGCCACCTAACATCCCTGTGGATTTGGCACTGAGTGTCACTGCAGGACAGCTGAGGGAACATGTCACAGGGAACAGGGGAACGGTCACTTGTCCCCTGGTCAGAGCTCAGCCAGCAAAAGGTTCCCTGTGGGCTTGTTTTGGTGCTCCTGAGAGCTTCTGAGTTGTGCTGGACCGCTCCTGCACTGGCTGGGTTTCACTGGCTTCCAAATGTGTGTGTACAGGAGGAAGAAAGCGTGTTTTAAGAATGTGGATGTGTACGTGTTACGGCAGCTTTAACACTGGGGGGTGGTGGCTGGGACAGGCAAAAGCAAAACTGTTCCTTAAGGCTACCTTAAATAACTTTCTCCTTCCTGGATGTGAATCATCTGATAAACTTCAGCTCTTTTTAACGTGTCGAGTCTTGTGTCCAGTGGTACCTGTGTTTTTGAGGAGCTCTTCGTGAGGTTGTGAGTTTTCTGCCATTCCTGTATGGAATTTCAGTGTGTGAAGCTGTTTTTCCTAGAAGGGAAAGCCAGATTTTAGTCCCCACCACGATGGGTAGAGAATGAAAACAATCTCATAAAACCCCACTGATTTTCCTGTCAGTGCTCCAGTGGAAGGAGGCACCATTTCAAACCAGATATGATGATGACAACGGTCACTGTACCCCTTGAGAAGCATCTTCAGGCTGAAAAGCCCACAGAGAATTGAAATTATTCCATGGTGTAGCAAATAAAGAATAAACAACATCTGTCCTGTTTTATGTGTCTGTGGAAATTTTTCAAGTCAGTGCCACTGATTCTTTTTAAACAAAGAAAGAAACAGTCTAAAATGAAAGCCCTAGGCCTGGAACTGCTTTCTTGCCTCACCTTTTGGGAGAGCAGCTACGTTGTGGAAGGAGTTGGCAGCTCCTAACTCCTTCCCAGAGCTGCTGCATGGAATGCCTGCATCCTGAATTCTTACCTTGCTTTTCTTACCTGCAAATTCAAGTGGCTGGACTGAGGCAGGCTTACTGCAGTGAGCAGGAACTGGACTGGAAAACAGCTGAGTTTTTGGTGGTGTGGGAGCTGGAGGAAGCAATGCCTTGCTGGAGCACTGACTCTCTTCAGGACAGAAATGTTGTGACTACTTGATTTTAAAAATAGAAATGCTCAAGTTTAATCTCATCAGTGCAGATTTTGAATGTGTTCAGTTTGATTTTACTTTCTGTCCTTCTGCTGCTGTGGTTGTCACAGGGAAGACGTGTTTAAGTGCTGCAGCTATTGATTTCATTGCCAAAAAGTAGCTTGTGCTTCTATTTTCATTTCTATGTTGATGTGTTGGCTAGTGGAAACTAACCCGATCCCACTGTGATGTTTCTATTCTTAGCAGGATGTTATCATTTGAAGCCCTGTATTATTGTTTAAAGGCTGGAAATGTTTGCTTTTCTGGAATTTGGGTCTTGTCTTACAGTGTTTCTGTGTTTAAAAACAGCAGCAGGAGAAAGGAGACGAGGAGGTGCAGAACTAAAACTTGGGGCTTCTGTGGTAAACTCAATTGTTGGCCTGTGGCAGTGAGTCCCTGCCTCAGTTTCCCTGTGTCTAACGAGACATTAGTGATCAGAGCTGCTTTGTGAGGAATAATTAATGCTCACAAAGGCCTTTGAAGATGAGAAAAGCGGGAGCTGAAGTAGGAAAAGTTTCCATGCCCCAGGTAAATGTTCTGTGCGCTCTCTCGAGTTCAGCTTTTTCAGACTCTCTAGAGCGTGTCCAAATTTTTTGAAGGGCTGATTTCAGTCTGGCCATGATGGTGGCTGCTCTGGGGAGACACTGAGTGGTACAGCTGTGCTTCCAGGAGTTAGCTCCTCACACCTTCCCCCAAGGAAAGGAGTGACACCCGTGGCCTCGGCATTGTGGAGCGGTCAGAGGGATATAGGTGGCAGGTGTGTCCTGAGGACGGTGCCACTGCACAGCAGGTGAGAGCTTGGGGTCAGTTCTGTGGTAAGAACAAGCTGTGAGGACGTAACTTCCATTCATGAGCAGCCTAAATCCTTCTGGTTTGATTCAGGTTTCCACAAATCCACAGCAGGCTGGATGGAAATGGGTGAAAAGCTCTCTTGAAAGGCCCTGTGGACAAGTAACCACTCACCTGGGAGTGAGGAGGCCTAAGCCAGGCCAGCCCAAGTGCTTCCCCTGGGAGCACCGAGGTTTAGGTGGCTCCTTTCCTGCAGTTGCATCAAGAGCTGAGGCTGGATATTTAAGCTGCTGTGAGTGTAGATGTGCCAGTGCTGCGTTGGAAGCTGAAACGAGCTGTGGTGTTAAGCAGGACTCCTGAAACTTTTCCCTTCTTCTGGAAACATCGCCTTGCCAGCCTAAGGCAGCACAGCCTGCGGAATCCACATCATGAAACCCACTCCCCTGTCAGCAGATGACTGGATAAAATTACAGCTCTGGAGGAAATTTGGTGTTCTTGCCTTTACAAGGGAGCTGTGACGTCTGTGTTGGGGCCGAGCGGCGCGTGGGCTTCTGCCGGTGGGAAGGGCTTGTTGTGGCTTCCGAGCCCGGCTCCAGCTCCGTGAGTCAACTGCCTCAAACACACTTCCTGATTTAGTGCTGGGTCGGGCTGCATCTGCCACTGCCAGAGCTGCACTTCCCTGTAAAAATAGAAGGGCATAATTTGCTAGAAACGGCGGATGTGGGAGTGAAGGGAGCGAAGCGTCCTTGGAATCGCAGGAATTCGTGGAGAAGCTGGGTCTTCTAAAAGACTGGGAACTGGCTGTGACAAATAGTGGGGGTGATGCAGCATCTTCCCCTTTTCATGGCCTTTTTATGTCTGAGGAAAATGGGATCTTTTGGTGGTTTCTTTGTCCCCTCTCACTTCTGCATTAATATTAAGAGATTCTCAGTGTTTCTTAACAGGGAAAGGCAGGTGCTGCCTGTTAGCTTGGAGCATTTTAAAGCCTGGGCAGAAATGGCTAATTCTGTTACGGGGGTGTAGCTGAAAATGAAATGTCACACTTGACCCAGACATTGATGATGGTGTGCATCGTTGGCCACCTGGCAGAACTCTGTAAAAGTTGCTTTTTCTCACTGATTGCTCAAAGATTTGAGGAAGTAGACCTGGGAGAAGAAGGCTTCCTAAATCTGTCACGTGAAACAGATTGGCATGATGCGAGAAAAGTATTATTACTTATTTGGTTAAGTAATAGGAGAGCTTCTGAACCAATAAGGTAATTGAAGTAATGCTTGCAGCGACATTTATAACCAGGCTTTCCAAGAAAAACCTTGTCCTATAAAGGCTTTAGTTCAGAGAAGCTGTCCCTGAACTGTGTCTCAAGGAGTGTGTGACCGTGCATGCAGTTAACTGGCTTCCCATATGGTGAACTGCATAAATGCATGGAATTCTGATAATTTATTGCCAAAATTGCAGCTATTTCCATAGCACGTGACTGCCAGCAGCCTGCCTTTATCCTAATTACTTTTCCTTTTGGATGCCTGCCTGCCTTCCACATGAGACCGTTTCCTGCTGTCTCAGGGTGCCTGTGCTGGATTTGGGTATGGTGGGAATTCCTGCCCAGAGTTTGTCAGAATAGACTACTTACTTAGGGAATTTTCCTTGTGCCTTATTCCCAATCCCTCATCCCTTACACCCCACTAACAAAAATTTCTGTTCGGCCCTTAGAGACATGATGAAGAATTGCCCAAGTCTTTTATATATAAAGAAGGGAGATCTGGATAATATTTGCAGTGAAAATTGTGCTGTCTGAGTTTCACGTCCTTCCACTTGGAATTCAGAACTCAGTTTGCCTTGTCTGACAGAAATCTTTTCTCAGCTAATACACTGAAAACATTCCCAAATATTGGCTCATCTGACAGTTCTCTGCAAATATTTGATTTTGCACGTCACGTCTCTGACACGTTAGGGGTTCATGTGCCATCCGGGCTCGCTGCCATCGTTTAAAATTCAGATGTCTAAACTTTGTCTTCTGAGCCAGTCTGTGTTTTTCAAACCAAATTGTAGGTAAGAAAATAATTTAAAACAAGCCAAAATACCGGCAACTTTTGCATCCCAGTTTTTGTTAAATGCCCTGTTTCAATGTGAAAATACGTGAGCGGGGAAAGTATTTAATGTCAGCCTTGTCCTTACGTGGGACTCGTCTGCTCGTTGCTTTTTCTCTTCCCATTCCAAAAGGCCTCCAAATATTTCCTCTCTCTTTTGCAGTGGTAGTCGCTCTTCCAAAACCTTCAAACCAAAGAAGAACATTCCAGAGGGGTCCCACCAGTACGAGCTGCTAAAACATGCCGAGGCCACGCTGGGAAGCGGCAATCTCCGGATGGCTGTGATGCTTCCAGAGGGGGAAGACTTAAATGAATGGGTTGCAGTTAACAGTGAGTCGCTGACCTTTTTTTTTTTTTCAGGAGGGGGGTGTTGGATGTGGGCTGACACTTGTGGGAGGACAGCTGTGTGCCTCTTCCTGTGCTTGGAGAAGGGGAGGCTCAGGGGGGACCTTCTCGCTCTCTCCGACTCCCTGACAGGAGGGGGGAGCCGGGTGGGGGTCAGGCTCTGCTCCTAGGGAACAAGAGGCAGGATGAGAGGAGGTGGCCTCAAGGCTCAGGTTGGACATCAGGAAGAATTTCTTGATGCAAAGGGTTGTCGAGCATTGGAAGGGGCTGCCCAGGGAGGTGGTGCAGTCCCCATCCCTGTCCAAGGAACGGCTGGATGTTGGTCTGGTTGACAGGGAGGTGATTGGTCCCAGGTTGGACTTGATGATTGTGGAGGTCTTTTCCAACCAAAGTGATTCTATGATTCTAATGGGCTTTGCAGTTTTCATCAAGTTACTTCCTTTTGTTTCTACCGAGTTCTGAGCCTCTGGTCTAGTAAGTCTGATGTCATTACTTTAACTTCCTCTAAAGCTGTCTGTCCAAACTCTGTGCTTTCGTGCCGAACCATTATGCCCAAATTAATGTTTTCTGATTGCTTGACTGTGTTTGCTCCTCCTTCCTCTTCCTGCTGCATGAGTTTTTCCCTCTGCTCCTCAAGAATGGATTATCCCACGTCCCATCACGCTCTGTAGCCCGTGCAGTTCTGGCTGCCACAGGCCCTGTCTGGGTGTTCCCTCATCTTTTGTCTCTCAGGCTTGGTGTGCTCCCGTGGTGGTGTGAGATTGACTGTGCACTGCAGTAGAAATCACGCTCGAGATAAATGTCCTCTGATTGTTTCTGTGGTTCTGCCTGTTTCTTCTTGCTCTTTACACGTTTGGGAAGTGAAACTGTCCCACTGACGTGAACCTTCCTGTTCCTAATTAGCCACGCAGTGCTCTAGTGCTCCGCTTGTCACTGCTTCCAGGGCCATGCTGGGATTGCTGACACCATCCTTTGTAAGAGTTTGTTCACGCTGCATTGCAAAACTGTCTAGAGAAAAAGCCAGCCCACTTTTATGAGCAAGCATTGCTAAAGATGCTTCATGTGTTGCTGGCATCCTTCCCTTTCGGTGGTTCCTTCACTCCGTGTCTCTGCTTTCCCGTGTGGCAGCAGTTTTTTCCCTTCCCAGGTGACTTAACTGCTGAATTAACTCAAATGAAATTATACCTGTGTAATTAAAGAGTGCTCCAAAATAATGATGTGCTCCTTTCCCTGACAGCATCCCTCCACCACAGCGAGCCCCAGAGCTGTGAGCCCCTTCTGCTCACTGGGATGTCCCATAAGGAAATGAAATGTGTGACTTGGTGTCGTTGTGTTTACCCTGCACAACCCCAAGAGCACAAAAACAAACGTGCTCTGCTCTTCCCCTTCTTGCCCAACCCTCAGCCCGACTGATGTCTTTGGGGGAGAGTTGACGGGCGTGTGGGTTTTGAGACTTCCAAGTGTGGGATTTGCCACAATCAGTCATTTTGCCGGAGCCTGTGTGGGTTTTCTGGACACGCCCGCCTTGAAGCAAACACTGGGCCGTGGTTTCTGCTGGGAGCAGGGAATGGAAACTTAATTAACAGTTCTTGTGTGCACTTAGGAAGCAAGGGCTCGTGTCCTGCTTCTGCTGAGCAGTAGCTGTAACTTCCTGCCATGATGTTTTTGTAATCTTTCGTGTTGATTCTCTGAAAGATACCTGGAGATAAAGTGGATTTTATAAACTGGTTGCAGTGGCCACAGTTCCTCAGAACAGAACCTGCTGTTGGTTATTGTAAAACCTTCCTTTCAAAGAGTTTGGAGTAATGAAGCACCAATTTAAAGTAGTAAGAACAATGGGGATATTTAGGTGTGCCAGCTTTTGGGTGTTTTATTTCAGTAATTCAGCTGTAGGCCACAAAAAACCAAACCAAACAAACCAAAAAGGTTTGGGCTAAGGGAAATGCTTTTCCAAACATGTAACAAAACTTAAAAAATAGCACTCCAGAACAAAACTCCCAAGGCTAGCTTATAATGAGGAAACATTGTGGACTAAATATTGATTTGTGGTAATTAGTTGATATTCTAAGGACAGGAGTTGTTTGCTGCTGTAGCTCTTCCTGTGCCATGACTTCTGTATCCAACTCCCATGCATGTACCTAAAAGAGAGCAGGGTTAGGTGGGATATTGGGAAGGAATCCTTCCCTGTGAGGGTGGGGAGGCCCTGGCACAGGTTGCCCAGAGAAGCTGTGGCTGCCCCATCCCTGGAAGTGTCCAAGGCCAGGTTGGATGGGGCTTGGAGCAACCTGGGATAGTGGAAGCTGTCCCTGCCCATGGCATGGGGGTGGAATGAGGTGATCCTTAAGATCCCATCCAAAACATTCTGGGATTCTCTGAAATGTTCCTGGAAAAGGTGGGCATTTGGAATAAAAAGCCTGAGGGAAGCCTAATGAGTCACCTAATGAGGAAAGTTGGGAAGTTTACACTGAAAATCTTTGTTTTATTCCACACTTGCCAGTAGGGTTTGGGATTCTGATAAAACACAGCAAAGTTTCAGAAAAGGAAGTAACTGTGCTTTCTCCTTCCTTTTTCTCCTTCCAACTGAAGATTTTGCTGCAGTGAACAATTAAATAGTTGTTGCAGGCTGTTCCAGAAAGCTGGTGGTTGCGTTCTGCATCTCTTTTATAACGCATCTTAAAAAAGCAACAACAGTGAAGTTTTTCCCACCATAAACGTGCCAGGATCTCTGCTTTACAGTCTGGGCTGTAGGAATCTTGTGTTGCAGAGTGTTAACGGGTGGTTTTGATGCTTTTCAGCTGTCGACTTCTTCAACCAGATCAATATGCTTTATGGAACCATCACGGACTTCTGCACGGAGGAGAGCTGCCCTGTGATGTCTGCTGGCCCAAAGTAAGAGCCTTTTGGCTTGCCAGAATCTTCCTTGTAGGTATTGTGCAAATATTAGATGCCTGGATAAGAATCCCCCACCCTGTGCCTCGCTTAAGTTTTGCTTCTTGGATTCTTGCCTGTGCTTTTGTACAGACATCCAATGTCTGTGCTTTTTTTTCTGCTCTCCAGATGCTTAGTGTCTTCCAAGGAGGAAAATACCTGCATTTCTGAGTGAGGGGTGAGGGAGGCCTCTGCTTCCTTTTGAATTACTGTGAAAGCCTAAATAAACAGTAAAGAAAAGCAAACCTCTCCTCCACTTCCAGAGAGGGATATTTTCTAGTGAGGAAAATGAGCCGTGATTGGGTTTTCTGTTTATGGATGGCCAGTAACTTGGGGTTTTAGTGTAAGAAAATTCCTTCCTCTGAAAAATGCATGGTGGTAGTGGGGGGTGAGGAGGGAAGGTTCTCATTGCTGGATGTTCTTTGGGTGAGATTTTCAGCATGGAATTCTCTTTGTTGGCTTGCTCTGGCTCCAGTCTGATCCTGGAACCTCAGGATTGTCCTGCATTAATACCACTTCAGCCTTGGTATTAGGGCAGTGCTGGGTGATGAGGGATCCTGATTTTTCATAAATCCAGACACATGGCCCATTTGGCATGCCTGGGATTTTTGCATGTGTTCTGAGATGCAAAAATCAAAATGCTTTCAGGCCCTCTGATTTGTTGCTGTTGGAAAACTGGGATCATTTTATCCCGTTGCGAGCAGCACCGTCACAATCCCTCATCCAATTTGCTTATGGTGAAATTGTTCTCCCAGTTGGTGTTATGACAAAACTGAATTTGTTAAACAAAACGAGAAGGCAGATTTATCAGAAGCTGTTAAGCTTTGCATACAACCATGTGTGTGATTTTTAAAAATAGAAACACTTGAAAGCTGGTATTGTCAGGCTCCCCATGTTATCGTGTTTGGGTGTTTTCAGCTATTATGTTTCCAAATTATCCACTGGTGTCAGAAGAGTTCCCCCAGCCAGGCAACATAGCTGTTCCATTCTGAATTTCACGAGGGCATGTTTCTCTCTGTTTGTGTGTATAGTCTAGAAGCTTTCTTAATTGTGGGATCAGAATCCCAGACTGGCCTGGGTCGGAAGGGACCTTAAAGTCCATCTTATTCCAACCCCCTGCCGTGGGCAGTGACACCTTCCATTAGACCAGTTTGAAAGGAGGGTGTGGGAGCAAGGGGAAGCAGCCTCCCAGGCCTTGGCAGGAATGATTCCCTGGTGCTAAGGAATGTCTTGTCCCTCCCCAGGTACGAGTACCACTGGGCAGATGGGACCAACATCAAGAAACCCATCAAGTGCTCCGCGCCAAAGTACATCGATTACCTGATGACCTGGGTCCAGGATCAGCTGGATGACGAAACGCTATTTCCTTCCAAAATAGGTAAACAACTAGAGCTGAACAGTGGCTCTGGGTTGCAGTTGTGCAGGAGTAGCCAAGTCTTAGGGCAATAAAAGGTCTCCTTAGTGACTGACACGTAGGGCCAGTGTAAAAACTTACATTATCTGTACAAACACACTTATCTCTCGAGATAAAATGGATGGGGCAGTGCATGAACTCTGATCCCTCTATCAATACTCCTGGTAAACATCTCTCGTCGTTCTGGATGCAGGAAGTACTGTTTCTACTTAATAACTGACTCCAGTCCAATCTGATGGTTTTTTTTCCAGTTTGAACAGTGATTTGTTTCTTTGGAAATAAAGGATTGAACCTCAAACCCTTATAACCAGTCACTGGTACAAACTGGCAGCTTTTTGACACAGGAATGGTGTTTGGTCTTCATGAGGAATTTCTGGGCCTTACCTCCAAAGAAGCTGAATTGCACCTTTGATCTTAATGATTTTTTTTCTTTTCTTTTCTTTTTTTTAAGTGAAAATGAAATATAGATGTTTTCAAGAGGTTTCTTTTCTTTTGAGAAAGTAGGACGAAAATAGCAACCAACCCCCAATTCAGAAACAATAACAAGGGAGATCCCTTAATTGCTTTAATTTTGTGAGTAGTTTCTGAAGCTTTTGGCACGTTTTCATTAAGCTTCTTCAGAGAAACAGGGCTGCCTTCAGAGAGAGGGGGACTTAAAGGCCACAAGCTAACCAGCTAAATAAGAACTTCCCATGGGCTGCAGCAGCCAGAGGAGGAAATGAGATGGATATGTGGACAGGGCAGGCTTAACCAGGAGTGTGAAAACATTGTTGCTGAGGTCTGAAAGCATTGGTGAGGTCCTGATTGGCCTTACAGCATCCAGAGCTTGGGCCTCTGGCCTTCAGGCAGGACCTCAGCACTTGGAAAGGCAGCAAAAGACCGAAGCTGACTGGGAGAACTGGTAGGTGAGGAGAAGCTAGACAGGTTATTCTTTTTAGGTGGTTGATGCATATCTTTTTTTAGCCTGGGGATGTGTCAGCTAAAGAGATTATCGCTCCCCGTAGCCGGTTGCCGTTTCCAGACCCATTTTAATAAAACCTGTGCAGTGACAAAGGTCTGCTGTTTAAACTGCTTTTACCTGTCCTGGGCCGTTTTCCCTGGAATGACTGAAAGGAGCATGTCCCAGAATACTGAAGCAGGCAGTTCAGAAAGCAGTATCCTGTGGCCAAGGGTTTGGGAAGAGCAGGATGGAGACGGGAATCTTTTTGCTGGGCACGAGGCAAGTGGAAGACAGCCTATTTCTGATTCCACTTGGGTCAAGAGAAGTGTAATGTTCCATGGCTGATGCCAAAAGTGGTTTCAGTTACCTGCTCCCAGGTACCTGGTGGAGCTTGTCCTTGTGCCTCAGCCCAAGCCCGCTGTGATTTAGGGGCAGAATTGCCGAGCGGAACCAAACAGCCCTTCTTGTGCAAGAGGGAGGGTTGGGTCATCCTGGCTTTCTGGAGTACACAGGCGTGGAAAAATAAACCATCTGTTTCCTCATTTCCAGGCGTCCCATTCCCAAAGAACTTCATGTCAGTGGCCAAGACAATTCTAAAGCGTCTCTTCAGAGTCTACGCTCACATCTATCACCAGCACTTTGATCCCGTGATCCAGCTGCAGGAGGAGGCACACCTTAACACTTCTTTCAAGCACTTTATATTTTTTGTTCAGGTAAGGAGGTTGCAAACAGTGCTCTCGCCTCAAAGCTGCATTACTCCCTTTCCCTTGTGGAAAAAAAAGAGCATTTTCTTACGTTTCCGTCCTTTAAATGGGGGGGAAGACCTTCAGGCAGTGGCACGTGGGCAGGAAAGGCTGTAGTGGCTAAGCCTGGACTCAGAGAGCCTACTGCCAGATAAATTCTGGCTGAGTAAGGCTTCTCACCTGAGCTGCACGTGCAAAACTCTGTGTGTGTGTCTTTCTCCTCATCCTCATTGCAGGAATTCAACCTTATTGATAGAAGAGAACTTGCACCACTTCAAGAACTGATTGAAAAACTCACCTCGAAGGACAGATAAAAGGAAGAGGACTTCTTGAAGTCACTTGTTTCTTTAAGCAAGCGTGTGGTATTTGTTTTTTTTTGTTCATTTGGTTTTTTTTTTTAAAAAGAAAACAAAAACAAGCCCCTGTGCTGTTACCAGTGACAGCCGAGATCTACTTTCTGTGCTTTTACTAGGGGAAATCTTTTCTCTGTTAGTGACACGTGGTAAATAGCTTTTTTTTTTTTTTAATTATTATTTTTATTTTATTGTTACTCATTGTGGAATTTCTAGCAGGTGCTGAGTGTTAAAGGAAACGTGCTTGGTTGGGGGATTGACTCTGCTGGTGGATGGGTTCTTGTGTTGTGTCAGTGGTAGCCCATTCTCATGAAGTCCCTAAAAGACTTGCTTACATTCTCTAAGTGCCTTGGCAGACTCACTTCTGAGGTGCAAAGCACATACAATACTGAACATTGCTGGAAACAGAAGATATGTACTAACACCCAGACACTTACTGATACTTGTTCTAGAAAAATATATATATGCTTACACTAAAAAAAAAAAAAAAGCCATAACTTGCTGAAATCAATGATCTCCAGCTTTTAATACAAATACTTGTTTTATTTTTTTAGAGATGAATATGGAATTTTTCAAAACCAGGTAATTTCTTACAAAGAAAAGCGAAGTTCCGGTCGCTGCAGCGAAACGGCCAAGGTGGTGTCAAAATCACACACACACCTCGTGCTGAGCAAGTACCTCCACCTCTGTTGCCATGGAACTTTTCCTGGTTGCTTTTGCTTTTTTTACCAGGGAAGCACCAGTTGGGTCACTGAGCTTTTTGTGAAGCTCCCGAGCAGTTGCCAAACGAACATTTCAGTTTGCACGAACGCGGTTAGGGGGAAAAACATCCGTCGTGAAAAATTGCACTGGGGTAATGCTAAGGAAAACCTGGGTGGGAAAAATGACCAGTGGAAAGGTATTTTTAAGTTAGGGGTACAAAAGCTCTGTGGGAGAGCTCCGGTGGCCTGTGTTTGTTGTGGTGGGAAATCTGTCTCGGAGGGAAGCTGAGTTCATGGACCACTTTGGAGTTACATTAGCATAGAATCCCTACTGCTGAGTACAGATGAGGTATTTCAGAAGAAAAATCTATAAAAGTGAGGCTTTGCTTGGAGATACCAGTGCAGTAATTCACATTTTTGGCATACTCCTGCCCTGGGAGGGTTTTGTTCTTGTCGTTGTCGCAGTTTTTTTTTTTGCTTTTTACTAGCCAGTTATAGAAATCCAGAGGCATCTGCTGCAGTTCAGCCAATCAGAATTGGAATGTACTAAGTAAAAAAAAAAAAGTCTTCGGTGGATATTGTATTTTTTGTATTTAATATCTGGCAGTAGAGAGACTTTGAGTAGTTTCTAGGCACGTAATAAAAGCTTGGAGATCATGATTTGCCCGACAGCTGTATGAACACATTGTTTAATTACACAACACTTGAAAATAACACCGTTGAAGGTATGTTTGCAGTGGTGGGGATTTAGTATCCCCGTGCTGCTTCTATTTGCAGCTTTTCATTGTTGGTTTTTTTTGATTTTCGCTTGTAAAAGCTGTGGGACCAGAAGTTGAGGTGTGTTTACGCTCTCGAAGTCAGGGCACGTGGAAATGCCACACAAAATGGAATCTGGATCAGGTGAATGTGTTTATAAAATAGTGCATTTATGGGGGGGGAAAGAGGGGGACACCCCCTTGCCTCCCAAACAAACCCCAGAGAAACAAACCCCGATGGACTCTGAGGGACCCCGAGTCCCTGGAGACAGAAACTTCCAGCTTTGTGGTCACTGGGAGCGGGAAGTGCCGGTGGGGTTAAACCAGGCCATGCTGCCAGCGCTGCCTGAGGCCTTCCAGTCTGACAGGGTCAGAAATCCCGTGGTTTGGGGTGCTTTGCAGCTCTGTTGGACCTCATGAGGGATTCAGGTGGTGCCTTGAGGAGGGAAGGGGCAGATGGCCGAATCCTTGGAGCTCAGCCACCCCGGCAGTGCTGCCAGTGCTCAGGTGATGGAGCCGGGATGTCTTGTCCAAGTCTTTCAAGTCAGGGATACGAGGTAACCGTGCAAAGAGGAGACAAACCCACTGCGTTGTGCTGGTGCCGGGAGCTGAGGGCAGAGAACGGGTTCCAAGGCCTGTCTGCAAGTATCCAGTTTCTTTTCCTGCTTACTATGCAATGTAGAGCTTTGAACTTCTGCTTTTCCTTGGAGATACTGAGGAGCACTGTCCTTACTCAGTCCTTAGGACCTGAACCCTGTCCCCGTGTCCCTGGCCCTCAGTTAACAGGTAAGGACACCTATTTGCTGCTATAGACTCACCTTTCACATTGTTCCTTTCTGTTTCCTGCCCCCGCCCTCTTTTTTCCCGGATCACCAGACACAGTTTTACTGCCAACACCTCCTTTTGGGATAGTTGTTTTTTCCTTGCTCCCCCTTGCCTACCTGCCAGAGTGCAGTTACTGTACATAACCCCCCTTTTAGCTGGATTATTTAAGAAGCTGCAGCACAAACAGAGATTCCTTGCTTTTTTTTCCCACTAAAATATTCCCTTTGACGCCGAATCTCGTTTCCTTCACTGCTGATAGCAGTTGTCTCTTTTCCAACCTGCACTCCTAAAACCACTGGCAGTTTCATGGGATGCCTGTTGTCTTTCCTTGATATCGTTTCTTTTAACATGAGACTAACATTGGCGATTTTCAGTGTTAAACCTTCTTATTTCCCTGCTTTTCTTACAGTTTCCCCTTGCCAGGTTCAGTTTGCAGCCTGTAGGAAAATATCCAAATAAGTTTGGGTTTTTTTGTTTTGGTTTTGTTTTTTTTTTGTTGTTGTCGTTGTTGGAAGAACCAATTCCCTAAATTGTTCATAGAGTAATGTATTTTTAGGGGAGATTAATTTTTTATAGCCACTAAACTATACTCATTATTTTTGTACGTTTGCAACTTGGGACATTTTTCCGAGCCGTGTCGCGGAGGGAACACTTATTTTCATGGCTGTTTGACTACTTGGGAATGCTGTGGTTGTGTTGTGTGGAGGCACATCACCTCGATGTGCAGTGGAAGAGAGAGAAGGATGCAATAAAGATGAGTGAGGTTTCAATAAAAGGCCATTTCTGAAGGCAAAGAAAAAAAAATAGTATATTCCGAAAGCGACACTAACCTTTCCTCCTTTAGAATCCTAAAATATATGGGAGAAAATACAGTGTAAAGTAAAAAAAAAAAAAAATGCAAGGAGA
Organism: Pseudopipra pipra; assembly: GCF_036250125.1. NCBI lineage: Eukaryota > Metazoa > Chordata > Aves > Passeriformes > Pipridae > Pseudopipra > Pseudopipra pipra. The sequence continues at coordinate 1,907,480 of NC_087552.1, forward strand.
GAACCCTTACTGTGAGCTAACTGTGCCAATACCGCTTCAGTTTGTAGTCACTGATGGAGACTTTAGTTTTAAAGGAAAACAGCTTTTGATTTTAAAAAAAAAAAAAAAAAAAAAAAAAAAAAGAAGCTGAATGTCTGAAAATCCGCACCGTGTTTATTTGAGAGTTGTAAATAATGTATACAGATGGTTGTATGTGATGGGACAAAATATTTAAATCCTAGGGTTTTTTTTTTTTTTCCAATAAGAAACCGAAGGCTGTTTATAAGAGAAAATAAATAGCTATGTTTGACCATGACTGCCTTTATTTCCTTCTTGGACTTGTTCCTAAAGGATCTCCTACTCTCAAATAGATTTATTTTTTTCCCCCCTCTGTATATTGTGAACATCTGCCCATGTCACACCCGAGGATGTCACCAGGTCACCGACATCACTCGTGGTGCAGACTCTTGCCCTGGGCCCTGCCCTGTAGCACAGGTGCCTTTTTATTTTGGGGAGCTCTTCTTTCTCCTCAGAGCCTCCTGTGACCCCAATGGCTGCAGGGCTCCAGATTTCCCACCTCCCCTCCCCACCTGGCTCTGCCCCGTGGTAAGTCCACTCTCACGTGCACTTTGTGGAAATGGTGGTGAAAAACCTGGATTTTGCCACAGTTTTTCAGCACAGATCTTGGGTCAAGGCTGCCCCGCTGCCTGTGCCCAACCCATGGATCTGAGGGGTTTTCCCTGTTTAACTCCATCCCCCAAGAATCAAAAGGGTCCTGTAGTGGGATGGTATTATGGGAAACATGGGTTTGTTGGTGGCTGTTTGGGGGGTTTAGGGTTTTTGTAGGATCTTAGAATTCCAGAATGGTTTGGGTTGGAAGGGACCTTCAAGATCACCTCATTCCAATCCCCTGCCATGGGCAGGGACAGCTTCCACTATCCCAGGTTGCTCCAAGCCCCGTCCAACCTGGCCCTGGACACTGCCAGGGATGGGGCAGCCACAGCTTCTCTGGGCAACCTGTGCCAGGGCCACCCCACCCTCACAGGGAAGGGTTTTTTCCTAAAGTAAAAAATCCCTTCCTAAAGTAATTCCTCCCTAAACTCAAGAACTCCTTCCTAAACTTAAGAATTTCTTCCTAGTTGTTTTCAGCAACGACCCTCTCAATTCAAGTGCCGGTGCTCTCCTTCTAAAAACCCAGCCACTTCTGAGGTATTCCCGGAGCATTTTTTACACAGGCCGTGGCCCGGCGGGGGGGTGTGGGGTGTTCCTTTCCCTCCCTTCGCTGTTTGTTTTGCCCCGTGTGTCGGGACGAAGGGAGCCGCTGAGAACGGGAGCAGCTCGTGACGGGAGCCATCGATGCGCTCCGCGTGCCGCTGCTCTTGCCTGGCTCGGTGGGTGGGCGGGCGGGAGGGCGGGGTTGGCCGCGGCGCGCGCGCGTGACGTCACGGGCCGCCCCGGCGGGCCCGCCGCTGCCGCGCGCCAAATTTAAAGGCGCGCGCGCGGGCAGGCGCGGGCTGGTCTCGCGCCCTCCCTCCTCCCCTCTCCTCGCGCCCTCCCTCGTGCCCCCTCAGGAGGGTCTCGCGCCCCCTCGGGCCGCCATGGCCACCCCGCCCAAGCGCGGGCGGCACGACCGCCGCGTCAAGAAGGTCGCCGTGGAGGGCAACATCGGTGAGCCGGGGCCGCCACCGCCTTCGCGGGGAGCGGGGGGAGTTTCGGGGGGGTGGCGGTGGTGGGGGGAAAGAGGTAGGTGTCGCGGCGCTCGGGGGGTTCGGACGTGGCTGGGGGCGGCACAGCTCTGCCGACCCCACGCTCGCCTCTCCCTCCCCTCTCTCCCTTCTGCCGGGGCTCTTCCCGCCCTGGCGGGGCGGGCTGGGGCGGCGGGGATGCTTCCACAGGGTTTTCCTGGCCGTTTCCCCGCAAAAAAAACCCCGCTTTTAGTCAGGTCAGGAGGCACAAACAATCCAATGCGTGAGGTCGGAGACTTTACCGCGACGCCGTAAGGATTCTACGAAACTGACGCGATTTGCGATTTTATTTACAGTTTGTGACTCATTCACCTGTTTGGCGTTGACTTTTTTTTTTTTCCCGCACTTTTCCTGCTTGTGGCGTAAAACTCCCAGAGTCACCGAATCTCCCGAGCGGGAAGGGTCCCACAGGGATCACCAAGTCCTGGCCCTGCGCGGGACACCCCCAAAATCCCACCAGAGAGCATTGTCCAAACCCGTGTAGATGCAGGTAGAGAACAACCCTGTTGCTCCGTTAATTGACGATCTGTGGAACACGATGGGCTCTGCTTCAAGTCCGGAGTGCTCGGGCATGGGCGACTGATTTGTGGGGATGGAAAGCAGAGTTGTGCAGTGGTTAAATAACACCACTGTGGGTGGTTTCTCACTGACAGATGTTCCTGAATGCTTTTCCTACAGCTGCAGGGAAATCCACCTTTGTGAGTCTTCTGAAACAAGCCAATGAGGAGTGGGAAGTGGTTCCTGAACCCATAGCTAGATGGTGCAATGTCCAGCAAAACTCTGGAAATGACTGTGAGGTAAAAGAGAAAAAAACCCCAAATGTTCCTCTAATTTCAGAAGTCCAGTATATCCAATCCACTGGGTGTTTTTGTGATAGCAACACTTTTGCTGATTCCTTTCACAGTGTTTGAGTTCCTCTTTTCTAGTTTGTTTGGTGTATTATGGAATAAACGTTTTTCAACATCAGGATGCAAGCTCTAAAAGCACTAATAGCCTTTTTCCTGTATCAAAGCGAGGGATGGGAAAAAGTGAGGCAGAGTTACTTGTAGCAACTCTGAACTATCCAGGTGAGTGCAGAGGGTTGTTCCTGGTGTGTGAAGGTGTCCTCTGAAATATCTAGGAAATAATGAACCACTGCTAAATGGTTTATAGTGCTGTTTTTATTCCCAGCTACCCGTAATTCCACTGGCAATCCAGCTGCTGCCTGGTGGCCACAGTCTGCTGTGCAAGTGGCTTTTGAGGGACTTTCTTTTGATTTTCAAAAATACAGTGTATTTTGGTAAAATCAGTGTCAACGGGGATGTGTTGCTCCTGATTTCCCCTCAGCTGCCTTCTCTCGGAGTTAGGCAGTTCATTCTCTGCTGATTTCCCCTTTGAATCCAGGAGCTGAGCACATCCCAGAAGAACGGTGGGAACGTGCTGCGGATGATGTACGAGAAGCCGGAGAGGTGGGCCTTCACCTTCCAGACCTACGCGTGTCTCAGCAGGATCCGGGCCCAGCTCAGCGTCCTCGAGGGCAAACTCCAGGACGTGGAGAATCCCGTGGTCTTCTTCGAGCGGTCTGTCTACAGCGACAGGTGTGTGGGGCTCAAGCCCTCAGGGGGGAGATGGCAGTTCTCCCGAGTAAAATCACAGGACAGTGGCGGTGGAAATGTGTCCAGGCGGGTTTGGAATGTCTCCAGAGAGGGAGACAGAATCACAGAATCAGTCAGGTTGGAAAAGATCTCTGAGGTTATCAAGCCCAACCTATGACCCAGCACCGCCTTGTCAGCTAGACCAGGGCACTGAGTGCCACGTCCAGTCTTTCCTTAAACACCTCCAGGGACTGCACACCCTCCCTGGGCAGCCTGTCCCAGTGCTCTGCCACCCTCCATGGAAAGTTCTTCTTCATCTTTTTTTTTTATGGCCAATAAAAAATACACAAATAAATGCCCTGTACTGCATTTCTGGGTTCAGAAGGTGGGATTTGATAACTGAATCCCATCCCGTAGTTCTTAGGAGTTCCCTTTGCTCTAAGATACTGACAATAAACAGTGTACAAACCAGTTGTCTCATGGGTTATTCCTGGACACCTGAGCTGTAAATGTTCCTGGTCTGTGTGGACACAGTTACAGGAGGAGGATGCCAGCTGTTTAATTCCACTCCAAGTGTACATCAGAGAGATGCTACAGATTTACTACTCAGCTTCTTCTCTAGTTACTTCAGGCAAACCAAGGATTCCTGTGTCCAAGCCACTTTGTGTTTCCATCGCTGTTTTGTGTTCCCAGGTACATCTTTGCAGCTAATTTGTACGAGTCTGATTGCATGACTGAGACTGAGTGGACTATTTACCAAGACTGGCACAACTGGATGAATGAGCAGTTTGGTTCGAAGCTGGCGCTGGATGGGATCATTTATCTCAGAGCCACTCCGGAGGTGAGGGATACAAATGTGTGACTGCACAGAGAACGAGAGTCCGTGTTCTGTGCCTTGCCCCTCAAGGGTAGAGTCCAGCTCAGGCTGCAGTGTTGCCCTGAACACTGTAATACTTGAGCTGTGACTAAGACTAAGTCTGGAAATACTTTAAAAAAAAGTTCTTTCAAGCGCAGCCTGTGTATTTTAAAATCAACTGTGATGATAATGATCCTCTAATTATAAAAAAGAAGACATGACAACAGCAAACCAGGAAATACCACTGGAACAAACCAAGCAACCCCGGGAAAGTACAAAATAGCTCTAGGAAATAGCTATTTTGCAGGGAATATAGCTGTACAGGGAAAAGAACAATTGATGTTCTTTTAGTAATTAACCAGTCACAGCTGGTTTGGGGGGTGGGCTACGAGGCCCCTACACCTGGGGCAGTGGAGCTAAGCCAGGTGAAAGCACCTCCTGTGTGTGAGGCCTTGTGACTGTGCTTTGATCTTTGGGCATCTGGTGTTTGTTTAAAAGGAGAGAACGGCATCATGAATATCTCTCTTGAGTATGAAACCTGCATGAACAGGAGAAAATGTGAGTTTAGAAGAGCTCTAATTAACCTACAGATCATGTCCATATTCCCTTGCTTCCAGTTTCCATGCTTTCAGCTTTGTTATGGTTGTAAACGCTCCACAATGTAGCACACTGGAGTAACTTTGAGGGCTTTTTTGTTTTTCTGTTTAAGAGAAGAACATGTATTTAAATTACAAAGTACAGTACTTAAACAGTTTTGGCTTGTTGTTGATGCTTTGGATGTGCTCAGGGTGGGAACAAATGATTTACTGCATTGGAAAACAGTTCCTAAGAGCCAGAAATACACGGGGAGATTTGGAAATGCCTGTCTGTAGTGTCAAATGGATATTTCTGTGCTCTTGGCATGCAACGCACCAGTTTATTTATTTTTATTATCTTTTGCCTTTAGAAATGCCTGAATAGGATTTTCGTGCGAGGAAGAGAGGAGGAACAAGAAATCCCCATTGAGTATCTGGAGAAGCTTCACTACAAACACGAAAGTTGGCTCCAGCATAGGACACTGCGGTAGGGTTTGTTGAATGGTCCCTTAAGGATGGATAAATCTTTGTAAGGGGTGTTCCATAATGCTTTTTCCACCAGTGAAACTCCAGCTTTTCTTACGGTTTGCAAAGCTAAACTCCAGGAACATTTCTATAATATTTCTATCAGTGCTGATGTGTCCCAGGGGCCACGCTGTAAATTCAGAACTCCTGGCTGTAATTTAGAGATGCAGTTCTTTTCGTGTGTTTCTCAACAATGGAAATGCTGGCAGGGACTTGGATGCTGTCTGCTCTATGTTCAGCTCCTAATATTTGCTTTGTTCCTCTCCCAACACAGGACAGATTTTGACTATCTGCAGGAAATTCCAATTTTGACGCTAGATGTTAATGAAGATTTCAAAGGCAAAAAGGACAGATACGACCACATGATCGAAAAGGTAACATTTCACAAATGGTTTAGGTTACTCTAATTACACATCACTGTCCAATCATCCTTCTAAAATATTAGAGTCATGGGGTTACATGCAAGTAAGGAACAGCCTTGTAGCCTGCTGCAAAGCTTGTTTTAAATCCAGGCCAAACCTTCAACATTTAACTGCGCAGGTGTTTGGTATTTGAACCCCCTTGGGATTCCAGCGAGGACAACTTGCCTTTTATCTTAGCAGTTGCAATGACTTACAGACCTCAGCAGTGGGACACACGCCGCCTTCTGCTCTGTGGAAATAAACTGTTACCTCACGAGCAAAGCAGCTTGGTCCTTTGATCTCTGTTGATCCACCCCAAAGTGGAACTGTTCACCTGATTAAAACCAGTCTTCCTGGTCGGGCTTGTTAATCAATGGAATGACAGGACATGGCAGCTGTGGGGGGCGCCTGCTTCCCACTGCACAGGATGAGATGAGGCTCAGGAGACTAAATATGGATTTTGGAGGAGTTTATTCTGGTGTAGCTGGCAGGTTATCTGGGAATAGCCTAAGCCCTGTGTGGGCCCTTTTTCTGGCATTTCCTAAGTGGAGCCCCAGAACTGCTGCACTTGATGAGCTGTGCTTTGGACTTTAGTGTGTGCTGATGTCCCACAGAAACCCAGAGCCTGTGTGCTTCCTTGCCTCATCTGGAAACTCTGCCTGGTGTGTAAATGCAGACAAGGTTCTCCAAGTGGGATTGCTGGTGCCGCTCTCTAAAGTGGAGGGTGGCTTTCTAGTGATTCCTTTTAAGTTGCAGTCTTGGCACAGTTATGTGTTCCCTTCTCTACAGGAAGGGATTTGACCTCTTTTTTTTTAATCCCATGTCCATGAGCCCTGACCTGGGAAGGGAAGGGTCACAGTTGGAGAGTGTGGTCCAAGATCTGTTTCCATTTCTCATCAGGAATTTGGACAAAATGTTTACAGATGGGCTGTGTGCAGGAGAGCCTCTGCCAAAAGGGTAACACTGGTTCTCTAGTAACTGGTCTATTCCATTCCATGGAGTAGCCTGGCTGGAGTGGGCAGAAAGGAGAATGCCCCCAGTTCAGGCTGTATCACAGCCTAGTTGCTAGGATGCTCCTGACACTGAAAGGCAGCAGTTGTGAGCCTGGTATTGATCTGCAGTATCGGTTTTTTCCCAAGCACTGTGGTTTCAGTAGGTATTGCTTTATGATTTCTTTGCCAGCCTCATTCCAGGGAACACCCTGATTAGGTGCCCTGAGTTGTTCCCTGGCATTAAATCCCAACGGTGTCCTGGCAGTGGGCGTGACTCGGTGGTTTCCAAATGACAGCTCTTTTGAGGTGGTCATTATCCTCCTCATGTTTGGGTTACACCTGCTTTTAAAGTAACTCCTTTGTGACTGTGGGCTGCAGTTCAGGACCGTGGGAGGAGTGAGCATCATTCCAGTGTGTCTCTCCCTGCACCTACTAAATTACAGGTACCGTGTCTGGGAATGTTCTTGATGGACAGGTAATGGCATGACCAAGCCCAAGATCCTTTTTCCCCTGTTTCTTTAGGTTGTAGTAAAGCATAAAGCAGTGGAGAGGTAAACAGAGTTGCTGTCTGTTTCTGTTGATACACACTTAGTGTGAATTGACAATATTTGTTTCTTTTTGCAGGTCAAAGAATTTTTGAGCACATTATAATCCTCTTTGAAGTGCAGACAGAGCCAAACCATTCCAAACATCTGTGCGATCAAAGTCTCAAGTGCAGCTTCTGCTTTTATAGAGGGCCTCTGGAGAGGCAGGACTCAATCCTGGTGATTTGACTGTGAGGAACAAATAAACTTTGTGAATAGGGAAATTACTAAATAAATCACTATGTCTGTTCAGTATTGTGTTAAGGAACACACGCAGATTCTGAAGAGACAAGGATTCTGAGCGTTCCCAAATATTGCACCAGTTTTTGATCAGACTGATGAGTTCTAGAGTATTTTATAGATTTTTTTAAAATTAATTTTTTATCCAGTTGCTATTTAATTCTTGAGAAGGTAGTGGTTTTTTAGATACCTTCAGTGTTTTTTAGTGGCATTGATTAGTAATGCATGTCTCGTTCTGAGGAAGGAAAAAGTGAAAACCATTTTTGCTGCTAAGGGAATTGCAATGTAACCTGGGGTTTTATATTTTAAGGTACCAAAAAATGTCATCTGATGATTTTGGTAGATGAAGTTCTTCACAGAATACATGAATTAAATGCAAATAAGGCTGACATCCTATAGCTGTCAAATGAGATTTTATATTTGTTTTCAATATGCACTGCCAACTAGGATATTCAGAAGCTTTCCATTCTCTAGCATGTTTGTTTGTTGGGGTTTTTTACCCTTTTTTTAAAGCTTTTATTAAAACAGAGCTGTTTTTGCTGTTGGTAAGTCCTCTTCTCCTGGAGAGGAATATGTTTGCTTGCTGGGTAAAGAAGAACATTTTCCAAATGGCCTCCATCTGTAAATGATGTGTTTAGAAGCCATCCCATGATCGCCTTTGGGATGTCAGAGGTGGCTTCCTGCCTTTGTTCCAGCTGCTCCACGTGTTCCCTGGGCCTTCTGGGTGCTTACACCAGATCCTGCACTATTTGAAGTAGGCTGTCCTGTCTCAACTGCTTCGAGTCAGAAGGGGACACCTGTGTGGAGTGGCTGCTGCTCCTTCTGGTATTGACTGAGCCTCTTGTTGCAGGTGCAGAAAACACAAACTTGTCAGGGTGCAGCATCTCAAGTGTTGCGTTTTATGAGCTGCTTTGTTCTGCTTTAAAAGTTTCTGAGTGCACAGTTGGCTTTGGAAGGCAAAATTGTATTGCAAAGCATTTTATTGTCTACCTTGGTGCCGCTGCTTTTACCTGCTTGTTGGAGATGAGATTTCTTGCTTTGTGGCTGGAATTGTGCTGGCTTTCCCTAACCATTGGCTGAAAAATAAAAGTGGTTGGAAAGACTTTTTCAGTGCCTAATACTGTTGGGTCTCTTGTCTCACAAAAGAAGTAATATTGTGGATTGCTGGTATGTAATACCGGTACAGTGGATGACCTGAAGGTTGTGGATTCTTGGTGAATTTGGTGTAAAAAGTTATCTAAGGTTTCTGAGAAACTGACTGGCTTCAATTTTTTTTTTCATGTGTGGGAAATGAACTTAAGGGAGGGACATAGGATTACATAAAATGCATCATATGTGTAACAGTGCTCAGTACAAGTGTGTTGTATAACATTCATGTTGTGGAAAGTAGAAGGAGTCTGGCAGAAAATCTTGTGTGAGACTTGAAGGTTGCCCAGTGAAAGGAAAGATTTTAAGATCTTTGCTCCAGAAAGGAAGTGAAGTGGAATGGATGAAGATTCAGTTCAGATTTACTTGAAACACATAGTAGAAGCTTTTAAAATATTCTTGGCAAGAGTCTGAACAGTAACAAGTTACTTTGACTAACAGTGCAATTATTCCTACAGTTTCAGCTGTCAGAATTGTGGATTTAATTACAGGAATTGGAATGACAGTGCTCGTTGCAAGCAAGTAAACATGTCTGAGTTCTAATAAAGGCTTCCTTTGAAACCCATCACAGAGAGCACACAGAAATTCTGTGGCAGGTTATCTGCAGCCTGTTCCAGAAAGCTTTACAAAATCTCTGCCTGCCAAGTTTGGGTTGGAAGGAGCGAAGTCATGACCAATTATTAGAATGTTTTTAATTGGTGTGCAGAAAAAAACAATACCAAACCCCAAACACACTCCCCACCGGCCCCCGAGCTTCTGGGGGCTCTGCAAGTGGCTGGGCTGGAGCACACGAGGCTGTATGTAGGACACACAGCACCAGGGATGGCCTGAGACTCGGCTTAAACCTCAGCTCCAACAGTACCTCAGCCTGCTGAATCTGTCAGTATTTCCTTGGCTTAAATCTATTCCCAGGCTACCACAAACCAGGACTGTTCTGTTGGGTTTTGCCTGTTAGAGATGCGAAAATTTTCTGCCCTGGTGTCTGCTGTTTGGGTGAGGATGGTTTTTCAGCCTTTGGGTGTTGTGTCCCTTTCTCTTGCCTTGGGATGGAATTGCCTAGGAATGCTTGCTTGTTTTAATCAATTGTCATCGTGATGGGGAAGCAAAATCGGGATGTGGGTTTCTTCTGGTTAGGATGTGGATGAAATGACTGATTAGTGCTGTTTCAGTTGTGACGCAGGTACCCGGGTGAGCAGTGGTCTTTGTACTGCCTTGTTTTATTCTCAGTCCTTGTGGTTGTTTTCTGTATGGTGCACTTTTAAGTTCTCTTCATAGAAACGTTGCTTAGGACAGCAACCCATTTTACAGGTAGAACCTAATTTTCTATAGTTTTGTGTCAGTTACTTATTTGTACTGTTTTCTGTTTACTTAAGCAGACTTCACAGTAACGGGATTGCATATAAAATGTGATTAGCATTGAGAGGATCCTGTTCTTTTTCCAGTAATTAGACACTGAGGAGTCTCCTTGTGAAGTAAAATGACCCAGGAGAAACTCACCATAAACTGTTAAGCATAGACCAGGGAAGTCTGTATGTATGTGCAGTAATTAAGAATATCTTATCAAAAGCCAGTGTGCAAGTGCCTGTGCCAAGAGGTTTCGGCATAGCCAGGTATAGGGACTCCCAGGTGATTTTTCCCAGCTCCCGTTTGGACTCTCTGCATGACCACGAGTAAATAAATCACTCTTTGCCTCGGTCTTTTCATCTTTAAAATATTGATACCTCCCCATGCCTTCAGGAGGCTGGGAGGATGTGCTAGTTAATATTGATGGGCTCTTTTGTAGGTCTGAAGTGCTCTGTTAAATAATTGAAGGGGAAGGCAGCCCTGGTTTTAGGGTTTTTTCTCTGGGATGTTTGGATGCCCCTGGCCCAGATTCGTGGCCAAAGGAACTTATTTATTTGTTCAAAAGATATTAAAAGCCATCAGTGCAACGTTGGCTGTATTGAAGTTAGTTTGCTGAAAAGTACAGCTGCTGAAAACACCGTTTGTGAGGAGAGGAAACTTAGGAGTAGTTGGGTCTTGAAATGAAGACTGATGGCAAAAGCTGTGCTGCAGTCCCTGTAGCTACAGAGGCAACGGGGAGAAATCCGTGCTGGAATCTGCCACAGGAGGTCATCGTGTCCCTGGGTCTCACTCGCTGGGCTGGCTGCGAGAGGAGCATTAGGGCTTTAACAGTGAATGGCTGTGGGAAAGGTAAAGAAGGAAGAGGTCACTTCCTCTCTGGGCCAGAGCAAAAACATAAAACTGATGAATAAATACTCTACTGAATGAGATAAACCTTGCTGTGGGGAGGGAGGGAGGGGAATAAAGCAAACCCCGCTGGATTAAGTGAACGGCTAGAAAAGGCTGAGTTAATGGGAGGGGTTTGGTCAGCAGAAGGTCTTCCGTGCAGCCACCAGCTGTTTGTGTGCTGTGAGTGAATATTAGCACATGGATAACACTAATCCCGGGGTGTCTGAGCCGTGGCAGCCTTTAGCTCCGAGCTATCCGGCCCAGACACAGCCCTGAGCAGCGCTGGGAAGGAAAGAACTGAGCGGTTCTGCTGCATGAGGCCCTGCATGTGCCAAATGAACCTGAACTGGGGATGCTGGTTCAATGCACTAGTGACGAGGAGTGTGGATTCCACAACGGGAGTAAGCAGTGAAGGGCTTTTTTTTTTTCCTTTAGGTTGGTATAATGTAATGCTCAGAGCCCAAATTGGAGGCTGTGGTGTGCAGGTGACTTTTGTTCTTGGTTCCAAGTTTTGCTCCATGGTATAGGGAACACGAGAGCAGTGTAAATAAGAACGTGGTGCATGGTAAATGGGAGTGCAGGCTGTATTACCTGTTCATTGGATTTCTGCTGACTGCTCTTCCCAATGTCCTGGGCAGGCTGGACGTTCCATATACGTATCTCCAGGATGTCAAGGCTGTGCAGCTTGCACCACGAATGTTTGCTGGCTCATAGTACTGACTGGCTCGGAAAAAGGCAGTTGGTTCCTGAGGGTTATTTACCAAGATGATGCCACTGCCGCTCTTTCAGAGGACATGCTGTGCTTTCTCCTGTCCTGCATTTTGTGCTTCTCTCTCTGATTTCCTTCTGAGCTGTTGTGACTTGTCTTTTAGTAGCTGCTAAAACCACGATCTTGTACAAGTCATAACAGACGTGTTAAAGCCAGTGTTTAACTTGGATGCAGCCTCCTTGAGGATGTGGCTTCTGCCCTGTTCTACTTGGGTGTCTTAGATGTTCTAGTCCTCTTTTCCCAGCAGTTCTGCTGAGTTAGCCCACCTGACTGCTGGGGCTCTTCCTAACTCCTCCTGTTTTCAGTACTGTCCATGGATGTGCGCTGACAATGTGCCCTTTTTGCCATAATTCCAGATTTGCCTCCTCTGGTTTGTTAAAACGATGGCTGTTGCTCCCTGCTGAGCCTCCCCTGCACCTGTGGCACGTGTGGCGTTGTCCTCGCTGTGGCTCGTGGCCTTTACCCCGACCCCTCAGCCCAGCACAGCGGCCTCAGGTCATTGACTGGCTTGTTGGTCAGTCACCTGTGTCCTGTCCGAGCTGCGCCTCGTGAGGAGAACGCCCGCGCTCACAGAAAGCAGGACCTGACTCCTTGGGTATCATCCCTGAGCTGCAACGCTGCTGCTTTCCTCAGGGCTCCCTGCAATGGTCCAGCACAGTCGGGTAGGTGTTCCAGGTGTGCTGGTCCTTGCTGAATTTTCTGTGGGTTGGGACGTGGGAATATAGCTCAGTTTTGTGGAACTGAGCAGTTTTAGGTCTTGGAGAGCGAACTGAGGTTCCTTGAGGCTGAGAGCTCTCCTTTCCTCAGGTACTCTCCACTGTCAGTGTGCCTTGTGCTGCTGTGTGTGTAAGTGCTGAGATGCTATGGCATGGTACGCTCTAGAGATGAATTCTTACTGTGCTTGCCAAATCTCATGGCTGTATCACCACTTAAACTTGGGTGATACACATTTGCTGTTCTTTAACTGGTGTAAGTAATGGCTTTTGATGAGATCTGTCAATGACTTGCAATTAGCCTCTGCCTGCGGTGGGGCCGATGGAATTTGTCCATGCCAGAGCTGAGTCACTAGCTCTTCCCATCTAAAAGTTTCCTTTCCTCCAAAGGTTGCTCACCCATGATACACTCAAAGTGATAATGCATCTTGCTTTTATGTTTTATTGACGGTCTGCACTTGCCCATTGCTCTCAGATGAGGACACCTCCAGTGTCTGGTTGCACTGTTGGCTTTAAATGCTGCTGCTAGCATTGCTTTTGGGATCGCCGGTACAGTCCAGCTGGAATCATATCGGCAGGAGGTCAGGAAGCTTTGCTGAAAGTGTAACAACTGTGTTTGCTTGTTGTGGAACACACACTGAAGGTGTCTGGATTTTTCAAAGCCCTTCCATGGAACCCTCCTTTTAGCCACTTTTGTCAGGAATTTTCTGTGTCTCTGCTTTTGTTGTGCTGCCTGTGAGGGTTTTTTGTTTGTCTGTTCTACTCCGCTTGTCTCTAGTGCTGGAGTGTAACCCAGTTCTCCCTCCTCCTCTGTTGTGCCACTTCCCATGGGCTGAACCTTTGCATTCCATTTCCCTACACTGGCACATACGTTGGATGGGAGCACCTGCACTGTGCTGCCACTTCACCTCCTCAGCTACAAGCCTTGATATTTAGGCTAAAGTATTGGCTGTTCCCATCCTGATCCCTGCTTCAGATAGCTGTAGTTGTTTTAGGTCTTGGAAGACATTTCTGTAGGGGATTAGATCTGTCCTATGACATTTCCTGCTGGCTGGAATAAGATATCCCTTGAATGATCTTTGCTTTCACTTGGAAGTACTTAAAGTCTTGAAATTCGATGTAGACACCAGAATTCTCAGCCTCTTAATGTAAGTACTGATTTTCACTTCTGCTTCTTGGTTTCAGGATGTTATGTTTGGTGATTTTTTTTTTTGGTTTTGGACAGTGCAACCCCCCAAACCTTTCAGTGCTCTCTCATCTCTGTTACCAGTTGGCAGATCACAGCACTGGTTAAAAAATGACTGTTACCAATGTATGTAGTTTGGTCTAAGTTGTTGTTTTTGTCATGTTTGTTTGTTTGGTGTTTTTTTTTTTTTAGAGGACTGTGGGCTGTTTGTAAAAATAGCTTTAATCTGAAATAATCCCCAAACTGTTAGTATTTGGGAGTCCTTGGTTCCAGGGGTGACTGCTGCTGACAGTGTGAGGTCTTGGACAGGTTGCTGCTCCGAGCATGACTCATCCACAGCACCTGTACTGCTGATAGCAAGGTGTGCCTCGAGGTTTGTTCCTAATTTTTAACCTTTTCACTGCTGTGGAGGTGGTTGGGGAGGATGGAAGGAGCTAAAGGGAAGTTCTCAGTGGCTGTTTTTTAAAGGGAAGGGGGTTGAGGTGGATGTTAAGGGAAATAGATTTCGTTACGAGGCAGATGTTGGACGGGGAGATGCTCATATGGTAGAGCTGACTCTCTTCTTACTGATATGACTCTTACAGTTTTATTCATCTGGCAGGATATGAGAGAGAATGAGATGCCTTGGACTGAATCTTTGGCTCATGTTCATTATCAAAGCTTCATTTCCAAAATAGCTCCGTAGAAATCAAACCAAGGAACAGAGATCATAGAGGCGGAGAAGCTTTGAATCCTTACAGGAAACAGCGCTGCTGTAATCCGTGGGGAGACTGAGGTATTTGTAGGCTAGCTTTGAAGCAGGCTATTGCTAAATGGAATCCATTAGGATCTCTGTGGCATGCACAATCCACCGGGAGTCTTGGGAAATAAGGCTGGAGTGGCTTGCACACAGCGGCTGGGGTTTGTGGGGCCGTGCTCCCATAGGGACGCAACCCTGGGTTCTGCCTCAGCAGCACCGTGGGCTGGGGACATTCGTGTCAAGTGGCAGCGTTTCATCAGCGCTTCTGATTTGCACAACCACGAGAGAGGAGAATCCCATCCTCAGGATGGGTTTTTTTGGTCCTTCAGTGGTCAGAAGGAGTGTTCTCAGCTGTTTTGAGACACCCGTGTTGACTGGCAAATTTGGAACTTGCGGACTAGCAGTCCTTAGTGCTGCTTCAGGGCACTTTCACAGATGTGATATGCTTTTATGGAACCAGTGTCAGCCTCCTGAGAGCTTTTGCTGTTAGCTTTTGCAAATCCTTTGGATCTGCAGCCTCCAGCTTGGAGTTAGCTTGGACTGGAGCTATTGCTTTGAATTACAGTGTGTTCCTTATTGAAAGGACTGAGTGAGGGGTGGGAATGGGCAACAACCTGAATAAAGCAGAACACATCACGTAACTCACTGAGGTAATGAGGTGAGCAGAGACTAGACTCAGTAGCTTTACAGACCTTAGAAAGAAATTGATTGATGGAATTTTACTTCCAGGTTTGGAAGTAAAATGCTGAAAGGTCTGCTCAGTAGTGAGGGGTTTTTGTTGTTGCTAAAGAAGGATAAAAATTTACCTGCTTTTCTGTAGCTGACAACTGTATCAGGAAGTGGGAAGTGTCAGCTAAAGGCATGCCTGAAGAGCTATTGCAGTATATGGAGTTTAGCTCCCATACCTGATGGAAGGGAAGATTGACAGAGAGGGGGTTAGGAATGTTCTATGCCTCTAACCTGTTACCTTGAGTGGTTGCCAAAGCACTCAGAGAGCAGGTGGGTGCTGAGCTCCTGCCTTGCCAGTGACTCGGCAAAACCTCTGTGCTGGCTCCTGCGTGCTGGACTAGTGAGGGAGCAACAGTGGGAGAACAAAGGCAAGGGTAAGTCCCTCGAGGAAGTTTAAGATCCTTGCTTTTCTCTCTCTCTAGAAGGTCTGTGTGTCCTGGGCCAATTCCCAAGGGAGCTGTTTGGTGTTCTGCTCCTTGTAGATGGTGGAAGAAGGGGCTGAGCAGCCTTGCTGTGAGCCTACCGTGACAATGAAGTGGGACACGCTCTGCCTTATCAGTTCCATATCTAGACCCAGGGCACTGCTACCTCATGAGAGTCATGCAAGTAGGAGAAGCAGTTTCCAAGGGGCTGGATGCTCCAGAGATGGTTGTAGAGTCTGGCCTTTACACCAGTGAATAAGGACTGCTTTGAAGGGGATCTACTGATACTTTTTCTCTGCCAAATAAACATGTTAATAACTAAATAAGGCCATTACAAACCTGACAGGCTGCTTTGTCTTCTGCTGGCACTGTTACTGTGGTTAAAAAGATCTTTCTGTCAGTGCAGGTTTTGCCCGTGAAAGCTGGAATAATTTCTTTCAGCAAGAGTTAGTTTTCACCAGGAAAGGCTGTGCTCACCCTACGAGCCCTTTGCTGGTATCAAGCAAGGTAGAGGTGTACTGACAGTGAGCTCCCAGCACGGGCCTGTCCTGGGAGTAAAGGTCTGGGCACAGCTGTTTATTTGAACTGGGACTTAGCTAAGCACATGTTGTGAGAGAGTGAGGGTTTGTTGGTTTTTAGCATATTATCAAAGAGAGACCCACCAAAATAGCCTGTGGGGTTTTTTGTTTGTTTTCTTAATAGCGTCTCCCAGTTAGGAAAACGTGTTCAGAAAGGACTTGGGAAAGAACCCTTTTTGGTCCCAAACCTGATGGTGTTCTTGAGCCTCTCCGATCTCCATTTCATGTCTTAAATTTGGTGGGGTGAGAGGGAAAGTGATCTCTAATCCAGCTAAACACACCTGACTGCAAACGTGGGTTTGTTTGCTCAAGATTGAGATACGCAGAGGAGCTCTCTGTCAATGTTTAATGAAAGGGGTTAGAGTGGTGGTTTGTTCTGACACTCATAAATTTGAAATACTTGTGCTTGGAGTACAGGTTGTGTGGTTTGTCTCTTCTTTTTCTCCTCTTGGTATCTGAATTCCGCTGGGTTAGAGAACAAGTGTACTTGGTTTTTACAAGTCACTGATGGGAGATGGAGAAAGGAAATGTTTAAGGTACAGCTCAGCTTCTCAGAGAAAGCATGTGTCTAAACTTCTGTTCTGTGAGAAAGATGATTTCCCCCTGTGCCAAGAGGGTTCTGCTCCAGCAGAAGGAACATCACGAGGGGTGGAATTGGGCTGACTCTTACTGCTTTGGAAAAAGATGACTGTAGGAATGTAAAAACAGTGTTGTTGAGATACTAAGATGAAAAATATGCTGTAAACATAAATAATGTGGAGGAAAGTGGCCTCTGTTTGTGAAATATGCATTGCTGTAGTATTGAGAGATCCATTTCACCCTGGAGTTCTTTGCTTATCTTCTGTCAGAAAGGAACTGGGCATGTTTAGATGTTACCTAAGAAAAGGAAAAGGGCGTTATGACCTCCTTGTAAGTAATGACTTCCTTGTAATTAATGCATTTGATTACAATTGACATGGAGCGGTGAGTCTTTGCAGAGGTTGGTGAAAATCCCCACCCCAGCCCCACTGCTGATTTCACTTGTCATAACTGCTGTTACCAATTGCTTACCACAGCAGTGCACTCCTTGCCCCTGGCATCCTGTTGTTGCACAACCTCGTCTGCAGTGATTTGCAGCAATACTCTGATCAAATTGGGTATCGGTGTCCATCTATTTGTTTGTTTAAAGCTGAATGCCCCGTGGTACGTGTCTTTTGAGTGGCTGAAAGAAGTTCAGAGGCAGTAGAGTGTCACTGACAGGTTATTTAAGAATGTAAAACTAGCTTTGCTGAGCTGTGTATCTCCTTTGGTAGAACAGGCCCCATGGGAACAGTCTCTAGTAGTGGTTGGGGCTGATCACAGATTGGCTCCAGCAAACGAGTTTCTCACACACTTGTAGCACAGAATTTATTACTTACACAGACTCATATCTGATAAGAAATTAAAAATTTCCTTCTCTTTTTTGTTACAAAGCCTGCAGCCTTTCTAACTTTTTCTGCAACTCCATCCTCCTGAATCATGGAATCACAGATTGGTTTGGGTTGGGAGGGACCTTAAAGCTCATTGATTTCCAACCCCCTGCCATGGGCAGGGACACCTTCCACTCTCCCAGGTTGCTCCAAGCCCCATCCAACCTGGCCTTGGACACTTCCAGGGATGAGGCAGCCACACCTTCTCTGTGCCAGGGCCTCACCACTCTCACAGGAAACAATTTCTTTTGTACATCTAGTCTAACTGCCCTCTGTCAGCATTTTCCTTATATTCCATGACTTGGTGGCTTTGCTTGACATGTTCATGGAATTTGGCCTCGTGGGATTGCAGAGGTTCTGTGTAAATACGTGATGGTCCCCAGTGTGGACTCTGCCAAGGGACTTAGTGAGCCCTTCCCCACAGAAGACTTTTCTTCCTTGTATTTCTAGATAAAATGGTGTCATCGTGCTGCGGGTAACTCCCCAGTAACTCCACGAGGTGTTTGTGTACCAGCTGGAAAGGAGCAAAATGAGCTTCCTTCTTCCATGAGATTCTCACCAAGTTTACTGTGTTGTTAGAGGTTTGTTGGGCAGCTCATGCTTTTATATGACTTACTGTTGAGTTTATTTTCCATAATGGTTTTGGAAAGCTGATTATGCTTTCCTCCCAGTCCAGGAACAGTTGCTCATCCTTTCCCATCACGGAGGCACTGGTTGGAAATAGGCAAAGATTTCACAACTTTTCGGAGCCAACTGTATTCCCTCATTGCTGAGAGCCCTCTAGCACTCTCCTTATCTGCCTTAGAAGAAAAATGCAGCCTGTGTTAACATGCTTCATTTCATTTCTCCCTCTGACTCCACCTAACCTGGCACAGTCCGGGATCATTCTTGACTTTTACTCGAGGATTGTCTGTGAGTTAGCTTAATCCTGTGCCTTGTTGTCATCAGGGATGTCACCTCACTCTCCTGCCACCTCTGTAAGATGTCACTCTGTTTTCCTGGCAGTGCTTGGATTTGTACAGGAGCAGAGTTTCTAAACTGATGCGTTTTGCCACTTTCTGCATGAGCTTTAGAAGGAGCTTCTGGGTAGTGTTGTGTTTGGGAAAAAAATGTGCCTGCAGCATCCAGCCAGAGTCTGTAGTCGGGGATGCCAAACGTGGAGTGCTGCTCTGTAACCACACACAGCACAGCTACTGCTCAGTGATCTTCACAGCTCATTATGGTTTTGGGTTTTGCTGTCTCATGGCTGCCTTTCCTGTAATCTCTTAGCACAAAGGGTCTGAGTTTTGGCTTTCTTTTCTAGAAAGGTTCCCTGAAGGTTTTCTGTGTAGCAGCCTGGCCAGTTCCTGCCCGCCCCAGCTGACTGAGGAGCAGTGGGTGTCAGGGTGCACATGTAAGGGCAGTTGTACAGTACAGATTTGGAAGGGACATCCTTAGAGTACCCAGCATAGTGGCAAAAGCATGGCTCTGTACCCAGGCCAGTACTAACTCCTGAAAATAATTCCCTTACTGATGTACTGATCCTTCTGAGAATTGTCCTTGGTGCTCAGCTTCAGGATTTCCCAGACTTGCCCAGAAGCTGAACAGTTTTGGGTGTGTGCACGTGTGTTGTGGGGGGGCTGGTTGTGCCAACTGGCTGCTGCAGCCTTAGGGCTTGTGCTTTGGTCTTTTGCTTCCTCCTTTCTCCTGTGAGTGTGGTTTAGGAATGGACTAGCTAATCTGATGCCCTAAGGATGGCCTAAATAGCCTTGGTGTCTGTGGTCAAACCACCTGGAGAGTCCTGCCTTTCCCACTTGTTGGGAAATGGTGGTCTTTGCTGGATAAGCAAGGATAGACAGGAGCAGAAGCCCGAAGTTTGTGACACAATAACAATCTAACAGCCTTTATCAAGTCCCACAGTTGCTTGTCTTGGATACAGAGAGAAAAAAACCCTTGTTGCTCTGTGATATCCTGGTGGGAATCCGCCTGCAGCAGAGCCCCAGGGCCTGCACAGCTAATTGAGACGCATTGGAAGCCGAAGCCTGGCCCAGCCTGGCTCAACCTCGCTCAGCCTGGCTGCTGACTGTTTTCATCTGGCAACTAACAGTCCTCTTCTCGCTGTAGTTTGGCCCTGAGCCTTTTCAGAGGCCTCTGGGCACAAGATGAACCATCTTTTATTTGTCCTAGGCACCGGTGCAGCTCCTGGTATGGCTGGCAGTATCTGAGACTCTCCCAATCCTCCAGCGTGCGCTGCTGTGAAGCTCAAAGGGGACCTGCTCCAGAGGCACAAGGACAGGGCAGAAATGCATCACAGGTAACAGGGGGAGTCCATGGATACAGCTCTGGTGGTTTCTTTCTGACTGATCCACACCCAATGGATGCTTCAGCTGGACATGTGACTTAATATTTTGGTTGGGCACTTCCAGCTTGTGGTTATATGATGGGAAGAGAGGAAAAACATAAACTGGTTCTCTAGTGTCAAAGTAACCAGACATCCTCTGGTGCCCTTGGGACTGGGCTGTGGGCTGAGCAAGTGTGCCCTGGGTTGGTGGGAAAATACCTTGTGGGAAGAAGCTCTGTGGTCCTGCGAGCCTAAAGGAAAGTGGGATTAGACTCTTGGGTTGAGTAATGCCACAGAAGAAGAGGAAAACTGGTCCCTGCAGAGTGCGATATGTGGCGTTAACAACGGGACACTGTGTCCATGCTGCTGTTTCAAAAGGGTTTAACCGAGACCTGTCAGTAATTAATTACAGTTGACTTTTAACACAGTCTTTCTAATAGGTAAAAGAACATTTTATTATTAAATCTGCACTTACCCTCGCAGGCTGAGGAATTTTGAGTGTTTGAATTGGTTGCAGAGGCAATTAAGCACCTAAATCCCTTTTGAGGTGAGATCGTGCCAGTTCTTTCCATACCAAGGGTGTACGGTATTTATTCCTGCTTTTTATACTACTGCCATTTTTTTTAATTGTCTTTTGGCTCAGCTACCTAAAGCCAACCTCCCTTATTGTCACAGCCCTCTGACTGTGCCTTATAACTATGAGGCACCCAGGAGGAATTCAGTCTAACACTGTCATCCTCTAACCTGTTGTTACATCACTCATGGAAAGATCAGGGACATAACCCTTTGCCCCAGGTAAATTAGAGAGAGTAGAGCAGCATAAGCAAACTGGAATGACTCCTTCCCAAAAACAATGTGAGGTTAACACCAGGGAGGGGACTGGCTGACCTCAGATGAGACTTGCCTCTTGGACAAACGAGGTGTCCTGCTGCTCAACTCCAGGCTTTGGAACAAAAAGGTCCCAGAAACAGACTGGTTGTACTTGAGGCTGGTGGTCTTCTGAGTAGTAGTGAGATAGATAGAAACAGCGATGGCTCCAAAAGTCACACTGCTGTTTAAGATGTCCCTTCCAGGCTGCTAAGGAAGTGTGCTACCTCTAAGACATTGGAATTTTTGTTTAGAATTACCTATGTTAAGTAATGGTTTGAAGGGCTCAGCTGCAGGAGAATAAACAAGGGATGGATATCTGTGTAAAGCCAAGTGAATGCTGTCTGAAAACAAGAGACTCCTAAAATTTCAGAAATGACCATTTCTGAGTATCCGTGTTGTTGGGGTTTATCCCCTTTGGTACCAAGTCCCACTTTCTGATGGGAAATAAGCTGCATGATTGCAACTAAGAGAGTGGAAACACCTCAGTATTTCTGAGAGACCTCAGGAGGTGCTTACACAGAAGGGATTCGTGGCTCTGGGAAGCGCCGTCTGGAGAAGGGGCCACTGGATGGAGCTCTTGTCCTGTGGCAGGCCAGCACAAAAGCTGGTTACCTGAGAGGCGTGACCTGTACCCGTGAGGAATTCCGCTAGAAAACCTGTCCTTGTCCAAGGTAAGG